>NC_092506.1:80577297-80882575 GCF_047511675.1 Marmota flaviventris
CGCTCCTATAAGTGTAGGCTCCAAGAAGCAGTCCCCGCGGGCTCGGTTCCAGGAGCCGGAATTCGGCCGCTTAGTGCTTGGTGTATGCTCTGATAGGAGCAGGGTCCAAGAAGCAGCCTCCGCAGGCTCTGCAGCCCTGGGCCAGGGCGGTTCCGGGAGCCGGAACTCGGCCGCCCCGCGCTCGGTGTTCGCTCCGATAAGATCAGGTTCTAAGAAGCACCCAGGCACTGAACCCTAGCAATCTGTCTGCAAGCCACAGGCGAATTGCAGCCTGAAATTACCTGTTCTATGGCTGAATGAGCTGCGGTCAGTCGAAAACAGGGATGGTGACGTCAGCTTTCCAACATGGTGGCTGCTGGCCTCCTCTGTGGTCTGACCGGTGTGGAGAACCGAGATGGACCGCTTCCTTCCCCCATCTCGAACCCAGAATTCAGCCCTGAGTACGGTGCTTGCACGGCTGGCAGAAACTGCAGCGCTGTATCCCTGCGTCACTATCTCCTCGTTTCACAGCGCGCGCTGCAGACTCTAGCCGCGGGGCGATTTGCTGAATAAGCAGTGTTACCCTCCGTGCAACAAACCTCTCGCGTTTGAGTCCCCGTAGCTGATCCTCGTGCGATGGAAATCCTTCCTCCAGGTTCCGGAGCACCCCACTATTGCTGGAAATTCCTAACAAGATAGCCTTTAGCCGTCCTGACTTGTCATACTCCCACACAGTGAAGCAGCACACGGGGGCAATGCACTCCCCTCGCCGCCATCTTCTCCATCCCCCTGCTAGATTGTTTAAACAACAAACCTGTATCTCACAGTTCTTGAAAACTAGAAGCCCAAGGTCATGGTCAAATTTGCTAAGAAAGTATGGAATTTGTAACAATCCTAATTTGCTAAGTGCTAGCATGGTCAAATTCTGGTAAGGGCCCTCCTTCTGGCTCAGAAATGGCTCTCTACTGGTGTAGAAGAAAGAAAGGCAGTTTTTCATATCTCTTATTACAAGGAAATTAATCTCATTCATGTTGACTTCAACATCATAACTTAATTACCTCCATAAGCCCCCACCTCCACATTTCATTACAGTGCACATTAGATTTTAACATATAGATTTGAGGACACAAATATTTAGTCCATGGCAGTCACTAAGCCCAAGCTGCACACTATTAAACAACAAGGTCCATTCACGGACTGAGTTTAGGGGATGAAAGAAGGAAAAAACTTACTGTGTCAGAAAGTACTAGTTGATGCAAAAAGTTGTTGGAAACTCCCTTATTAAAAATCATCATACATTATCAGAGAGATTTATATTTTAATAAATAAAATGTTTAATGTTTTTATACAAGGATTGTTACAGATTCCATATTTTCTTAGCAAAAATTAGGATATAAAGGTTGAGCATCCCTAATCTGAAAATCTTAAATCTCCAGTGCTCTAAAACCCAAAACTTCATGAGCACCGTCATGATACCACAAGTGGAAAATTCCATGCCTGATGTCTTATGATAAGTTGCAATCAGAGCACAGGCATACCAAGAGTATTAAATTACCCTCAGGCTATGTAGATAAGGTATATATGAAACAAATGAATTTGGTGTTTCAACTTGGGTCTCATCCCCAATATATCTCTTTAAATATATACAAATATTCCAAAATCTTAAATCTGAAACACTATGGACCCAAGCATTTTCAGATAAGGAATACTTAACCTGTAATAATAAATCCAACATCATCAGTGATTTGTTACTGTTTCTTCTTCTTCTTCTTCTTCTTCTTCTTCTTCTTCTTCTTCTTCTTCTTCTTCTTCTTCTTTTTCTTCTTCTTCTTCTCCTTCTCCTCCTTCTCCTTCTCCTTCTCCTTCTTCATTTTCTAATAGATAAAGAGCAGACTTAACTTTTTTTCTCAGAATTAAGATGTACAAATGAAAGAAGCCCTACTCATTTTTGTGCTATAAATGAATCATATTCTTCAATTTATGATTTTTCTCTTACCTTTTTTTAAAGGAATTCAGAGCAAAGTCAAGAGAATGGGACAAACAAGAGATATTGTATCAGACTCATCTGGTTTCTTTAGATGCTCAACAAAAATTATTATCTGAGAAGTGTAATCAATTTCAGGTAAATTATCTAAATTAGAAGATATTTGAGACTAAATATTGGTACCTGTGCCACTCAGCATGTGATCTATTTACATATAGAACCAAAGAGATATAACCAGATTAAATCCAATGGTGACTATAGCAACAGTACATGAACTAGATATAATGGTGAGTTTAGTCTACATGTCTGAAAGAATGATGCTAATAAAAATTCCATTGTTATTATATCATAAAATGGCATATCTCAAATGCATATGGGCAGGTACTTAAGAGTATCTAAGACTGTTTGATTTGTTTAGCATTTCCCTAGATACGTGTAAGGATGAGCATCTCTTCATTTATATCATAGGTTTTAAAACTTTCTCTTCTGGAATACCTATTCTTGCTTGGTTCATTTTTTTTAATGTTGTCTTTTCCTTATCAATATGTGTAGAATTTTATATATTAGAGATCATTAAACTTTGTTATAGGCATTGATAATTTTATTCTATTATCCCATTTTTGTTTTATTTAGTGTTTTTCGTGCTTATTAAGAGTTCTCTACCTCTAGCTCCTTTTCTACTCTACAATTTTGTCTCAAGTTTATACAAATATACTTTCTCTGTATACCATCTGAAATTAAGATTTTAGAACAACCTTAAATACTGCATTATACAAGCCAAGCATCACTGTCTAGTAATGTATTTACAGATATTTTACTAGTTCTTCTCTTTCACTCTTTAACTTTATGTAAACTTAAATATAATATTCTTCCCTTAATTTACTCAGTTTTCATATTTTTCAGAAACAGGCACAAAATTATCAAACTCAACTAAATGGTAAAAAACAGAGCATAGAAGGCAGCAGCTCTGAAATTCCTAACTTGTTATGTGAATCAGATACCAGTTGTGAAACCACTGAAAGAGATGAATTCATTATTGAAAAATTAAAATCAGCTGTGAGTGAAATAGCATTAAGCAGGAATAAATTACAAGATGAAAATCAGAAGCTCTTACAAGAACTGAAAATGTACCAAAGACAGTGCCAGGTGAAGGTTTATTTTTTCATTTTCCAACTGATATTGCCTTTGAATTGTATACATGTTGATTGAACAGGAATAGGCTCTAGACCTAGTTTTCTATTACATATGAAATTCAATTAATATTTCTTTCTAGTAATTAATTATTATTTGATGAGTAATCCTAGAGGCGCCTTACCCCACTGGAGTGCACTTTGGTTCTGACAAGAATGTATTACCAGTGCATATAACAGTGTCACTTAAAGACCTCTGTGCCTAAAAATCATGGCCTATTAGTTACCTACCATCCTCTGTCCTCATTATTTTCTCTGAACCTGTGCCTCTTTAATTAACAGAAATCCTGAATGAGAAACATGGGAGATCATGAAAGATTAAATGATTTGGTAACCTCAGTGTGAGACATGGGGGTTAGTCCTTGAGATTTATCACTGGTGACTTGAAGTATTAGCTTTCTGTCACTATGCCAAAATATCTGAGACAATCAACTTATAAAGAGACAAGGTTTATTTTGGCTCATAGTTTTGGAGGTTCCAGTCCATAATTGGTTGACCCTCACTTTGGGCCTGTGGTTAGGTGGAACATAATGGTAGGACTGCATGGTAGAGCAAAACCACTCATTTCATGGCCAGGGAGCAAAAGAGAGAATGAGGAAAGGGTTGGGATCCACAATACCCTTCCAGGGCATACCTCCTATGACTTTAAAGTCTCTCACAGGCACCACCTTTTGAAGGTTTAACCACCTCCCGGTAGTGCCCCCAGGTGAGGGCCAACCAATTTTGGACTGGAACCTCCAAAACTAAGAGCCAAAATAAACCTTGTCCTTTATAAGTTGATTGTCTCAGGTATTTTGTTACAGTGACAGAAAGCTAAGGGACCAAACCTGTATGTGGGACTTTAAACACCCAAACTATCGTACCTTATCATAACCATTTACCAAAGAAGTAACTTCTGAGCCCTATTTTGTATTTTATTAGATGTGATTGATGATTTATTTATTCAAGCGTTTTTTCTTAATCCAACAATCTTGAACCTTTTGTCTTTTCTTCTTCTGGTAATTTTATTAAATAGCATTCATCAAAATTGGTTATTACTGAGTTTCTTACTAAATGTGCATTTCTTATTCACAAATATCCAGCTAGTGAAACATCTTATGTTTTTTTTTTTCTCTCTCTCTGTAAACATTCAGCTGCTTTCTACCATTTCCTCCATGCAATTAATTGGCCTACCTCTATGCTCCTCTCCTAGTCTAATACAAATTAAAATACAGATGTAAACAAACAAACCAAGATAAACTGCCAATACTTAACACTGAGGAAGCCAGAAATTTTCTAGAAATAGAAGAGGTATTGATACTGTTTTCTCTGCCTCCATTACAACCTAAATGAACATAGCCCTTACTTTTCTGCTCTGAGATTGTCCAGGGAGAGCTTCTAGAGTTTAGTTTGCTCCTCAGACCACCTATTCTGTTTGTGCTGTGTTCTTTTCTTAGTGGCTGCTCCCCATTCATTCCCTGGGTATAGAACAACTGGCCCTGTCTTCTGATTAAAGACAACTTAAACTTACATGTTATAGCTGTCTTGGTGTTGCTGGAGACTTGCATTCAGTGAATAACGAGACTATTTTTCTAGATACCTCTCAAATATTCTTCTGTGGGCTTCAATTTATCCTGTACAGATGGCTCTGATCCTTTTTGAGTTCTTTTTGGCTCTGGTCCCTATAAATCTACTCTGTGCAGGTCTTCTTTCTCTGTTCTGTTTACTTTGATTTTTTTTTTAGGTGTGGGGGGGTGGTTACCAGGGATTGAACTCAGAGGCACTCAACCAACCACTGAGCCACATCCTGAGCCCTATTTTGTATTTTATTAGAGACAGGGTCTCACTGAGTTGCTTAGCACCTCGCTAATTTGCTGAGGCTGGCTTTGAACTCATGATCCTCTTGCCTCTGCCTCTGAGCCACTGGGATTACAGGTGTGCCCCACAAGTCCAGCCATCAAGTCTGGTTTCATCCTTCAGTGAGATTTGGTTTCTTCACCATCCTGAATTATTTTTAATCTTCCCCCAAAGAATTCTGTTTGGGTCTCTATTTACAGTGTCCAAGAGCATCATCTTCTATGAGCTGAAGTTCAGCCTTTGTCTTGGGCTCACATGTGACATACTTAATGGCTAGTTTTGCACCTACATTCTAGGTCAAAAAGAACCTGTTTCCCTTTCTTGACAGATGGCTGATTTTCCAAAATTCTTTCCTTGACAATCCCACCTTTCTCCTTCTCAGGACTTTATCTGAGCAGGATGGACAATTCTGTTAAAAGAGAAAAAAACCTTGCAAATAGAGGAAGAGTATACATTAAGGAACAATTAATAAATTAACATTCCTAGTTCAAATCACCATTTCTACCCTCTCTCACATAAATGTCTCAGTTTGTGTTTCTCACACTTATCACATCAACACTCCTGCTGGCAAGAAGAGAGCAAGCATGAAACCTGCGAGTCTGGAGGTGTAGCAGGAAGCCAGGATATGTGAGCTAGCTGCTGGCCTGTCAGCCTGTCCTTTACTGTATCTGGCTTATCCTGACTCAGTCCAACAGGACTTCACTTATTAGCCTTCCTGACCCAAAATTTTATAAACGTCAAGGGACTTACACACACTCCTGAAAAGTGTCTCTAGGTTGCACAAAAGAAAGTCCACGCAAACCATGTTGATTTTTCCTTATGTATGCATATTTTAATGTACTTAATAATTTCTTAATATTCTTAAATATACATGAACAGGATTCAAACCCAACTATCCATAGAAGTCAATATAATTATGAATATTTTTATTAATATTATCCCAAAGTTTATAAAAAGTTTTATTAATATTAGAGTTTTTATTAACATTATCTCAAAGTTAGTATTTTTTGCCTAATTAGTATGACTTCCCTGTAAGTCAGAGCGGCTCTTTATTGGTATTTGTATTTATTTGCTCCCCAGATGATATTTGTCCATGCCTGGAAATATTTTGCTTGCTAGAACAAAGGGAAGGGAGCTATCAGTGTCTAGTGGGTAGAGGCCAGAGATGCTGCCAAACATCCTATAGTGTATAAGACAGCTCCACCACAAGGAATTCCCCAGCCCAGACTGTCAATAGTGCTGAGGTTGAAACATGCTTCTTCAAATTCTGAAAAAATTATTTTTCTTATTTTTTTCTCTAATGTTACTTGTTGTGATGTTTTCCATAAAATTTATTGTGACTGATATTTATACTGATTTATATGAGGAAGTTTTTCCATATTATATTTTTATAAATTTTTATTCATTTTAAAATAATTTATCTTTGGGTATAGGGACACTATTAAATTTAAACACAGAATCTCCATTTTACATTTTTTCAAAATAATCGCACATATTAAAAAGCAAACTAGATTATTCATATATATATATATATATATATATATATATATATATATATATAATATCAGGACTATTGCTTATAGTTCTAATGAAAAGAATTTCGAAAAGTAATTCAGTTCAAAAAATTCAAGATTTCTAAAAGACAAGATTTTTGCTCCCAGGAAAATACTAAGTATTTTTTTATCCATTTGGGAAAAGATGCTGAAAATAATGTTTTTATTTAGCCTTTTCCCCTGTTTTATTCCCAAATTTTACTAATGTTTCAATTTTTGGCTTTAGGATAAATACTAAATGAGAAGATATCAATTATTTATATTTGTTAGTTAATTTGAAGGTTTAAGATCACTGCTCCTCTCAAATCATTAGGCAGATTCCTAACTAAACAGATGGGCCTTAAACTTGTTTTACAAAATTTATATTTCACCAAACGGGAATGATTAGAGGTAAATAATACTACAACCAGGATATGTATTTGGAAAAAAATTTATCTTCTCTTTTGCAAAACTGTCATGACAGAATATTCAACATCTTACATATAACTGCAAAAAGACAACCATTTCAATTTAAATTATTATTATTTATTATATATCAAGTTCTCTTTAGTTTACAACACATTTCAATGTCGGATGCATCTGAATGGTCACATAAATAACATCTCCTCTTTTTTTTCTACAACCTTGAAATGTGTCAAAATACATATTAATTCAATTGTGTATGTTTATTTGCTGTGCTACACAACATTCGTGTTTGTTAACATGTAGTACTTCTCATTGGAGGTTAATGACAAAAAATAAATTTTCTGCATTTATCAAATGTCCATGCCAAAACAGTCAATCTTTTTTTTTGTTTGCTTGTTAATAGTTAATGTGTCATTAAGGTATGAAAACAACACTGTCCAAAAAAGTGTAATGCAAGCCACAAATATAATTTAAAATTTTACTATCAGTCACATTAAGGAAGTAAAGAAAAATAAGTAAAATTAATATAATAGTGATATACATTATTCACTCCAATATATAGATCCAAACTGTTATTTTTTCAACATGTAATCAACATATAAAAATTATTAATGATATATTGACATTTTTCATATATTCTTTCAAATCTGGTGTATGCTTTATACTTACAACTTATTTAAATTTAGTTGCTAAATATTCATTGGAAATATCTGATTGACATCTAAATTTCATAAAATTTTACAGTTAGAAAGATTTACAGCTGGAAATGGTGGTGCATGCTTGTAATCCCAGCTACTCAGGAGGTTGAGGCAGGAGGATAGTAAGTTTGAGGCCAGCCTCAGCAACTTAGCAAGATGTGTCTCAAAAATTAAAAATGTCTGGGGATGTAGCTAGTGGCAAAGCACTCCTGGGTTCAATCCCAGCACCAAAAAAAAAAAAAAATAGATTTACATACTTTAGTTGTTGCAAGCTAAGTTGAAGTATTCCAATAACTGAATCAAGTACCAAGCAATAATTTTCAAAAATAAAAAGGCCTGGGGTTATAGCTCAGTGGTAAAGTGCCTCTGTGTTCAATCCCTAGCACCAACAATGACAAAAAAGCAAACAAATAAATGTGTGTGTATGTGTGTATATGAATAAATATAATTGTAGATGGACACAGAAACTTTATTTTTATGCGGTGCTGAGGATCAAACCCAGTGCCTCACAGTGCTAGGCAAACACTCTACCACAATCCCAACCCCCTAAATGTACCAATATTGACAAATCCTTCAAATTTTTCAACATATACATCATTGTACCTGTATATTTAAGTCATCAAGGAGTTTTGCCCTTCTCAATGATGCCTTCATCATAAATATTATTTTCTAAACATGATAACTCGTAGATATTATTTACTACTAACAACAAACAAATACTCTTTTATGATGACATTTCAGAGTTTAAGCTAACTATGGCCTGTGGTGACACTACATTTTATTGGCCTGGAATTAGAGCTATTTTCATGTACCTCTCTCCCCCAAGTAAAGTAAGCCCACTTTTTATACACAGTTTCCTATTTCCTGGTGGCAAATTTGTAAACCAGGGAGTCCAGATCATACCTTCTTCAACTCAACACTGACAACAAATTGAATTGCTTGTTTACTACATAATCTGTTGTTTCACGTCTCTTTTCTTATTTTTCAAATTTTAGCCCCTTCTGAAAAATACCTGTTGTTCAAAACAGACTTTTCCAAACAAGTCTCTTAAATCAGCATTTTGAATCTGTTTTTATGTTTATTTTCAAGTCAACCAGTAATTTCTGGGGCTTAAGTGTTGATTGCCACTAGACCCTTCTAGGACTCCTGGAAAACAGTGTATACTCGAGGTTTGGGGGAAAAAATTGTCTGGGAACTCAGATGTGCTATACCACCTACATAATTATTCTTCCAGACATTGTGAATTTTTGGATAAGAATTACTGAATAAGAAAACATATCTATTAAAAGCCTGTACATTAATTTTCATAGCAGAATTATTCATTATATACAAAAAGTAAGAACAGCTCAAATATCCATCAAGTGATGAATATGATGGTCCATATTATTGTATATATTCACTGATATATTCTATAATATGTATGAACCTTGAAAACATGCTAAGTGAAAGCAGCCACAATCACAGAAGCCATATATTGAATGATACCATTTGTTTTCTCCTAAAGAATAGCCAAACACTTCTGCAGAAAAATTAATAGGCTATGATCATAAACCTGAAATAGGTATTCAACACTGCCTGGCTATCCTGCTGTTGCTCCATTCAAATGCTCCCATTTCCACTGTAAACCATTTCATACCTTCACTCTGAATCACTCCCACACCTGACCTCCACCTCCCTTCCACTGTCAGCACATCATGTCACCTTTTACTTCACAGAAAAAAATAGAAGCCAACAGATAGCCAGTCTTAATCTCCCGAATCCAAATGCATAAACCTGTTTATATTACATTTTCCTTCCTTTTTGTTACAAGAAAGGAAGGATTCTCCTTTCCTTCAGGCATTTCTTCTACTTGCCTGATGAGCTTTGGGGCTCATCCCACTACCTGCTCAGGAATTTAACACCACTCTTATTGCCCCACCTCTGCCTTTGTTCCTAACTGGATCCTTCCCAATAGCTTTTGCACTTTTGAAAGGCTCTCCCTTTAACAATATAAAATATTGGACCCACAGGATTGCCGTTATTTCTGGTTACCAATTAGAAGTATGATTATTATTGTCTTTATCACTAGGCAGTAAGCTCATGGAGGACAGTTTGTATCTGCATCCCAAGAGCAAATAATAAGAGCTCTATAAATATTTATTGAATAAATAAATGATGGAATAGAATTCCATAAGACCAAACAAAGGACTAAATATCAGTTTGTTTAAAAGTAGGCTGGTTTACATATGTTAAATACTTTTAAATATTTATATTATGATATAAAAATTAACATCGAGGACTGGATATGGAGAGTATACAGCCTACTCTCTAAAGATCAGTTATGTTTCTTGTTTTGTTTTTGGTACTGGACATTGAACCCAGGGGTACTTTACCACTGAGCTACATCCCTAATCCTTTCTATTTTTTTTTTTTTTATTTTGAGACAGGGTCTCACTAAATTGCTGAAGGTCTCATTAAGTTGCTGAAGCTGGCCTCTAATTTGTGATCCTCCTGCCTCAGTCTCCCGAGTAACTTGAATTACAGGAATGGAAACACAATATGACCCATCTATCCCACTCATTGTTTTTTTTTCCCCAAAAGAACTAAAATAACATGTTATTTTAATACATACACACCAATGTTTATAGCAGAACAACCATAAGAGTCAAGTTATGGAATCCATCAAAAGCAGAACAGATAAAGAAAATGTGATATGTTTACACAATGTAGTTCTACTCATTGATAAAGAAGAATGAAATTAAGGCATTTGCTGGTAAATGGATGGAACTGGAGAACATCATGCTAAGAGAAATAAGCCAGACTCAAAAAGTAAAAGGTCAAATGTTTATTCTTCTACATAGAAGCTGGAGAGAAAAAAAGAATAAAAAAAGAGAATCTCTCAAAAATAGAAGGGAGATTGGTAGAGTAAAAAAAGGGAACCACTGGGGAAGAAGGAAGGGGGAGAAAGGGGAAAAACTGGGGAATTAAGTTGACCAAATTATGCTATGTGCATGTATGAATATATCACGATGTATTTTAATTTTCTATATAATTATAATGAACCAATTATAAATAAATTAAAGGAAGATCAATAGACCAGAGGAAGAGGAGCAGGGGGAGAGAGGAGAGGAGGGAAAGAGGAAGTATTGAGGATTGAAATGGAACAAACTATGTTATATGTATTTATGAGCATGTCAAAATTAACTCCACTATCATGTATAACTATAGTCCACCAGTAAAAAGTAGGCATCAAAAATTTTTATGTTTTTATTCAGGCCATGGAAGCAGGACTCTCAGAAGTGAAAAATGAGTTACAGTCACGTGATGATCTCTTGAGGATTATAGAAATGGAACGATTGCAGTTACACAGAGAATTATTAAAAATAGGAGAATGCCAAAATGCTCAAGAAAATAAAAAAAGGTACAGTTTTAATATTTGATACTCTGAGAGAAACTATTTAAAACATGATGTTTGTATATTTTTAAGAGTTTTACATTTTCTAGTAAAGTAATAAATTTATTTTTAATTAACATGCTATTTATTAGTAGATAGTATTAAATATTAAAAGAAATAATGGCTATTTTATCTTTCAATATTTACCCAGAAACATATATCATATTCTGATCTGTGGATGCATTTGTCACATTGAGTCAGAAATTTTCTTAGAACTTTTGTTCTTCAATATATCATAGCTGGGCATCATGGCACCCGCCTATAATCCCAGCAACGGGGGAGGCTTGAGGCAGGAGAATTGCAAGTTCAAAGTCAGCCTCAGCAATTTAGTGAGGCCCTAAGCAAATTAGTGAGACCCTATCTCAAAATAAAAAATGAAAAGGGATAGGGATGTGGCTCCTGGGTTCAATCCAAGAAAAAAATATACATATTATAAAAACAATAGTACATAAGAGAACATATGGGGAGGGGTAAATATGATTATAGTATGTTTATATATATGTATGAATATGCCACAATAAAACCCATTACTCCATGTAATTAAAATGCACTAATTAAAAAAAACAATAGTATAGAGCTGGTATTCAATTACATATTTGCAAAGAATAAGATTTTTCCAAATGCTTTTCGTTTCTATTGCCCATAAGCCTGATGTTAGCTTTCTCACTTGTAAATGTAGTAATTTTGCCTCCTTACTCACCACCTTGTCAATTCCATTAAGGTTTTTTTTTAAACAGAAATTTTTCCTCCTTGAAATCAGATATTGTGTACTCCATAACCACAAAGAAAATGGGACTGCTGAGGATTATTAAGTGTTTTTGCTTACGAATAGACAGTTTGAATGCTTTAATAGTTCATTGGCATAGAACTTTATTCCTCATGATCAAAAAGCTAATGCTAGACCAGTGATAGGATTTTAAAAATTGAATAGCCAAATGGTGAGGGATATTTTATTGAAATATAATTATTGTTTCAATTTCTTCAAAGTTGAGGGTTATGGTAGCACTTCTTTGAAGTCTATCCTTAACAACTAATGGCAAATTAAGATCCTCCAAAGTGACCTATTGTATGCCTCACCAAGGATGGCAGACTGCCTATTAGCCAGTCTGCATTATTGAGTGCTCTGTATACAAGCTATACATCATCATCCCTGATGACTAATAAATCTTTTGGCTATTTATTATGTGTAAGCTGCTGTTCCAGTGTGGTGAGTCAGTGAAAAATGTCTTCACACAAAGAAACAAATGTATGTACCCAGAAACATAAAAAAAAAAAATTGTAGAAAAGCACACCATTCCACGAGTGTCTACCTCTGGTTTTGTGAGGAATATTGTAGGCAGTTTCTGTGGCACTCTTACAGGGCCAATACTAAACTGTAAATGTTGCCCGCTTTCCTTCAAGACATAATTTGATCCAAAGTCTTGTACTTATGCACATATTTGGTCAGTACAAACTTTTGCTCTGCCTTGCCATCCTTCATTTCATTTGGTATTTATTTTGGTCTTCAAGCCATATCTTTCTCATTTGGAGGGCATCCCTCAGTTGTAGTATTCTGAGATTTGATGAAATGGTATATATGTAAATTTCCAGTTTCCATTGTCTTTTAGACTTCTCAGTCTCCATCCTTCCCACTGCAAGTTCTTGAATCCTTCTAGTTTATTCTCATATAAATGTTGTTCTGTTTTGTTGTTTTGGTTTCTTATTTGGACTTTGTTTCCTTTTTGTGTCTGTATTAAGGTGAAGCCCACATTACTGAGAGCAGATGCACACTGGCTTTATATAAATAGTACACTAATGTCTTCATTTCTTTTTCAAAACCTTAGTCAATAATGCTGATTTTCATTAGCTTTTCCTTTTCTTTTCTTAGATGTAGAAGCACCTTGCATGGATATATTTTGAATTCTTAAAATAATTCAAACATCCTTTTTTACATATTCATATTAGCATCTTATATTAGTATAATTATTGTTTTTTATCACCTTTCTAAATTGGAGTTTGACATTTTTTTCCCCTCACTCAATGAACTTTGCAAGTTTACCATGAGGATTCAGTTCAGCATTGTTCCCCCTGAAATCACATAGGAAGAATTGAAAAATAGGAAATTTCATTTTACACTTTTTACAAATCATACCAAATAAGAAAATTTTAAAATTAATCCTGAAATGATCTTTTAGAAGAACATCAGACAAAATGAAAAATGCTCACAAAATATTACTAAGTGTAAAATAAAGAAATTGAAAATCAATGTGTACAGTGTATTTTAATTATAGGGGAAATGTATATTATTTATTCACACATATGCGTAAGGAAAAAGGCAATATACACAAAAATTTTAGCAACAGTTTTTCTTGGATGCTAACTTTCTGTGATATTCTCATATGCTCTGTTTTCTACACTGTGTGGACTGAACACACATGCACACACACACGCACACACACACACACACACACATACACAATAATCAGAAAGAATTGATCTATACTTCAGGAATATCACTAATAATTTTTACCTTTTGAGAGATCCTTTATTTTTAATCTTTGAATTAGTTATTTCTACATCATTACTCAGATTTTGGTTTCTTATTTTATTTGTGTGGTTTGTGTTTTTGATGTGTGGAATCTTTCCAAAAACTCTGGGCAATATAAAATTTTACTTACAGATGGGTGTATTCCTCAAACACCAGACTCCACAGGCATAATCAAGCCTGACTTCTAAAAGAACGCTGATGTTTTTGCCACCTGGTATCTTTATTTTTTTTTTTTTTACTGATTTTTATCTTATAAACCTGCCTTACATGGAAGTGATCGTTATTTGCTTATACTTCTCCAACCTTCTTTTTGGGTATTATGCTTTTTATACTAGTCTCTGCTTCTCCTCTCTAGTATTAATACATGGTTACAATTCCATTTTATAAATGAGTCATCAAAGGGTAGTTGCCTTTTATCTGACTAGACTGCCATATGTAATCATTTTTAAGCATATTTATGGAGTAGTTGTTTCCCTCATACTACTCATGATATAGATGCTCCCTGCAATGCATTAGCAAGTTGGGTTGTTTCCTTTTTGGGGCATGGGTTTCTGGGCTGTTTTATCGCAGAAAGCAGGTTTTTCTTCTTATCCAAAAATCATATCTACCTATGCAATTCCAGTATTCTGGCAATTCTAATGAATAATTGAAATTTCATACTAATCACTACACTTTTTCCCCATTAAAACTATTTGTACTTGGTTAAAGATGTAAATACTTATGGGATCTGAATGTATTAGCACTTGCAATTTATATAACTAGAAATATTTCCAACAAAGTAATGATCTGTCTATCTATGCAGCCTACAATGGTCTAAATTAATAACATAATCATAACAATTTATTAAGTTGAGCTTAATTTTTTTGAGGGGAGGTCTGGGGATTGGACCCATGCGGGCTTTACTACTGAGCTACATCTCCCAACCCTTTTTATTTTTTATTTTTGAGACAGGGCCTTGCTAAATTGCTGAAGCTGGCCTTGGACTTGCAGTCCTCCTGTCTCAGCCTTCTGATTCCTGGGAGTAAAGGCATCTGCCTCCATGCTTGGCCAGTTAAGCTTAATTTTAGCCTATTATTTTTAATTTGTAGACTTGAACCATCTTATTCACCTTCTACTAAAGAACCAGAAAGGAAAAGGAAAGAGATATTTCCAGTGGTCCCAGACCAATCAAATCGTGAAAAAGAATTAACTAAGGTATGGAAACTAATGAGCTCTATTCTTCCAGGAAGAAGTCTTTGAATATGAACAGTTAAAACAACAACAACAACTTCCTTCTAACTCCTTTCTTTTTTCTTCTGTATTTTTTCCTAAATTAAAAATCTGTCAATCTGATAATTCTGACATTGTTCTGTATGAATACAAACCTTGGATTGTCACTCTGCCAGTGGGAGATTGCCCATGAAATATGGAAGGCTAGTGGCTCAGTGAGACATGGTTTATAGCAAGAAGGTTGGTAGCACAGACCCTGGGGCCTGGCCATGTGTACAAGCCTTGAGAGGCTGACTATGCACACTGCTCAAGATCCTCATTTCTAGAATGGGAATGATCCGTACCTACATCATAAGGAGATGTATGTGATGGGGACAGAAAAAGCCAATAACAACTACTACTTATTGCCCTTACCATGTGCCAGCAACTGTTCTGAGGATTTAACAAATCCTAATTCATTTATTCTTCACATCCATCTTATATGATAGGTCCTAAAATTATCTCCTTTGTACATGTGAGGAAACTAAGAACAGAGAAGTAACTTTCCCCAACTTTACACAACTAATCAGTAGCTGAGGCTCAATTTGAATCTAGTCAACCTGCATCCAGATTCCATACTCTTACCTTAAGTTAAAATCCGTGAGATAATGCCTGTGAAGTGCTTAGAACAAGGGCCTAGCTAAGAGTAAGCACCTAGTAAATGTTGGCTGTTAGTATTTTGGGTTATACCAAATTTTCCATTGAGTGCCTGATGTGTGTCAAGCACTCTTCCACAAAATGAGGAAGGCCTGGGCATTGTTCTTAAAGAGTCTGTCATTCTCTAGTCTCCTACAAAAAGCGTGTTCTTCTCTTCTGTTTTCTAGTAAGATTTAGTAGTGTCTTTCTTTCCATGAATTTATCATAGCTGCTATTCATTTCTCTTGTCTTTAGGTTTGAGGATCAGACAGAATATACAATACTATAAAATCTAAACAACTGTTAAAAGTTAAACAAATGTTAGCATGGCTTGTAACTACCATCTAGTGCCCTGCACATGGCTTGACACATAGTAAATGAAAATAAACATTTAGAGAATGAATTAATTAAGACTAAGTTATCCTGTAAATGCATAAAGCCATAAATTCAGTTGCTGTTTGTGTAAAGTCAATATTTTTTGAGTATCTAGTAGGACTATAACTATTCTCTTAATTTCCATAGAAAATAAAATTCTGTGAAAGACAGATCTTGTATGACAGAGTTGACTATCAGAGAACAAATATAAGTTCAATGTAGGAAAAGTTACAAATTAATGATCATTTCTCTTTTTTGTTAAAACATTTATTAGTTGTCAATGAATCTTTATTTTTTATTTATTTATATGTGGTGCTGAGAATTGAACCCAATGCCTCACACATGCTAGGCAAGCAGTCTATCCCTGAGCCACAACCCTAGCCCAAAACTTAATGATCATTTCTGTTATATTTTTCATATGTAATGACATATAATCTCATGAAACTGATTTTGTTTATTTTAAGAATATAACTTTAGGAAACTGTTCTTCACTGATGTGTCTCTAGTTAATGCATTATGATAAAAAATTGATTAAAGCCTTGTATAGATATACCCTTCTTAGCATTATAGATTATTTGGTAGTAATGAAATTTTTAATAATATGAAGAACCTACTGATTTCACACAGTTTTGACATGGAGGAAGAGAATATAAGGCTCAGGTCTCTATGAGCTCTTGGAGACCAATAGACAGTTCAATACTATGCTGAAAAAGATAAAATGAATTGTATATAAATAGCTATAGCTTCCAGGAAGTGTTTGTGGAGAGCATTTTCATTCTCTTGCAATAAAACCAACAAGAGCCATGTATTATGAATCCTGCAAGTGTTTTCTATTTCCAATACAAAACTATTTTTAGCCATTTGTTTTGTGATAAAATTCACATTTCTAATAAACCAAAAGTCGTTTGAAGCTCAGGTAAATTAATCTTATTTATAAGGAAGCTTTGCAGTATTGTATGTTGTTTAAATATCTAAACATTGTAAAAATAATAAAAAGTGTTCACTGCTTTTTCATAATAATGTGTTAATTTTTTTTCCATTTTCAAAGTTCCATTTTAAGGAGAACATGTTAAACTACACCACAGGAATGCACTCAGCAAAATCCAAATGGGGACAAACACCAGAATAATGCTGTTGTTTTATCAAATAAACTATAAGGGAAGAAAACTGAAGACAGAAGAAACGAAAGGAGATTTGTTACATTGTCCTGGGGTTACCATGTTTGTACTCCAGTCTCCTACTCCCCTCACTTGCTTTCAGGAGCTGCATGAATTAGGCCCAGTCAGTTTTCTTCCCTTTCAGTCTTTTTTTCTTTACCTTCTGTTAAATGTTATGGTTAAGGCCATGTGATTTCTAAGGTCATGTCCAACTTTGAAACTCTAAAAATGTTATTAATAAGAATGGAATCTGAGGGCTGGGGATGTGGCTCAAGCGGTAGCAAGCTCGCCTGGCATGCGTGCGGCCCGGGTTCGATCCTCAGCACCACATACAAACAGAGATGTTATGTCTGCCGAAAACTAAAAAATAAATGTTAAAATTCTCTCTCTCTCTCTCTCTCTCTCTCTCTCTCTCTCTCTCTCTTAAAAAAATGGAATCTGACAAGTGAGGTGTTTTCATCAACTTTTTCACTGCTGAGACTAAAAGACTTGACAAGAACAATTTTAGAAGAGGAAAAATTTATTTGGGGGCTTAAGGCTTCAGAGGTCTCAGTCCTTAGACAGTTACCTCTTTTCCTCAGGGCTCCAGGTGAGGCAGATCATCCTGGTGGAATGGTGTGGTGGAGGGAAGTGGATCAAGACATGAAGATCAGGAAGCAGAGAGAGATTACTCACCAGATACAAAATATATACCCCCAAGACACACCCCCCTAATGACCTATCTCTTCCAGCCACACCCCCTACCTGCCTTCAGTCACCACTCACTTAATCCCTTTCAGGGGATAAATTCACCAATTGGGTTAAGGCTCTCATAACCCAATCATTTCACCTCTAAACCTTCTTGCATTGTCTTACACATAAATTTGTAGGGGACAGCTAAAATAAACCATAATATTTGTCCCTGACACCCAAAACCTCATGCTTATCTCACAATGCAAAAGTACAAGTCCAAAACCTCCACTGAGACTCAAGGCAAACTCTTTTAAGTGTGAGCCCCTGTAAAAGTCAAAAACAAGTTGCATATATCCAATATGTACAGGTACAGAGTAAACATTTCCATCTCATAAAGGAGAAATTAGGGCATAGAAAGAAGGAATGGAACTAAAGCAAGACCTAAGTACAGCTAGGCAAACAAATCTTGTAGCTCCATGTCCAGCATGTGGGCACATGGCATCATGATGCTCTCTCCAAAGGGCTTGTGTAATTAGTTCTGCCTCTATGGCTTTGCTGGTTGCAGCCCATATGGCCTCTCTGTTGGCTTCTCTCTGCTTCCTGGTAACTTACTGAGCCACTTTCCTCTACCACACTCTTCCGTCATGGTGTTCTGCCTCACCTATTGCCCCAAGGAATGGAACCAGCTGTCTATGGACTGAGACTTCTGAAATTGTGAACCCCCCAAAAACTTTCCTCTTCAAAAATTGTTCTTGTCAGTTCTTTTTAGTCACAGCAGTGCAAAAGCTGACTAAAACAAGATAGATGGTATAAAACCTGGTAATGTGTTAGATTTGCCTCTGGACATGTGTACTTTCCATGTCAGGTCGTTCTATTCTAGATATCATTCCCTAGAACCCAGCTTTTTCCAACATGTGAACCATCTTAAAAGCCCCTTTCATGCTGCTGAGCACAATGGGCAAGACAACAACAGGTCTGGGAATCAACTGTCTTTCACCAGGAATGTGATTAAAAAGTCATGCACCTTAATGGTTTGATCTACAAACCAGAAAAAGATTGTGGAAATTGAAAACAAAAATGAAGCATGAAAAGTATTTAGAACACACATAAAGAGAGGATTTAAAAAGATGTATGCACCAGTTTCAAGGGGTGGACCATATTTAGAGCCTAAGTCAATTAAATAACACTTAAAGAACACTTGATACATTTTTAATACAATTTTAAATTTGAATTCTTCATGGATATTTGATGATGTGAATTATGTGAAGGAATTAAGTTTTTATATGTTGTTATGTTATCTAGCTATGTTAAGAGAGAAACAGAGTTCCTATTCTTTTAGAGATTATAGACTAAAAAGTTTCAATATTAAATGAAAAAAAAAAAAAACCTCTTAGTAAATGCCTTGGGGTAAATTCCTACAAATCTCCTTGTGACTCAACTCCACTTAGCCTCTGCAGCCTTATTCCTCAAAATGTACTTGGTCTAGCCACTCCAAACTCCTTTTAGTCCACTAAGTGTGCATTACTCATTCACCCCCATGTTTTCACTTCATTGTTTTCTGGGAGTCCTTCTCCATCTCCGTCTTCTGACTGGTTTCCATTCATTCATCAGTATTTGGTCCGATGCCCTCTCCTCTGGGAATCCTGTCCTGAATCCATCCCCAGGCTGTGTTAAGCACTATCCACTACATACTGCTAACATTGATTACTTCACTCTGCTGGAATTGTCTATTTTTCTGTTTCTCCCATGGACAATTTTTTTTTTTTGAGATTGATGATCATTTATTTTATCTCTGAATCTCAAGAATTAGAAACCATGAGTAGTTTCTAGAAAGATGCTAGGAGGCTGGGTCAAGATAGTAGCAGTAGGAACAGAGAGCAGAGGCAAGATTTAGGAGAGCTTGAAGTAGAATAGATAGAATTTGCTGCCTGCTTGGATTTGGAAGGACAAGAGAAGTTCCAGATGAGCTTAGAAAGATAGCCAAGATTAAGGATATAAGAGAGTTCACAGGGAGGAGGTAATGCATTTTCATGAATACATTAAGCTTAAAATGTTTTATAAATTGGTTCTGAAAATCTCAGCATTTAGTGACAAATAGTACAGCATAATTTAATTTAAAAAAGAAAAAACAACAAATTAAAAGCCAAAAGCTGTAAGTTCTAGTCTCAACTCTATCAGTTACTAGTTTTATGATTTTAAGCAAGTCATTTAACCTCTTTAAGCCAATTTTTTTCCATAAAAAAGCACTTGATAATTCTTTCTGTTCCTTCCAAAGTAATGTCAGTAGTAGATAATGATTTGTATATAGTAGGAAATAGAAATGATAAATGAAATGTTGAAATTGGAAGGAAAAAAGTAAATGAATCATGTAAGTACCTTTTTAAATTTTTTTTTTTAGTGGTCAATGGATATTTATTATTTATTTATATGTGGTGCTGAGAATCAAATCTGGTGCCTCACACATGCTACGCAGGAGCTCTATCACTGAGCTACAACCCCAGCCCTAAGTACCTGTTTTTAATTTTGCATGGATCAGAAAAGGAAGATACAGTGGGTCCTCTTCAAGTTTTAGGATAGGAGAACTAACTGAACACGGCCAAGAAAAGCTTTGAGCTACTCTACAAATAAATGGATTTGCTCATGTTTTCTGGTATCTGTGCTGCAGATAAGAAGCCAGCTCTATCCAGAGGAAGAGTTCCACAGCTCTGAGCAGGAAAGAATGAGGAATGAAATCTCTGACTTAACAGAGGAGCTTCATCAGAAGGAGATCACTATAGCAACTGTCATGAAGAAAGCTGCCCTTTTGGAAAGACAGCTAAAGATGGAGTTAGAAATAAAAGAAAAAATGTTAGCAAAGCAACAGGTATGCAAGCAAGAAGAAAGCTCTTTTCCAGGGCACACTCTTGTTCAGTGCTCACGGAGGGCTTTGTTATTGACTCATAAAAGCATTGCATTGCTTGGTATTGTTTCTAGAACTTGGCATCACAGAAATTCCTGTGTTGTCATAGAAATGCTTTGTAGAATCACAAAACCATTGTGAGATAAAGTTTCCTAAAATAAAGAATTAGGGAAATAAGCAACAGTGCAAGGTAATGTCATTAAATCTCATCCTACCATTTTCTTGTAACCATATTTTGAGCACCTCCCACATACGTGCTAATTAAACTTTTCTTTCTCAGTTGTTTTCTATATGTCCTGTTCACTAACATTTTTATTAAAAAAAAAAAACTATTCCAGTTTTTCTGGGACATTTCCTACCCATCATTTCATGTATAAGAATTCCTTTAGGGTTTTAAAAATGTGTGCTCTAACATGAAAATCATATTTACTGAACATTCACTCAATAAATAGCCTCGTGCTTGAGGAAAAACAGCAATAGTACCTCAATACTGAAATATCACAAGTAACTTCTATTCTCTCTCTCCCTCCCTCTCTGCCAGGCCTGCCTAGCTTTCATCCTTCCTTCCTATTTATTTTTTAAATTCTCTCAATCTTTTATTCATAATCAAATTGGTAACCTGCTATTGAGAACACAGTATTTATCTGCCTTTTTTACTCCAAATCTAGATGTTTTCAGAGCACAAAACATTTATTGAAAAAAATTCAATAACTTTCTAAGCATACAAAGATCACTTCACAAATAGGGTGACTATTAAATCCTGCATATTACAGAAACAGAAGAGACTCAGCCTTTTCCCAATTATAAGCCTTAAACTGTGATTAACATATACAACACACAAGAAAACAGCAACAACAAGATAATAGCATCAGTGGTAGCTGTGTGGGAAAGGAATATTTAAAGCTGGGTTAGTGATCTGGGTAGTTGGATTATGAATGATTCTTACTTTCACTTTTTACTCTTAAATATTTTCTAGATGTTGTCAATGAGCATATACTTAGTAATTTACAAAAGTAAATCTTTAAAGCAAGTGTTTTATATAGAAATGAGCCTTAAATAAATAAAAGGACAGGTACCATATCCAAGTACTTTCAAGTAGAAAATATCAGGGAAAGAAAAAAAATAAGAAGACAAAATGAAGGTGTCACAAACAAGGAAGGAAACTTGGTAGAAATACCAGAAAGAACAAAATTAAATATGAAAGATATGTGTAACATATTGGAAAACTTAATCAGGTGTTAAAGAAATGTAATAGATGGTGTTATTTTAAGTGTGATTTTTAAACTATTTTTGTGGTGATAATTTGTATACAATAGAAAATATCAATGAGAAATGGAATTTTGGGACTAGAAGGGGGAAAAGTAAGTGAATCATTATCATAAGTATGTGCTTTTAATTTATAAGAGGAGGTTACAGTGGGGCTGGCCAAAGATAGAAGATCTGAATAAGAGTACCCAGTAGATAAACCTAAGGTGAAGTGTTTCCCTTCACTGCAATTAGAAAATATTTCTGTGCATCCTTAATTTTAATAAGATTACAAGTTTTCACTGTGAATTTTACATTTCCTTTTATCTACTCATTTTTCAGGTCTCAGATATGAGATATAAAGCTATCAGAACAGAAAACACACATCTAAAAGGAATGATGGGAGATTTAGACCCTGGGCAATATATGGTAATATGCTGAATTCATTCAATAAATTGAACAAGAGTTTACACAGTGGATTTACCCAGATACCGTTTATTGACCACTTGCCATGTATCAGGCATGCAGGAGTTGGAGTGGCAAATTGTCTTACACTTCAGTTGAATTCACTTTTATCTTCAGGCTGGAACATTTTAATTTCTAGTTTTCTCCCTTCTTCTTTTCCTGGATTGGGCTCAATTCTGATAATTTCCCAAAACATACCAAACATGCTGTTTCCTCATTTTGCTCTTGTTGTTGCCTTGAAGTCCTACATCCTACATGCCTGATTTAAGTGTCAACCTTCCCCTCAGTGAAGCCACTCCCCAAAACCCAGTTAGAATGAATTATTTCATCAACATTTGGTTTCTGTTTTGGTCTGACTTGTTTTGTAGCCTGTCACTGGATGACAATCAGGGATCATGTTCTATTGTTTGTATCAGCAGCACCTCACAATATCAGGTGTAGAGTAAGTCTTTGATATATGTTGGTTGAATACAAAGAGGCATGAATAAATGAATGAATGAACTGATGGCTTTAAAGGTTTGCACAAGGCAACCTAAGCAGGTTCTGTGTCTCAATTCCATTGTTTAACAGTTGATGGTTGATTTTTATGTGAGAATTTTTAATTCATTGAACTAATATACCAGTGTTCCATGTTTATCATTTATTTACTCTGAGAGAAGTTTTAAAATGATTTTTCTGTCAGTCAAGAATGAAGAGGATAAGATATGAGATTATAATTGCTTAACCTGGCCTCAGTTTCTTCAGTGATAAAGTGAGGGAGTTGGATTAGGCATTCTCCACACTGCCTTCTCAAGCCATGGGTCTATATTTCTGTGATATTCTTGTTCTCAGAATAGTCCATATTCTAGCAGAGTAGAAGCATCTAGAAACATTCTGCCACCTTCTCTGAATATGGTTATGGATCCTGTAATTGGAGTATAAATGGGTAAAAAGTAAAACATGTATGGTTTCCTTATCTGCTACATGAAAAAGGCTGCTTGTCACCTAAGATGTTTCATTTCTAAACTCTAGCCACACAAAAAATTAAGTAAGGCCTGGCTCCATGGGTGTATTTTTTAAATCATAAAATAGTATTTGTATTATTTTGAAGATTCAATCTGAATGTTTTTAGATGTTTTTTCAAGGTCATCACAGCCCTCTCTCAGTTTGCTTCATTCTGGCACCTGTAGGTATTTTGTTTTGTTTATTTATTTGTTTTGAACACTTTTTAAATAAATAAAACATAGAATATTGATATGGCTGAGTCCCTGTAGAATGCTGTTTTTAAGTCCTTTGGATATAAATCGAGGAAAGAGAGATCTGGGTCGAATGGTGGTTCCATTCCAAGTTTTTCAAGGAATCTCCCTACTGCTTTCAATTTTGGCTACAACAATTTGCAGTCCCACCAGCAGTGTATGAGTGTACCTTTCTCTCCACATCCTCGCCAACACTTATTGTTGTTTGTCTTCATAATAGCTGCCATTCTGACTGGAGTGAGATGATATCTTAGAGTAGTTTTGATTTGCATTTTTCTAATTGTTAGAGATGTTGAACATTTTTTCATACGTTTGTTGATTAATTGTATATCCTCTTCTGATAAGTGTCTGTTCAGTTCCTTGGCCCATTTATTGATTGGGTTATTTGTTTTTTTGATGTTAAGATTTTTGAGTTCTTTATATATCCTAGAGATTAGTGCTCTATCTGATGTGCTTGTAGTAAAGATTTGCTCCCATTCTGTAGGCTCTCTGTTTACCTCACTGATTGTTTCTTTTGCTAAGAAGAAGCTTTTCAGTTTGAATCCATTCCGATGTATTGATTCTTGGTTTTAATTCTAGTGCTACAGGAGTTTTATTAAGAACATTGGTGCCAAATTCAACATGATGTAGATTAGGGCCTACTGTTTCTTCCATTAGGTGGAAGCAAGGTCTCTGGTTTAATTCCTAGGTCCTTGATCCACTTTGAGTTGAGTATAGCAACACAATTAATAATAGCTAAATTATGGAACCAACCTAGATACCCTTCCATAGATGAATGGATAGGGAAACTTTGGTGTATATACACAGTGGAACATTACTCAGCATTAAAAGAGAATAAGATCATGGCATTTGCAGGAAAATGGATGGAGTTGGAGAATATAATGCTAAGTGAAGCAAGCAAATCCCAAAAAAACCAAAGGCCAAATGTTTTCTTGTTATGAGGATGCTGACTCAAAATGGCGATGGGAGGGGAGCATGGGAGGAATGGAGGAACTTTAGATAGGGCAAAGGGGAGGGAGGGAAAAAGAGGGGGCAGAGGGTAGGAATGATGGTGGATGTACCCTAAGTACACATATGAAGACACAAATGGTGTGAAAATACTTTGTGTACAGTGACTTGAGAAATTGTGCTCTATATGTGTAATATGAAATGAGTTGCATTCTTCCATCATGTATAACAAATTAGAATAAATAATTTAATTTAAAAAAAGAAATAAAACATACAAACAATATATAAAGAAGAAGCTAATTATCTATATCTCTATCCCTAATCCTAACTGGAACTTCAGAGATATCTAGTACTAACAAAGCAGTGTGTAGTATTCAATCACTTTTCTTTTACACATATAGAAAGGTGAGTTGGGTGTTCTTTTACAGATGTAAATATATTATATATGCATTATACAAAGCTGCCTTTGACTATATACAAAGACATTTTAAATTTTTTTTGTTGTAGATGGACACAATACATTTATTTATTTATTTTTATGTGTGCTGAGGTTTAAACCTAGTGCCTCACACATGCTAGGCAAGTGCTCTACCACTGAGCCACACAACCCCAGCCCTACATAGACATTTGTAAAAGACAGTAAACATGTTTTCATTTTTCCTAATTTTCTAGGAAAAAATATACTCATGTAAAATACACATAATTTTTATAAACTGATTCATAACTTACATACTAGTAATTTCAGAAGTAATTTTTTTGCTTGCTTTAGCCCCTTTCCCTTTCCTTCATTCCTCTACTCACATCATACCCCACTCACCAGTTAAAATATGTTATCATTTTGTACTTTTTCATGTGTGTGTGCGTGTGTGTGTGTGTGTGTGTGTGTGTGTAGTCATGGGCCTATTTATGGATTTTATCATTTTCAAAAATAAGAATTACATACTTCTGTATGTCTTGGTTTTGTTCGCTCAACAATAGAACATCATGTTAAATGAAATAAGCCAGACTCAGAAAGTCAAGGGTCATACCTTTTTTCTTCTATGTGGAAGTTAGAAAGAAAAAAAAAAAAGGTCTTGGTGGGGAGGATTTGATGGAAAACAGAAGAGACACCAGTAGGGTAGGGAAAGGAGAGCAGGAGAATGGAGGAAGGATAGGTAAGGGAGGTACTAGGGAATGAAATTGATCAAAGTATGTTATAGACATATATGAATGCACCACAATCAAACCCAATATTCTATACAATTATTACACACTAATAAAAAAAGTATATCCCTTGGAATCCTTCCAAATCAACTGGTTCAAGTCTTTCATTATTTATATTTTATAATATTCCATGATATAAATGTATCAAAATTTATTAAACATTTTTCATAATAATTTTAACTCTGCTTTCAGTTTTTTGCCTAAGTGAATAATATAAAAATCCATGTATGTGTATATATGTGTGTGTATATATGTATATACGTATACATGTATATACATGTGTGTATGTACATATATGTATACACACACACACACACACACACACACATGGTCTTGGAATGGTTTCCTAGAACTGGAATTGCTGATTCACAATGTATTTTCATTTTAATGGCTGTTATTAAATCATATTTCTAACTTTCTCTCTTTGATCCTTACCAACAATATGTGTTATTGCTCTTTTTAGTTTGTGTCAGTGTTAGGGTTTGGAAATGAGTTCTTCCTCAAAGCTTCTGTGTTGATGCAGAAATATTGAGAGGAAAAATTAGATTATGAGAGTTGTGACCTAATCTCATACAACCTAGTTTTAATGGACTAACTTGGGTGATAACTGTAGGTAGGTGGGGTGTGGCTATTGGGGTTGTGTTCTGGAAGGGTTCATCTTCCCTGTAGCCCCTTCCCCTTTCTCTTTCTACTTCTTGCCTGCCATGAGGTGAGAAGCTGCTCTCCACCATACCCTTCTACCATGATGTTCTGCCTCATCTTGAGCCTAGAGCAATGTAGTAGGCTAACCACTGGCTGAACTCCAAAAATTATGTAAAATAAAATTTCCCTCCTCTAAGTTGTTGTTGTCAAGTGTATTAGCCACAGGGATAAAAAGCTGACTAACACAGTCGATATGATGGTTATAAGATAATTTCTCAATAGACTTTAATTTTCACTTCTCTGAGAATAGTTGAGTATAGTTTTATTCATTTATTGGCAATTTGTATTAATATGAATGAGAATATAGTCTTTTCTCATTTTTATTTTGGGTTATTTGTTTTTTATTTCTTATTTATAACAGCAATTTTATAAATCTGTTGATTGATTGAAACTTTACTTATGATGTTTTTGCCATCATGCAGTTTTAAACTTTTATTTGTCCAAAATTTCTTGCTTTGGAGTTTCTTTTCTTGAACAACAGGATTTTCCCAACCTCTACATGAATATATAACCTTTTAGAGCTTTTTTCAAAGATTTTTATATTTTTTATCCAACTCTTGAATCTATTTGAGTTATAATTTTGAATTGATAAAAAAATAGCAAAATTTAATTGTTTATATCAACATTAAGTTCAGTTTATCCAGTTTATTCTCGTAACTTCCTATTGTATTACGTTTGGAATTGAATTAAATTTATATATTAATTTTAAAAGATCTGGCATTTTAATTTTCTTTTTTTCTTTCTTTCTTTTTGGCATGGGGATTGAACCCAGGGGTGATTAACCGCTGAGGCATATCTCCAGTCCTTTATTTATCATCTTTTATTTTGAAATATGGTGTTGCTAAGTTGCTTAGGATCTAAGTTGCTGTGGCTGGTCTCGAACTTGAGATCATCTTGCCTCAGCCTCCCAAGTTGCTGGGATTACAGATGTGTACCACTGTGCCCAGCTAGAAATTTTATTATAGTTAGTTTTTCCATCTAAGAGTAGAGCATGGTTTTCTGTTTCTTCATATAGTTTTTAAAAATATTTTATAGTTTTTCTTTATGTTGGTTCTGTGCCTTTTAAAAAAATTTTTCCCAGGTATTTCACAATTCTTGTTATTATTATAAATGGAAATATTTTCCCTTTTCCATATCTAGAAACCTATTCCAATATACAAAAAAATCCAAATTATTTTATTAATTCTAATAACATTTTTACTAGAGGTATTTATGTTTTTAAGATATATAATCTTATCAACAAAAATGGTTGTATCACTTCTTTCCCGCTATTTATAACAGTTTTTTGTTTTTGTTTTTGTTTTTTGGTGTGTGTGTGTGTGTGTGTGTGTGTGTTACACTGCATTTGCTAAAGCTTACAAGAAAATATTAAGTAATAAAGTGTGTGCTGGCAAATTTTCTTGTTTCTGATTTTAAATCTACATTTTTGCTTGGTATAACATTACTTCCTCATTTGATAATTAAATCCTCCTATTCCTGTTTTACTTAGAATTTTAATTAAGAATTGCTGCCAGTTTTTATCAGCATGGATGACATCATGGGTTTTGTTCTTTTATTTGTTGATGTGTAATAACTTTGGTTAATGCGTAATAAACTATGGTTGATATTGACCCAAATTAGAATCCTGGAGTAAATCTTCAGTCATTGTATTAATTTGATGAGGATTGCCATAACAAAGGGCCATGAACAGGGTGGCTTTCAAACAACAGAATATTTATTTTTTCAGAATTCTGGAGGCTTTAAGTCCAAAATTAAGGAGTCAGCAGGGCTGTGCTCCATCTGAAATCCATATGGGAGGATTCTTCCTTACCGCTTCCTGGTTTTTGAGGGTTTGCCAGCAATCTTTGGTGTTCCTGGGCTTGCAGAAGTGTCACTTCAATCCTTTGCTGGCATGGTGCTCTTCATGTATCTCTGATTTCACAAGGGCATCTGCTTCCTGTGTTTCTTCACATTGTCTTCTCTCCATGTGTATCTGTTTATGTACTAGTCACATTGGATTAAGGCCCACATTATGACCTCATTTTAACTCTAAGACGTTCTTTCCAATAATGACACATTATGAGGAACTAGGAATTAGGACTTCAACATATATTTTCTAAAAGCATACAATTCAATTCATAATAGCCATACTTTAGGAATTTTAATGTATTCCTGGATTCTCTGTGTTAATGTTTTATAAGTAACAGATCTTATAAACTAAGATCTGTAAGTATACATGGTATTTGTATATAGTTCTCTCTTTTTCAAAGTTAAACTGGCTTTATAATATAAATTGGGAGCTTTCTCATTTTATAAGTAGTCTAGAGTAGTTTAAACAATATTGAAATTATCAGTTCCTTAAAGGTTAAAAAAATGTAGTGGGCTGGGGTTGTGGCTCAGTGGTAGAGCACTTGCCTACCATGTGTGAGGCCCTGGGTTCAATCCTCAGCATCACATAAAAAATAAATGAATAAAATAAAGCTATAAGAAAAAAAGTTACCTCATTTAAAAAAAAAGAATTTAGCTGTAAAATCATCCAGACTTGGTAAATTTCATTTATATTTTCTTTTAGGTTCTTGGTATATTCAAAAATTTCACTACTTCTTAGTTCATTTTGATAATTTGTATTTTTCTAGGAAATCTTTACCCATTTCAATTTGTTTTCTTGTTACCAGTTAGTAATAGCCTACAATCTTTTCATCATTTTTATATTCTTTAAATTTCTTTTCTTATTCCTAATGTTATATAGCTAAACATGTATCTTTTGTTTTAATTCTGAATCATAAGAGTTTTATTCATTTTATTAGTTATTTGAAAGCATTGACTTTTAGATCAATTTATTTTTTTACCCACTTCATTTATTTTTAGCTTTTATCAGTTAATTTCTTTTCCCTGGTTTGTTTTATTTTGTTGTACTTTTTCTAGTTTCTTAAAAAA
Organism: Marmota flaviventris; assembly: GCF_047511675.1. Lineage (NCBI taxonomy): Eukaryota > Metazoa > Chordata > Mammalia > Rodentia > Sciuridae > Marmota > Marmota flaviventris. Next base: position 80,606,604 of record NC_092506.1, read on the forward strand.
TCATATCTGTTTTGTGAAAAAAATCCCATATCAAGGTAGTTATTTCTGAAATAATTGGAAAGGAAAAATAAACATGGGTTTAAACAACTGGTACTGAAATTTCACCTCAGGCAATAAGAAACAAAATATTTACATCATTATTTTTAAGCCTTCAATGCTTGTTATATTTGGATAACATTAAAATAATAATTCCATTTTCCTTTCTAGACAAGGAAATTACTGATCTTCTAATTGGTCATATTTAAATAGCTATAGCTTCAAGAATATTTCTACATTACTAACTGTGAAGCTTCCTGCTCATTTTCACTTAGGGAGAGAGACAGTTTATCAAAAGGACCCCACCCAGTGGAAGGAGCAGGTGGTCTGCACTCAGTTGTCACCAGTGTATGGACAGGGCTATGCAGTTCCTGTTTTTAGGCAGGGAATGTTCTGCTGGGAAAACCAGCTGGTGTCTTAAGTTCCCTTGGGTCTCAGTGAGATGCTTAAGAGTATCTGAGAACTAGCAAGAGGCTCCTGGCTTGGCAAGAGATGTTTTCATTGAGTTTATGTTAAAATTCGACTGCATAGAAAAAACAGGGGTTTTCTTTTATTCTTCTCCTCAATTGCTAACAAATAATCAAGTTTATCTTGATAATTTTCTTTGATTCTATATTTACTTGGTCCAGTCATTGTAATTATTAATTTTACTTTGATTTAAGGAAACTGTAATAAGTTTTACTGAATTAATCAGACCTTAGAATTTATGGTAATTTTTAAGAAAACTAGTTTGCTTTTCAGTATCCATAAGTTAGCTAAATAAAGTAGTAGCATAAAAATTAGCACCCTCCTAATGACTAAATATACATTTACGTACTGTAAACTAACATGGTAACCATAAAGTACACTAAAATCTTTCTTTCTGTAGAAATATTTTGTGAGCCTAATTATTATTGTTGAATACTGTTTTAGTCAGTTATTTTGCTGTTGTGACTAAAAGATCTGACCAGAATAACTAGAGAGGAGGAAAGTTTACTTAGGGGCTCTCAGTTTCAGAGATCTCAGTCCATCGACAGCTGGCTCCATTCCTCCTTGGGGCTTAAGGTGAGGCAGGACGTCATGGTGGAAGATTATATGGAGGGAAGCAGCTCACATGATGATCAGAAGGCAGAGAGAGACTCTACTTAAAAGATATAAAATATATACCCCAGAGTCACAACAATAACCTACCTCCTCAAGCCACACTTTACCTGCCTTTAGTCACCACTCAGTGAATCCCATCAGGGGATTAATTCACTGCTTGGGTTAGGGCTCTCATAACCCAATAATTTCTCCTCTGAACTTTCTTGTTATCTCACACATGAGCTTTGAGGGACACCTCACTTCCAAACCAGAACAAATATACATAACTAAAAAGAAAAAACGTACATGCAAAATGCTAAAATTCAGGCATTTCAATAATTCAATTGCCTCATTCTAACCTTTCCCAATAGATAGGCACCAGGTCGTTTAACCCTTCTAAAAACAAAGAAATGAATTAAAATTATAGAACTCTAAATTTTTTTTAAAAAATGAGAATTGAATAATAGGTCTAAATAAAAGAACCCATCAGAAATACATAGGTAGCCCTGTGGGGCTCAGTGAGAGAACACTTGACTCAGTTGTATTTCATGCATGAGGTCCTGGGTTAGATCCCCAGTACTACCAAAAAAGCAGGGGTGGAGAATGGGATTGGAGGGGAGGGTGGAGAAAGAAATACAGATGAAATTTAATTAAAGTGTGTTTTCAAATGATAACCACCTAGTGGGGATATATTTCTGAAATTACGAAAAAATTAAGGAAAACACAAAACAAGAGAGCTCAAAAAACCTTGTTAAGAAAAATGGAATATGTTCTTAAATATAAAACATAAGTACATTACCTGTTTGATTCTTTTAGATTATGTTCATAACATTTATCTAATTATGGTACATTTAGAAAATTGGAGGGTATTTAAAAATTATTGCTATTATTCTTAATTGCTTTAAATCAACACTGAACCCAAAATAGTCATAGATATAATCTAATTTTATAGAAAAATCTTAAATACAGTTTCAATTGAGCAACAAACCATTAATAATTATATATTTTGACTGACAGACGTCTTATCTGGAGTCATATTTTTAATCTCATCCAAAGATAAGTTTGTGGTCTACCTTTTCAATCAGATTTGCCTTTATGAATTTTTCCCCTTAGAGGATGAAATTTTATAAGACTCTGCCTCTTTATGTTTACTGCAAATCTACTCTAATTTTAAAATGAGCAGTCCTTCTTCCTTTATTTTTTTTTTAATTTTTTATTGTTGGTTGTTCAAAACATTACAAATTTCTTGATATATCATATTTCACAATTTGATTCAAGTGGGTTATGAACTCCTATTTTTACCCCGTATACAGATTGCAGAATTACATCAGTTACACATCCATTGATTTACATATTGCCATACTAGTGTCTGTTGTGTTCTGCTGCCTTTCCTATCCTCTACTATCCCCCCTCCCCTCCCCTCCCCTCCCCTCTTCTCTCTCTACCCCCTCTACTGTCATTCATTTCTCACCCTTGTATTATTTTTCCCTTTCCCATCACATCCTCTTGTAAGTACTTTTGTATAACCCTGAGGGTCTCCTTCCATTTCCATGCAATTTCCCCTTCTCTCTCCCTTTCCCTCCCACCTCTCATCCCTGTTTAATGTTAATCTTCTTCTCCTGCTCTTCGTCCCTACTCTGTTCTTAGTTACTCTCCTTATATCAAAGAAGACATTTGGCATTTGTTTTTTAGGGATTGGCTAGCTTCACTTAGCACAATCTGCTCTAATGCCATCCATTTCCCTGCAAATTCTATGATTTTGTCATTTTTTAATGCAGAGTAATACTCCATTGTGTATAAATGCCACATTTTTTTTTTTATCTATTCGTCTATTGAAGGGCATCTAGGTTGGTTCCAAGCAAAAGATTATAGATGGTTCTTTTATCTACACTGTTATCTCAAAAGAGTAAATATTGAAAAATTCTAAAGGCAAAGGCCTAACAGAAATACCTAACAGAAAGGTCCTCTTTTCTCAAAGACTACCTTGTTTGAAGATTAAGAAGCATGTAACCCACCCACGATTGTTTTGTGAAATAGAAGGGAGATCAGTGGAATGGATTAAGAAGGAGAGGAAGGAGGGACAAAAAGGAAAAGGGAAGAAGGATGGAATGAAATTGACCAAATTATGCTGTGTACATATGTGAATATACCACAGTGAATTTCACCTTCATTTATATATAAAGCACTATTTTTTTTCAAAAACTATAAATAAATAGAAGGAAGACAAGTGGAATAGAGGAAGAGGCTCAAGGGAGAGAAGAGGAGTGGGAAAGGGGAAGTACTAGGGACTGAAGTGGTGCAAATCATATTCCAGGCATGTATGATTATGACAAAATGAACTACAATATTATATAGAAATATAATAGACTAATAAAAAAATTTACAGTTTGCTCTCCTGGAACATCTTCTTCCATTCAATAATGAGATCTTCTTACATATTTACTAAAGTTCCAAAATGCAATAGGCAGTAAAAGAAAGTGTAGTAAGCAGACTTGGCCTTTGAATAAAAAGATAAACAGGCAAACATATTTAATACATAATATACTATGTATGTATTTCTACACATATTTATCAGCCTTGATATTAATATGAGATTATATGGATAATTTTCAATGTGCAATTAGTCAAAAATTTAGAAAATTTGGAATGATTTTACAGGGTGGCAGCCTATATGAACGGCACTCAAAACTTTATACTTAGGAACTTCAAAAAGAAAGGTGTAAGCTCTAATCATTTATAGTCTTACAGACTTTGAACCACAGACTTTGAAATATCAAAAAAGATGCTTTCTTAAGTTATGCTTTTTGTGGAAAAATATTACCTCTGAAATCAGAAAACAATTATTTAATCAGCAGCTGTGCTACTCGTGGACATGCAAATCATAGGATAAGGAGGATGACATAGCTTCATGTAAAATATGTTATGAGTTTTTGTTTTGAAATATAAACTATCTCTTAAAACTTTTTGAGAAGTTTAGACACTAGGAAATTTTCTTATAGTATTTAACTTAAAAGCCTCAGAAATCTCTATTCTTACTCTAAAACGCATTTCTGTGATTTAAACATGCTTCACTTTCTATTTTGAGGTTGCATTAAAATTGAATATCCCCTACCAGATGTGGTGCTGGCATAATCACATCTGTAGGATCAGCAGGATATAATGATCCTAAATCAGACCCCACTCTATATAGATTTAGTATAATCCATTAATGATTAAATGGATGTTTGAATAATTAGAATAATTTATTATTTTTAATCTCATACCAAATTAATTACAAGTATACTAAAGAATTAAATTATGAAACAAATAGAAGATAGTACCATTGCTTTTATGATAAAAAGAAAATTGCAATTTAAAAGTGAAGAAGTCACAAAGGAAAAAGACAATAGATTTCACTTAAAAAAAACTTTCTAGATAAAACACATCATATACTAAAAATCACCAATTAAACAATGGAAAAAACTTTCTAGATAAAACACATCATACACTAAAAATCATCAATTAAACAATGGATTATTATCCCTAATATTAGAAAATTATTTCAGATTAGAAAAACATAAACACTCTAATGGAAAATTGAGCAAAGAACACAAATAGACAACCAACTAAAGATGGAGTGGATATTGCCAGAAAAGTGTGAAAATATAACCAACTTCACTAATAAGTTACTATTTAATGTATCAAGGTAGCACATTTTAAAAGTTAGTAATATTAAATTATTGTTAGTGTGATAAAATAGGCCCCTAATACATTACTGGTGTGAAATTATGATACTTGGGTTTCTCCAATTTATAGGGGAAAAAATCATATTACTTAATCAAGTTCCTCAGAAACATTCATACAGTTTTTCCTAGTGATCCCCACTCTTGGAATCTATCTAAAGAAATATCAAGATTCGTGCATAAGAAAATCAAAGAGTATTATTTATAATTTTGAAGGCAAACTAAATCTTCTGTAATAGAAATGATTAAATGAATTCATTTATACCTCTTTGATGCAGTCATTAAAAATCTTATTTTTAAAGTATGTATAATTTTCAATGGGGAAAAAACAGTCTCCAAAACTCCAAAACTTTATTGCTCTTTGTACATTATAATTTTGTAATTATTATTATAATTTTATAAGTATCCATACATTATTATTATATTGACTTTTTTGTTGAGTATATGTATTTCCTATTGGCAGAAAGATATAATATTACCAGTTATCACTGAGTGGTGGTAGTATGGAACATTTATTCTTAATATCATCCATATTTTATATAAGGATGTGAGTTATTTTAATCAGAAAAAATATTCCTTTAAAGTTGAATTTTATATTTTGTTTCCATTATTTATCAACACTAGGAGGTATACCTATAAACACATAAGTTTTAACTCTGGCCAATTTGTTGTAGAGAATGATAATGCACAGAGTAAACCTTGTCACTATTGAAGCACAGACAGTACTGTGTGCCCTGCTTTCATTGTGAATGTGTTCAGCAGCTATTGTCACTGAGTATCTGCTTCTTGTGAGGAGAGGAAGGAGGAGCATTTAGGAAGTGAGCAAAATAAAACTGCATTACTTGGCTCACATGAAAGGCCCTTAAAGCACATGTGTCCAAACATAGAAAATATGCATCATTTATAAGGACCAATTTATTCAATGATAGTTTATTTCATTCTCTAGAGTGTGGACTTCACTAACAGGGAATATTCAAGGCATACATCCATTAACAAACTGGAATATGAGAATGAAAGGCTTCGAAGTGATCTTGCAAAACTTCAAATCAATGGAAAATCAGCATGGTCTAATCAAAATACCTATGAAGAAACAGGAAGATACTCCTATCAAAACCAAATAAAAATGGAAAAAAATGAAGATAGGTATGCCAGCTCCATTATATAAGGACATAAGTTTAAAAACATTGACATTTATCTTTAATTCATTTTAGGTGTTTAGTCATTATTGCTTCTCGGTCTTTGGGCTAAGATAAAGAAAAGTTGTTAGCTGTTATTACTGATATTATTACTAACAAAATTGTATTTATAATAATAGTAGTGCTTCTCTAACAACACACAGGACCTAAACTGTATGTTTTGGTGAATAAACTAATAGCCGGATCTGTTATTTCCTCAAATATACCTGTGGGGGATAGGTGTACTCGGCTCATGTTGTTAACTAAGCATATCTACAGGAGATAAATTCAAAAGTTAATGGGACATTTTAAAAAAACAATTCTGTTCAAGATTGTCATGGGTGTAGCACAGTTCTCTCTTTTCACCATGCCAGCCCTATGTACGTATTAGAAGGAAAGACATTCGTCTGCTACATAAAATAAAACTGTTCAAAAGTGCCAAATTAATAACCCTCTTCTGGTGATAAAGATTGACCACTATCCCAAAAGAGTTCTCAGTGGTGGGGTGCTGTGGTGGCAAGGTGGCAGCAGCAGTATAAAAGCAGTAGAGTGAGGATGGAAGAGGCCACTCACTGGCCACAGCCATAGACCACTTCTCTGATGAGAACTGCTCATGTGTATTACCATACTAATGTGTATTACCCAGCATTATCTGAAAACCCATCCAAAGGCCCTAATCTTGATTTGGGTACAAGAATATATTTTCTAATATTAAATAAACACTTTTCAAAGTGCTACCCTACTTTTAGTTCTCTGCAGGTCAAATGATGACTCCCAGGTAAGAGAGACAGGCCCCTAAAAATACCATAAAGGGTCTTCCTGTGTGACCATCAGTCACCTGTCTAGTACTGATCACCCATTGGGTGCAGCACGCTGCTGCCTATAGTTTCTTGTGGAAATAACTTTGAAAGCCTTAGATAAGGGGTCCAGGTGTTGTTATTTAGAAAAAAAGACAGTTACTGTGCCTTTTATTATTTCTAAAAAGTATTTTTCTTGTTTCAGTACCCCTTTCTTTCTCTTTGTCAGACAGTACAGAATGTGTTAAAAGTGCCTAACAAAAACAAGACAGTAGGGGACAGGGAAAGTAACATAAGAGGTAAAATGCTCAGCAGGAGATTATCTTAATAAGCAGTTTGGACAACTGTTCCTGCTGTAAAGCCTTGTGTCCTGCCAGTTTCATTTGTTGAAAGTTTCATTAAATTTGTTTTAATGCCTCATCTGATTTCAGTGTTCTCCAGTGACCTCCTTTTTAAAAGAAACAGCATTTCAAATGTTCTGAATAAATTATTACATGTAGAACCCAGTATGGGGAAGAGTTGTTGAGATGCAAGGACACTGTGAACTCACCAGTGGAGAACTGTAAAGCAGAAACCTCTGTATTAATTTTAGCAAGTAAAAAATGAAATAATTCTTTTCCTCAAAACACAGCTTGGTGAAGTCAGGTAGTCAATGCTATAGATATATATTTGTTAGGCATAAATTGATCAGAAAATATACAAGTCATGGTTATATATCAATAGCTAATGCTATTGAACTATTTTTATTTAACTATTTTAGGAAAGAAAAACCTTTTAGATAAAGGTTTATGAAGATAATGCTCCACAAAAATTTAAAGTCTAGTGTAGGGAAATTCTTGCTTTTAACTGAAAAAAAAAATGTATATTAAGTAATCTTTTATTCACACTTAACCCAACTTTGGTGGTTTTCACTCTCTTCAAAGTGATGTTTTTAATGTTCACTCACTAGTCCAAAGCATTTACTTTCTAATATGATAGTTACTCAGCACTTTTTAAAAAAATTATCAAATTAGTTGAATTTGGTTAGGATGTTCTGAGTATTGTCCTTAATAGTTAAAAGAGTTTTAAAGTTTCAATGACTTATAAGCAAATTTGGCATAGTGGTATCCAGAACTATTAATTTTCAACTAATTTTAATAAATCAATTTTATAATAAATGGAACTTGTCTATCTATGAGATACATACTTAAAAGTGAATTTATGGTTTTAAAAGTTGTATCATATACTGGAAATATTTCAGTATCACAAACATTAATCATTAAAATGGCTTCAAGTCTAGCTAATAAATTAAAAGTTTCTAATACTAAAAAGCCACAAAGTCAATAGGTTTGTCATAACCACTTGCATGTTTCCCTGTCAAGGAGTGAATAGTCACCTAGAAGCCAAAACTAAGTTGAGAAAATTTTATACCATGCTATTGCTCAAAAAAGAATCAACACAGCTGAATGGTTGTAGGCCAGGCAACAATGAACAGTTCACAGAATCGGGAGCTCATGTGGAGTTTTATGTGAGGCTGGAAAACACTGGCATAGTTTGTGATGGGATCTTGTTTTATGCTTAGGAGATGATCCCATATTCTAAACGGAAAGCACTGGAGCCTGGGTTGCCTGTACATGTAGAGGACAGAAAACTGCAAAGCTGACTCAAGACTCCAGTAGATAGAGTTCTGCTCCCTAGCACAGCAACTGGGTCCTATCAAAATTGGACTGGGGCCTTGGAATAGGATCCATGGGAAAGCTAATTGAACAGATCAGCTTGTGAAGGGATATTAGAAGCCTTCTAAATTATTTTAAAGATAGCTTTTAAATTGATATATGTAGCATTTTATGCAAGGTGGTTTTATGAAGTATTTGAATAGCTATATTCTAGAAGAGCTTGTCAGATATAAAGATGATTTAAAACAGAAGCACTTTAGTTCATAATGTAGTCTTTCCTTTCAATCTCTACATTTTATTGATCTTACTATAAAAAGAATGTTCCTATATAAATTTGAGTAATTAACATCATAAAACTGTATCTATACATCCATAGCAAAATGGATAATTGAGATAATTATTTAGATAATTTAGAACAAATAATACTTTGCCTGAAATCTCTGTATAATTGAGAATACAGATATATGTATATAGGTTTCTTGAATCACTTCTATGATTATCTTGTTTTTTCCACTCTGCTCTGAAGTATAGATGGCAGCCACTCAAATTAAAAGGTCTGGCCTAAGATTAAATGCAGATGTACTATGCAACTGTTATCATTCTGTTTGAATTGTGAGATGTTCCATCTTATTGTGCACATCATAAACCATGTTATTTCAGTTAATTTGCTGTTCTGTTTCCATGGTAATTATGGTTTGGAAGAATGGGGGAAAAGATTTATTTCAAGATAAGTAAAAATGGGAAACGTGTTGTATTTGTTTTTATGTACTAATTTACAGATGCCTCGCTTAACTTTTATTGCTATTTGTATGCATAGCTTTGAAAATGTTTGCATAATAAGAAACAAGCCTAGGTAGAATTGGTCTTTGGATAAGAACAGAGAAATATAATGTGGATTTTTTAAACTTTGAAGGCTTTGAAAATGCTTAATACCTGTGGGAAATTTGGATGTTAGTAAAAATAAATAATTCCAAATTGGATAGATTTTTATATTTTCATGGTCTTTGATGATTAAATGTAAACCACATTATTATGGAATAGAGCAATTTAATCCTAAATAGCCCATATTGTTGGGACTCTTAAAATAAAATTTTTAGGGTAAACTGATTTGTTTCTTTGTTTTATTACTCATTTATCTGGTTAGCAGACCAAAATTTAAAATCTATTAGTATTTTTTCAGTCTCATCTTCTACCTGTATTTTGGCATAAACCATATATTTCATACTATGTTTTTTATCAAAATTGTGGAGTTTAATATCAGGTGAACCTGGAAATGAGTCAAAGATTCAGAATCATCACTTCCTAGCAATTTAACCTGATTTTAAAATAAATGATTGTATAAAAAAATATAGTTTTTAATTTTACTTTCCTCTTCTGTGGATAATGTTCACTAGTTAGGATTATTTTGAAGATCCAATGTGTTTAAAATAAAAGTATCCAATCTTTATTGAGCATTTAGTACGTGTCAGGCATTGTGTTCTAAATGTTTTACATATATTAATCATCTAACTCTCATAGCAACCCTTTCTTATAAGTGATAAAATTAAAGTCACAGCAAGATAAAGCCATTTCCTCAAAAACACAAAACTAGTAAATGGAGGAGCTTAGGAAATATGTAAATTGAAAACATGCTATAAATTATTAAACCCTATTGAGATTAGAGTTATCATTATACAAAGACTTGTTTTAACATTAAAAATATATATAGTTCTACTAAGATAGCCAGCAAGGTCAAAGTAACAGAGAATAAAAAAAGTGTGTCTGTTTAGAAATGTCAATGGCAGTTGTTGTTTGAGATTTCTCTCAAATAGCTTCAGTTATTTAAATGACCAAGCGATACAAAAGTAGAACACAGAGAGTAGAGCAATTCAGGTGACAAGGATAGCAGAATTAGGAATTATGTCTTTAGGAATTATTAGGTTTTCTGCATGATTATTAGTACTTCTAAGTCTTTTTTTGACAAGCTCTCTACCACTGATTCCCATCCTCCTAACCCCAATCACAATCTTTTATGTAAAGTAGAAATTGTTTTGTTATTCAGAAAAATTGTTTTCAAAGAAATACCCAGTTAATAAGCCTAAACATTTTGCTATGTTTTCCCCTAGCTGGACATCAGAATATTAAAATCCTTGACAATATAAACAAACACGTACCCTTGGTAGCAATAAGGACAATTATTCTTTCTCTTGTAGACTTAGCCAAGATCATGAACCAAATAGAAGTACCACGCCTCCAATGCCACCTTTGACATTTCGAACCAAAGAAATGGCAAGTCCTTTGGTTAGTGATGATGAAGTATTCCCACTGGTGAGTTGCTGATTGCTGGATTTTTTTTTTTTCCTTTAAGGGGTGATTACTTTTGTACTGATACCCATATACTAATGTATGTAATAGTTTAAAAAATGTCACTTCTTGAATAGACTCCAAGATGAGTCTGTGAGTCACTCAGCCATACCTATCTATGGAAGGAAAAGAGACCCATAATATTTCATTGAGTATTTCAGTCAGTGGTTTTTAACCTCTAGTGTAGAACAGAATTACTGGTGACGCTCTTTTAAAATGCAAGTGTTTGGAACTCATCCTTGGTATTCTATGAGTCCTCAAAGATCTGTATATTTTAAGAACTGTAAGTGATCTTTTGTTCCTTTTTAAAAGCATATTTTTACAGACTCTGACACACTTGCAAATACATATACCAATCATAAATGGGAAGCTTGAATCATGCAATGAAACATATTGATATAACTCTCCCAGGTAATACAGAGTATTATTAACTTCAGAAGCCCCACCTGTATCTCTTCCAAAATAACCACTATCCTGACTTTTACATCATCAGTTTTGCCCATTTTTAAATTTTATGGAAAGTGTATCATACTGTATGATACACACACACACACACACACACACACACACACGGGATTGAATCCAAGGGCATTTAACCAATGAGCCACATCCCTAGCTGTTTTTATATTTTATTTTGAGACAGGGTCTCACTAGGTTGCTTACACCTTACTAAGTTGCTGATGCTGGCTTCAAACCTGCAGTCCTCCTGCCTCAACTTCCTGAGCCACTGGGATTACAGTCATGTGCCATGGCACTGGGCTGTATTCTTATGCCTGGCTTCTTTTGCTCAACATTGTTTCTGAGATTCAAAATCATTATCCATATTGTTTTATATAACTTTAGTTTATAGGTTTTTTCTATATAATGTCATTGTATATAAATACACAATGATGCTATAATTAATTCTGCATTCATTTGATGGGCATTTATTTCTAGTTTGGGGTTATTACAAATAATGCTGCTAAAACAATACCTTTTGGTGCACATGTGTACACATTTCTGTTGTTTCTATTGAAGATGCATCTAGAATCATTAGATCATATGATATGGTTATGGTCAGCTATAGGAGACATTGCCAGACTGTTTACTATTTGAACCAATGAATACCTCATAAAGTAGTATATGAGAACTTTCCTTGTTCTGTATCTTTTCAAACACTTGCAGTTATTAGTCTTTTGTATTTGGACCATTATGGTCTGTGCAATAGTTAATACTGGATTGTTTTAATTAATATTTCTCTACTAAAAATGAGGTTGAGCATCTTGTTATATATTTACTGGTGATTTTTATATCTTCCTTTGTGGCATGTCTGTTAAATGTCCTTGCCCAATTTTCTTTTGGATTATCTTTATTCTTGTTGGTTAGTAGGATTTTTTAAACATATTCTGAATATAAGTCCTTTATTGGTCATATATATTGCAAATACCTTCTTCTACTCTTACATGCCTCTTCTATTTTGATGAGCAGAAGTCCTAATTTTAATATACTCAAATTTATGAATCTTGTCCTTTGTAGTTAATATATTTGATAGTTTATTTTTCATTTTCTGAAGATTCTTATTTAAACCTGTCAGAAGGTTATAAAATAGTGTTATCTTTTAGAAACTTTATTTATGTTTCAAATTTAGATAAATAATCTAACTGTAATTAATTTTTGCGTATGATGCAAAGGAAATTCTCAGCCTCTTTTTCTTTTGGAAATGTTCAATTAACCCTAAACACTTATTCCAGTCCTGTCAATTCTTTTGGATTTTCTATATTCACTCAAAATAATGCCAGTTTTATACATTTTTTTTCCTTTTCCTTCCCTTATTGTACTGACTTGTATCTCCAGTAAATATTGAGAAATGATATTACCAACATCCTTTACCTGTGCCTCATTACAAGAAGAAAGCTCTCAACATTTCACCATTGTGTATGACATTTCTTGTAGATATGTGGTAGATCCCTTTTAAACGATTAGGGAAATTCCCTTTTATTCCTGTATTGCTAACTTTTTCACGATACAAGATTTTATCAAATGCCTTTTCTATGTCTGTTAAAAATGAACATAGAATTTTTCTCCTTTGCTATGAAAATATAATATTTTATTATATTATATTTTATTTTGATTTTAGATTAATCCAGCTTTGTGTTCTTGGAATAAACCTAATTCAATCACTAAATTTGGTCTCTTAATATTTGGTTTAGAATTTTTATTTGGTGTTCATAAGACAGATTGACCTGTAATTTCCTTTGTTGTCCTGATCAGGTTCGAGTGTCATATTATGCTGACCTCATAAAGCAAGTGGGAGAGAAGTGTTCTTAATTTTAGTTTTAACATTTTTTGTGGTTCTTGAATTTTTATTTGATACTTTTTTATAGTTTACAATTCTCCACTGAAATTTTTATACTTTTTTTTTAATATATGTACATAAAGTACTGAAATAATAGTACTTTTAGCAATCACCTTCCTTTGTATTCAAAGTATATTATGTAAATGTTTAGTTCTCTCCATGATATCCTAATATAGCATACAAATTACAAAAAAATTAATATACAACAGAAAATATTTAAATTGAATAGGGTGGGCCATGAGTATTTTTCTATTTTGGGGGGAATATGTCACCTCATATTGGTAGAGACTGGAAGTGAGAGTTAAGCAATTATAGTAGAAAGAGAAGGCTTTAAACTATTAACTTTTGAAGATTTAGAGATTTCTAAAGCCTCATCATATTGTGTTCATAAAAACATAAAATGTCAACTTTTAAAACAGAATAGACTTTCATACTAATAAACTAAACAAACTTCCTTACTTGTTATGGGAATCTCTAAGGAAACTTTGTAATATCTATACCAACAAAAACTTTGATCTTTTGTGTGTGTGTGTGTGTGTGTGTGTGTGTGTATTTATGTATGTGTGTGTGTGTGGTGCTAGGGATTAAACCCAGGGCCTTGTGCAAAAACTTTGATCTTTAATGACTTAAAGAAATCTTGTATCTGGTCCAGCAATAGGGGGGAAAAGGAATAAGCTGCTAACTATAACTACTTCATTATTTTAATATCCAGTGAGTTTATTTAGGATTTGAAGATCATCAGTTTTCTGCACAGTGGGTTCCTTTACCACTAAGCAGGACTCAACGTCAGCATATCCATCAGTCTACGAGCCCTCAGATAGTGGTGCTGGCAAAGGCAAAAGGCAGACTCATAGAATGCACATTATTTTTGGTAAGGATAAAACATTGCTCTTTCCAAGGTGTAAGGGACTTGATGTGATCAAGTTGCCACCAAGAGGCAGGTTGGTCCCCTTAAAGAGTACTGCATCTCAGGAGCTCAGCTGCATTTTCTACTATGAGCAGATTCAGATGTTCAACAGCAACAGAAGTTAGGTGACCCTTGATGAAAGGGAAACCTTGCTGTTGGACCCATAAATGATTTTCATTGGTGTGGCCAAGGACAAAATAAGATCAAGCCATCCTGTCCACTTGCTAGTGCTCTGTCTCATTCACAACTTAATAGCATGGCAGGAACAACTTTTCCACTGAAACTTACCAGACACCATATGGCATTTTTTCTACTAGAGATTTTTTTTTTCTATTATGGGAACTGCCAAGACACAAGTAGCAGAATTTCTGTACTCTATGTTGAAACTATTGTTGAGCTCTTTCTTGTTCTAGGAGTGCTCAAAAAACAAGAACCGGCCGTCTGTGTCACTCAATAAATGGGTCAGATTATTCCACCCGAAAGTAGAGCATTTTCACGATGGATTCACTTGTACTTTACTTAAATGTCCTGACATGTCCCCCATACTGCTAGACACCTCAAAACAATGTTTTTTATTGGATTTATCTTTCACCATCTGGAGTATACATGTCTTTGACAAACTTGCCACTTCTTGCTTATTAGGTCTCATCCATATGATGTTAGTGTTAATATCATATGTTATATGTGATAGTCTTTGGAATGGTCCAGATGGTCCAGGTCCCTTCAGAATTTACTGTGACAACATCATTAACATAGTTTGGGCAAAGGCCATGGATGTATACTGTTGTCTATCCCATGCAAATGCTGATTGCTTCTGATCCTCCTTTAAATTTGATATTAGAAAGAATTCATTTGCCAGATCAACAGCAGCCTTGTACCCAAGGCTGTGATGTGCTGCTCTAGTAAAGTACTAGCAGTTATAATTGTGACAGCCACTTGGATAATTTTTTAGGACTCCACTACCATCTGCAAAGGTCCTAGTTTTGCAGGGACCAGATTGATAAACTAAATCCCCTTATAAAAGGTTCAACTCCATACAGATTGTTGACTCTTCAAACACTTTCATAATATCTCATTCTTCCTAATAAAATAAAAACTAAGACCAGTGAAGGAACCACAGGATTGGAAAATTAAAGTTCAAATTTCTCCAACTTTTTTTTTAATAATGAAGGATTGTAAAAGTATCTAATATTGTCCTTTATTCAATAAACAGATTTTTTTCTCTTTTATGTAAATAAGCACTAAACAAATCACAAACACCTAAATAGCATTTCCACATTAATAAGAAACATGGAATTGGGGCATCTCAGCTGTAATAGAACAGATAAGATGCATTTCAGCACTATGGCCCTCCCTAACATGGGACCACTCTTACCCCTGAGATATGCCATGCAGCCGGACATCCCAAGTATCAGTTGGCTCCTGTGTTATACTAATCCTTTTTATTTTTCTCCATAAACCTTTATCCGGTTCTGTTATAATCTTCAGGTTTTTGGAGTTGCCTATTTTCAGATGGGAATCACTGGCTTTTATAAATGAGTAGAACAAGTTTTAAGCAGTTCCCTGGTGATTACATTGCCCCTGCATTTGCAATTGGCCACTATAACATTTCTAAAGCTTTTAAGGTAATGGTACTGTGATGTGTGTCTTAGTTCCATGAGGATTCGTGAATGATGACTTTGTTACACTGGTAGGATTTTAGCCCAACATGTATTATTTCATCACCTGCTGCAGCATTTGACAACATGTCAGAAATGGAGCATGCCTAGAAAAATGAAGATTTTAAAAGGCTCTGTATTCCTCATCTCACTTTTCTTTCTTTCTCTCCTTAGTCTCCCCCAGATATCTCCTTCCCTGCTTCTTTGGCTGCACAGCATTTCCTTATGGAAGAAGAGAAGCGAGCAAAAGAACTTGAAAAGCTTCTAAATACACATATTGATGAACTGCAAAGACATACAGAATTTACTCTTAATAAATACACCAAACTAAAACAAAATAGACATATATGAGCTTTTAAACTTTTTTATTTGCTCCCCAACCCCAAGAAAAAAAGCTCTGGCAAAATATTTACAAAGCTGAGTATTGGAGCTAAGAAATTTTGTTCTATTTTCTTGAGTAAATAATTTCTGTAAGGCAGCTAGAAAATAACATTTTGTTTGATAAAGCTGTTTGTATTTCTGCATTAACATACTAAATTGTTCTGCTATAGAATTGCTATAAAATAAACATGACTACTCCAAAAGAGAATTTTTTTCTAGTCTGAGGAATAGTTTGGAGTTAAAAATTCAATTTTTCCCACCTGAATCATGTATACTAAAAACCCATTTCCTCTTTAACAACATAAAATGAGAGAAAAGGAAGTGCTATATTTCAAATATCAATGAATCAAGTGCAGCTCAGTTGTACTAGGTGTGAACTCAAGGATTTTTTAAAATGAAAAATATGTAAATATTTTGAACTATGTAAACATCATAAGACTTCTTTTAGGGGAAAAAAGATATAGCTGTATTGTTTTTACACTTACCTTTGTAATGTCTGGTTTAATACCATAAAGGACATAGAATGTGCAGTATACACACTTAAAATATGTGTCAGAGATCAATGCTTTCCTGTTACTACTAATTAATTCATAAACATGAATAAGAAAAAAACAAATATAAATCAATACTGTTTCTACATTCTCCTTTGTAATCACCTGTTTTTAATTAATAAAGAAATTCAAATTCAGTGGACTCAAAACACAAATGCCAAGTTTATACTGGACAGTAATAGCATGGTAGTGAACAATAAAATATACAAGAATGATAATCCAATATTCTATTTTTTCTTAAAAAATGGGTTATATTATCTGTTCTAGCTCATCTTTCTATATCCTACTATACACAGAAAGAAAATTCAAGTTAAGTCCTACAGCTTTTATGGTTTTCCTTCTTTTCAAAGAAACAATCTCAACATACTGAACGAGAAGTCAAAATGTCCATAGATAACAAATGTCATTTTCATGTTAAAAATGCAGAGCATTATTCACTTTAGGTGACATGACCACGTGTATTTGTATAGCTCTTGGTGTTTGAAACAGTCTCCTTAGTTCAGGCTGCTATAACAAAAACACTACAGGTTGTCTGTGACTTAAACAACAAATATTTATTTCTCATAGCTCTGGAGGCTGTAAAGTTCAAGGTCAAGCTACCAGATGAGCTGATGTCTGGTGAGAGCCCAGTTTCTTTCTTAGGGACAGCCACTCACTTGCTATAATCTCACATGATGGAGGAAAAAAATCATCTCTTTCATGTCTCTTTTTTAATATGCCCTTTTTAAAAATACCTTTATTTCATTTGTTTTATTTTTATGTGGTGCCAGGGATTGAACTCAGTACCTCATGCATGCTAGGCAAGTGCTCTACCACTAAGCCACAACCCCAGCCCTCATGTCTCTTCTTATAAGAGCACTAATCCATTCTATTCATGGGGTGCCACCCTCATGAACTAACTAGTTCCTAAAGGCCCCATTCCTTAATACCATCACATCAAAGGTTAGTATTTAACACAAGAATTTAGGGGACACCAACACTGGGCCCATAAAACTTCATATAGCATTTTTCATTTAAATTTAAAACAAGCCTGTGGAGTCAATAAGGCTATTATCCTTGCCCCTGTGAACCAGAACTATTAAGTACTCACGATCATGGTAAGAAAGAAGCTCAGAAAGGAAATGCTGGCTTTCTGGTTCCTGACCCGAGCTCTATTACTTGTCAGTACTACTACTTATAAACAAGCATCAGTGAACAAAGCTATGTACACAAAGCCAGGTTTGATGACAAAATCTCAGGGATACAAATTCACTAATATTCCCATAAAAACCCCACATGAGGAAAAGAATAGGATCTTGTAGTACTTTTAAATAATTTAGTAATTTCTTCTGGTCTGGATGTAAAGAAAACCAAACATTTTTCAATGTCATGTTAAGAAGATGAGAAGAAAAAGTATATTTAGGAAAACAGCACTCCTTTAACAAATGATGTAATTTTTGTTTCCCTCATACAAACTGAAACAATGAAAAAGTACAAAATATATCTATACTATGTATCTTTGTAATCCTCTATATCTGAGCAGTCTCTTCAGGATAAAGACATGGCTGAAAATTCTGAAATAAAGTTCTAGGCTACAGAGGTCTTAGAAGTTAGCAGGGTCAAGACAGCACGAATGTGGAGTGTGTTCAGGACTAATGTTGAGTTTGCTCTTGTGGATTATTACATGAAGACCAAAGGAAAACTTGTTTTAAGTCACCAGTTCAACATTCCACTCAATACCTGCTTTCTTAAAATAGTAGTTTGCATGATTTTTGCTTCAACAGCAAGATTCAGTGTTCAAAATGAGTCATATGCTCTAGTCCAACATATACATAACCAAGATCAAAAACAAGGACTTCTAGTTGAGCTTTAAAAACAGGAAGAGAGTGGGGCTCCCTGCTATTTATCCCTGCCCTTCTTAGCTCTTCTAGCCTCCTGCCCTCCGAATGCCAAAGGGATTCCATGGATGCTATCATGGAAGGGACTAACAGGGATACTGTCATTACCTTACACAGAACACATTTTCCCACAGAAACCATTTCATGGATAATGTTACAACTCCCCACATACTTCAAAAGCCAAGTCAGCCTGTTTTCAAAGAGGGAAGGCTTCAGCAAGGCAACACACAGAACTAAGGAGATTCTGAGAGCTACCAACTGATTCCAGGGCCAGACCAGTAATGTTTAGGTCTTTAAGGCTATCAGTACCACAGGACAGGTTAGATGTGTTGGAGACAGGCTTCCCATGCCGTGCCCCTGTGACCTTAATAGAGCTTCCATATCCTCATCTTTAAATAGGAATACCACTACCCATGTCAGAGGTTTAGGAGCATGAAAGGCCATAGTATGCACAGAGTGCCTCGTGTTCAGTGCAGGCTGACTGTGAGCACATGTCTGCCTTCCTTCTGAAGCATTAGGTCTGAGCCAGAAGATATATCTGTCCTTAAAGAATTCTATCATTTTTTGAGGAAAATATGCCACTACATGTAAACTTCTTTAATCATTATCAGTGTTATTAAGAACTATTTTACATATTATAAAATTCACCCATTTCAAGGGTACAATTTAATGATTTTTACTAAGTTTAAAGAGTTGTGTAATCATTGCCACAAATCACTTTTACAGTGTTCCCATCACCCCCAAAAGATCTCTAGGGCTCATTTTCAGTCTCACTATTCCCACGCCCAAACCCAGGCAGCCACTGAACTACTATAGAAATTTACTGGACGTTTCATGTAAATGGATTCATATGATAAGTGGCTTTTTATATTTGGCTTCTCTCCACCATAATGTTTTTGTGGTTCATATATTATAGCAGTATTTTGTTCTTATTGTTCAATAGTATTCTACTGCATGAATAAACCACATTTCTTTTATCCATTTCAACAGTTGATGGACTTTGTTTTCAGTTCAGGGATATTTCAAATAAAACTGCTGTGAACATTGACATACAAATTTCTGTATAAATGTATGTTTTCATTTCTATTGAATAGTTTCCTTGAAATGGAATTTGAGTCACATGGTATATTCATGCTTAAGTTTCGTAAGAAAACTATCCAACTCTTTCTAAAGTAGCTGCACCATTTATGTTCCCACCAGCAATGGTAAGAGTTCCAGTTTCTCCAAATCCTCTCCCTCACTTGTTAGTCTTCCCCCTTTGCTACAGTACTGGGGTTGGACCTCAGGACACTTTACCACTGAGCCACACCCGCAATCCTTTTTAGTTTTTATTTCAAAACAGGATCTTTTTAAGTTGCAGAGGCTGGCTTCAAACTTGCCATCCCCCTGCCTGAACCTTCCAAGTGACTGGATTACAGGTGCTCACCACCACACCCAGCTTGAATTTTTTTTTTTACTATAACTATTTCAGTGTGTGTGTGTGTGCAGTGGTATTTCATCCCAATCTTAACTTGCATTTCTCAAATGACTAATGATGTTGAGTATATTTTTGTGTGGTTTTTGACCATTCACATATATTCTCTGGTGAAACCTCCATTAAAATCTTTTGCCCATTTTATAATTGAATACTCTTTTCAACTTGAAGAATTTTTCATATAAACTTATTTTTTCATAAAACTTTCATATAAAAGTTCTTTATTGGATATATTATTTAATATAATTTCTCCCAGTTTGTGGCTTCTTTCACTTTCTTAATCTTGTCTTTTGAAGCACATACATTTTTAATTTTGATGAAATGCAATTCATCAATATTTTTCTTTTATGGATTATGCTTTTGGCTTCATATCTAAGAAATATTTGTCTGACCAAAGGTTATGAAGATTTTACCATTTTTTTCTTCTAAAACTTTTTTAGTTCTAGGTTTTAAACTAGGTCTATAACCCGTTTTTAGTTAATGCTTTTGTGGGGTATAAACATCTGGATTCAACTTTTTAATCATCTCAGCACCATCTGCTGAAAAAAAAAAAAAACTTTTCTTTCCTTCTTTGAATTGTCTTGTCATCTTTGTTGAAAATCAACTTTAAGAATATTTATTTTTACACTCATATCTGCTCGATTGATTTATGTTATTCCTTATCCATTGCCACACAATCTTAATTACCATAGCTTTATAGTAAGTTCTGATATTGAGAAATGAAAATCCTCCATATTTCAAGATGATTTGGTTATTTGGGGTTTTGGGATGCTTTGCATTTTGATGTAAGATTTAGGGTCAGTTTATTAGCTTGTCTTTTTTTTTTTTTTTGGCAAAAAAAAATTGCCTGCTGGGATTTTTGATGGGGATTAATTATTTCCAAAGTGACCTATAATGAATCTCAATTTGGGGTGAGTTGCCATATCAACAATATTGTCTTTGAATCTGTAAATTTCTGCATTAATTCAGATTTTTAAATTTTTCTTAGAAATGTTTTATGCTCTTCAAGGTACAAGTCTTATGTTTCTTTTGTTAAATTTATTGCTGAGTATTTTATTCTATCTAGAGCTATTACAAATGGAATTAATTTCAAAACAATAGATTTTTGTATATTGGTCTTATATTCTGTGATCTTGCTAAGCTCATTTATTCTAGTAGGTATGTGTGTGTATGTCTGTCTCTTTGTGTTCTTTAGAATTGTCTACATATTAGATCATGTTCTCTTTAAATAAAGACAGGGTTTTCTTTTTTAATTTGTGGGTACACTGTATTTATTTTTCACACCTGATTGCACTAGCTAGAAACAATATTTCAATGTTAAAAGTAATGGTGAGACTGTTTGCCATGTTCCTGATCTTAAAAGGAAGATTTTAATCCTTTACTATTAAGTATGATGTTAATTATAGATTTTTTTGAAGATGCTTTTTGCCAAGTTGAGGAAGTTCCCACCTATTCCTAGTTTGTTGAAAGTTTTTATGATTGGGTGTTAAATGCCTTTGTCTAATGCTTTTTCTGCATCTATCAAGAATTTGTCTTTATGAATATGGTATTTATATTAACTTTTAAAAATGACAAACCTATCTTGCATTCTTGGGGATAAATCTTACTTGACCATTTCATCAATCCATTTTCTGTCACTATAACAAAATACCTGAAGCTGAATACATTATACAGAAAATACTTTATTCAACCTATGGTTTGGAGAATTCAAAAGCATGATGCCCACATCTGCTTGGCTCTCCTGAGGGCCCCCTTGGGTGTTGCATGATATGATGGGTGGCATCACAACAGGAGCAAGAGGGAGAAGTTACATAACAAGACAGGAAGCCGGAGGGATTCAGAGGTCAGCCTTGCTCTTTTTTAATAACCTGTTCTCACAAGAACTAACTTACCCTGAGTCCAGCAATAGTCATTAACAAGGGTAATGCATCCACTGGCCTAATTATCTTACACTAGATGCTCCCCCTTCAAGGTTCCACCACCTCTTAATTCTGCTGCATTGAGAACAAAGCTTCCAACAAATGAACCCTTGGAGACACACTCAAACCACAGCAATGATATATAGTTCTTCCTATACGTTGCTAGATTTGGCTTGCTAATATTTTACTAGGAATTACAGGGTCTGTATTCATGAGAAATATTGGTCTTTTCTTGTCATATCTTTGCTTTGGTATCAGGGCAATTTTTGCCTCATAGAATGGATTTGGGAATCTTCTCTATTCCTGTATTTCTGGAAAAGCTGTACAGGACTAGCATTATTACTTTTAAAATACTAGTGGAATCCCAAAATAACCTTGAATGCAAATGGTTAAATGCATCAATTAAAAGAAATAGACTGGCATATTGGCTTAAAATCCAAGACCCAAAAATATGCTGTCTCTAAGAGACTTACCTCATAGGCAAAGATGTCCACAGATTGAAGGTGAAAGGATGGGAAAAAAACATATCACTCACATGGATCAAGTAAATAAGCAGGGTTTTCTATTCTCATATCAGATAAAGTGGACTTCAAGCCAAAGTTAATCAGAGGGACAGAGAAGGACATTTCATATGCTTAAGGGAATTATATATCAACAAGACTTAACAAATGTAAATATTTATGCCCCAAACAATAGAGCAACTACATAAATCAAATAAACCCTTCTCAATTTTCAAGAATCAAATAGACCATAACACAAGAATACTGGGTGCCTTTAACATGCCTCTTTCACTGCTGGATAGATCCTCAAAACAAAAACTAAATAAAGAAACTATATAATTAAAAAATGCAATAATTGAGACTCAACAGACAGGTATAGAATATTTCATCCATCAATGAGTGAGTACACTTTCTTCTCAGGAGCACATAGATCCTTCTCTAAAATAGAACATATCTTATGCCACAAAGCAATTCTTAGCCTATACACACAAAAATAGAGATACTACCCTACATTCTATCAGACTGTAATGGAATGAAATTAGAATTCAATGATAAAATAAAGAATAAAAGCTACTCTAATACCTGGAGACTAAATAATATGCTATTGAATGATGAATAGATAGCAGAAGAAACCAGGAATGAAATAAAAAAAAAATACTTAGAGGTAAATGAGTGTAGCAATGAAACATATCAAAATCTCTGGGATACTGTGAAGGCAGTGCTCAGAGGAAAGTTCACTGCATTGAGCTCATTCATTAAAAAAATAGAAAATAAACAAATAAATAACCTAACATTATATCTCAAAGCCAGAGAAAAAGAAAAACAATATCAAAAGCAGAAGACAGGAAATAATTAAAATAAAAAATCAATGAAACTGAAACAAAAGAAACAATTCAATTCAAAAATTGACAAAACAAAAAGTTGGTTCTTTGAAAAAATAAATAAAATCAATAAACTATTAGCCAAGCAAGTGAAGAGAAAGAAAAATCAAATTGCTAAAATTTGTGATGAAAAAGGAAATATCAGCATGGACACTATTGAAATACAGAAGATAATCACAAATAATTTTGAAAATTTATACTCCGATAAAATAGAAAATCTTGAAGGCATCAACAAATTTCTAGAGACATGACTTACCCAAACTGAATCACAATTTAAACAGATCAATTTCAAGCAATGAAATTAAAAGATGCCATCAAAAGCCTACCAATTAAGAAAAGGCGAGGACTAGATGGATTCTCAGCTTAATTCTACAAGACCATCAAAGAAGAATTAATATCTCAAATTATTCCATGAAATAGAAAAGGAGGGAACTCTTCCAAACTCATTCTATAAAGCTAGTATCACCCTAATAGCAAAAACAGATAAAGATACATCAAGGAAAGAAAAAAATCAGACCAATATCCCTGATGAGTATAGATGCAAATATTCTCAATAAAATTCAGGCAAATAACATACAAAAACGTGTTTTAAAGATCAAGTGAGTTCCATCCAAGAGATGCAAGGTTGTTTCAACACACAGAAATCAATAAACATAATTCATCACATCAATAGACTTAAAGATAAGAATCATATGATTATCTCAATAGATGCAGAAAAAAGCATTTGACAAAATACAGCACCCCTTCATGTTCAAAACACTAGAAAAAACAAGGGTTAGTAGAAACATACTTCAACATTGTAAAAGCTATCTATGCTAAACCCAAGGCCAACATCATTCTAAACAGAGAAAAATTGAAAGCATTCCCTCTTTGTCTTAAAACTGGAACAAGACAAAGATGCCCTCTTTCACCACTTCTATTCAACATTGTCCTTGAAACTCCACCCAGAGCAATTAGACAGAAGAAAGGAATTAAAGGGATATGAATAGGAAAATAAGAACTCAAACTATCATTATTTGCTGAAGACATGATTCTATACTTAGAAGATTTTTAAAAATCCACCAGAAAACTTCTAGAACCAATAAATGAATTTAGCAAAGTAGCAGGGTAAAGTCAATACCCATAAATCAACTATATTCCTATACATCAGCAATGAATCCACTGAATAAGAAATTAGGAAAACAATACCATTCACAATAGCCTCAAAAAATATTTGGAAATCAATCTGACAAGAGGTGAAAGACCTCTACAGTGAAAACTAGAGAACACTAAAGAAAGAAATTGAAGAACACCTTGGAAGATGGAAAGGTTTCCCATGCTCCTGGATAGGCAGAATTAATATTGTCAAAATGGCCATACTACCAAAAGTGTTATGCAGATTTAATGCAATTCCTGTTAAAATTCCAATGACATTCTTCACAAAAAATAGAAAAAGCAATCATATAAAATTCATTTGGAGAAATAAAAGACCCAAAATAGCCAAAACAATCTTTAGCAAGAAGAGTAAAGCAGGAGACATCACAATACCAAGCTTAAACTATACTACAGAGCCATAGTAACAAAACAGCATAGTATTGGCACAAAAACAGACATGTAGACCAATGGTACAGAATAGAAGACACAGAGCCAAACACACATAATTACAGTTATCTCATACCATACAAGGGCACCATAAACATACATTGGAGAAAAGATAGCCTCTTCAAAAAATGATGCTGGGAAAACCGGAAATCTTTATGTAACAAAATGAAACTAAACCCCTATCTCTCCCTCTGCTGAAAACTCAACTCAAAGTGGATCAAGAATCTAGGCATTAGACCAGAGACTCTGCACTTAACTAGAATAAAAAGTAGGCCTAAATCTCCATCATGTTGGCTTACCAACAGAAATCCTCAATAAGTCACTTAAAGCACAAGAAGTAAAAATCAAGAATCAACAAATGGGATGGAATCAAACTAAAAGTCTTCTTCACAGCAAAGAGAACACTCAAGCCTACAGAATGGAAGAAAATGCTTGCCATCTGCAACTCAGACACAGCACTACTGTCCAGGATATACAAAGAACTCAAAAACCTTAACACCATAATAATAATAATAATAATAATACAGTCGATAAATGGGCTAAGGAATTGAACAGACACTTCACAGAAGAAGAAATCAATCAACAAATATATAAAAAATATTCAATATCTCTAGTGATTAGAGAAATGCAAATAAAAACTTCACTGAGATTCCATCTCACTTCAGTCAGAATGGCAATTAACAAGAATACAAGCAACAATAAGTGTTGGCAAGGATGTGGGAGGAAAAAGTACACTTATACACTGATGGTGGAACTATAAATTGATGCAACCACTATGAAAAACACTATGGCAATTTCTCAGAAAACTTGGAATGGAACCACCATTTGACCCAGCTATCCCACTCCTCTGTCTATACTCAAAGAACTTAAAATCAGCATACTATCAAGACAAAGCCACATCACTGTTTATAGCAGCTCAATTCACAATAGCTAAGCTATGGGACCAACCTAGGTGTCCCATAACAGATGAATTGATAAGGAAAATATGGTATATATACACAATGGAATATTACTCAGACCAATGGTACAGAATAGAAGACACAGAGCCAAACACACATAATTACAGTTATCTCATACCATACAAGGGCACCATAAACATACATTGGAGAAAAGATAGCCTCTTCAAAAAATGATGCTGGGAAAACCGGAAATCTTTATGTAACAAAATGAAACTAAACCCCTAAAAAGAATGAAATTTTGGCATTTGCCAATAAGTGGATGGAACTGGAGACTATCATGCTAAGTGAAATAAGGCAATCCCAAAACACCAAAGACCAAATGTTCTCTCTTACATGTGAATGCTAACACAAAATAAGGGGCACAAGAGGAAAGAATAGGTGTTCACAAAGGGGAGTGATGGTTTGGGAATAGGAAAGAGAGTAGAATGAATCAGACATAACTTTCCTATGTTCATATATGAATATACAGTAAAACTCCATGTTTTTGTCAGTTTTTTTGCTGTTGTACCTGACCAGAACAATTATAGTGGAGGGAAAGTTTATTTGGAGGCTCACGGTTTCAGAAGTCTCAGTCCATTGACAGAAGGCTCCCTTCCTCTGGGCTCTACATGAGGTTCAATGTCAGGAGCTGCCACATTGGAGCTAAGAACCCCTAAACTCTGAGCAATGAAAATGGGGAAACTGGCTTCCCTGACCAGGAAGCAGATGGATCCCCATCTCTGCTCAGCAGAGGAACAAAGCTTTGGGAAGGGGTGTTACACAATGGAGTGGGCTACTTTCTTGTTCCTTTGTAATACTACCCCTAACCTTTTTTGGAAAGAAAATTCCATGGAACCTCCCTTTGTGTGTCCCCCCATATACGAATAAAGAATGCAGGTGGTGCTCTCTCTTTCCAATGAACCCCTAAGGTCAAGAGCCATCACAGAACCCAAAGAAAAAGGTATTTTCTATCTATGTGTAATTATTTCGTGTCAACCCAAATTCACCTGGAGTGACCCTGACTTATTTAGTTGTGTGTTGTGGCAGGTGGCGCCTGAACAGGGACCCTAGCATGATTTTTAGAAATTTAATGGGTTTGGAATTTATCTCCAGAAGTTAAGCATACTTAAGATTTCAGAGTATTGTGGGTTTATTTGTGGAAAGTAACTGAATTAGAAGAAATATTTATAACGCTAAAGTGATAACATCTGGGAATTTTTCGTCTTTAGAAAGAGAAAAAAATTATCTTTTGAAATTCAAGAAATCAGAGAATTGAATGTACCACAGAGATTATTAAGGTGATTGATAAAATAAGTTCAGTCCTCTCCCATGGGAAAAGCACTTTTGTGGATTTTTTGGATGTTTTTATGGATTATGTTTTTGTTTTTGTATTTTGAAATATTAGGTAAAGATTTTTCAGATTTATATGCTAGGACTCTATGCTTGGAGAATGAGAAAAAAGAAGAAAAGATTTTTTTTGTGGTGAGACTTGATACCGGGGATTCTTTACCTATAGAGTGGTGAATTTTATTTTTCTATTGTTTTTTGAAAATACTCAGACAATTTATACTAAACCTTTTCACTGCATCTTTGTCTTACTGGGATCAAAATGACTGTGACCCAGCTCTTCTGGGACAGGAAAAGGCTTTGACCACTATTCCCTATGACACTGTCCACACAAGCAATATTTTTACTCCTTGGAAAACCCAGTCTAAATGCCAGATACAAACTGCCTTAAGATCTAGTAATGGCACCAGCGTCTGCCACTGAAGCCATTTCTGGGTTTGAAAAAAATTTTTAAATGCCCACATGCTTCAGAAGAGAGGTGGGAGACAGGAACACACGCACAGTGAGGGGTTCAGGAGTGCGACTGCTCCACTCCACCGCTCCAAAAGTGCTGGCCACAACTGGCAGAGACTCAGGCCAAGCTGGTTGTCTTGCCCCTACCCACAGAGTCAGAAGTGCAGCTACAGCTGCCCGAGCCTCCAGGCTTGGAACTCACAGAGTGGGAAGCAGCAACGTGCTGGATGGCTGCCTGCAGGGATGCAAGCAGGAATGTTGGCCCACCTTTGGGTTTGGGGTTCTGAGGGGACATCCCAGGAGTGCTGGCCCTGGGCAGCCCCAGCAAGGCAGAGGGCACTGCAACTTGCCACACCCAGACTGGCTTCCTGCTTCCACCTCCTGTAGAGAACACAGAGCCACCCTCTCTAACTCTGAAACCCCAAAGGACTGGCGAAATGCACACTCAATGAAATCACAAGGAGATTTGAAGTGGAAGTAGGAACAGTCTTCTTGCCTGGGAGCTAGACTCCACACGGAACTGTGCCAACCAAAGGGTCCTTTGTTGCTCATGGCCAAAACAGCAACCAAATGCTAAGCAAACCTGGGCCACTACAGTGAAAACTATTTCTTGTAACCATGGTAACTGCTCAGATGGAGGGGGGGTACACAAATTGGACAGCGCCAAACCACAGACATGTGTTGCTGGGCATGGTAGAACTTCAACCAGAATTGACAGTGCATGGGGTAAAAATTCTAAAATTCCAAACAAAACCTTGGGTTATGTTCTAATTCTATACTTCTACACAAGGGAGTTCTCCAGCCACGTGGAGGGAGCAACAAAGCTATGAGTCCCACCTCCTGCATTCTTCATAGGCTCCCCATTGGTCCTTCCAACTGTCACTCAAGCAGGCCTCTGCCTCCCAGCAACTAACATATCCTTCTTTCTCACACAGGCTGACAACCGCAATTACAGGACCTGTGCACAGCTGTTAGAAAATTCCTTCATGATTTTAATACATTTCCACTAAGAAAGATATTTCCTTTTCAGGCAGAATCGGGTTTAATAGGCTTCTATTCTGCCACTCTAATCCTGATGTGTTCTCAAAGCTAAATAACCTGATTTTTTTTATCCCTCAACAGGTTCCTTTGAGATCCTTCCTTTTCCTCTCTATGGTTGTGTTACTAAATAATGTTTCATTGATGAGAGGTGTCATACATATGCTTCTTTGTGTTTCCCTTTTATTTTTGGAGATTATGAGGATGCATTTTGCTAGTCACAGGAACAAAAGCCAGCAACCTGAGACGATTTTCTAACAATGTTCCAATGATGACCAAGAAATCCTTATTCTTCTCATTTCTGACTATATAAATACAGAAAATAAATAAATGTATACACAAGAATCATATTTTAGCTACATACATGAAGTCACATGTAACAGTGCTCTCATAGTTGAAAACAAATTGAAATGGATCCAAATATTTTAAGAACCATGTGGTTTCATAAAATTTACATAATTATAAGCTATACCTTTATTCCTAATTCATATTTTTCCAGTTGCTTAAGTGTTGAGAGCCACAGCCGAAGGGGCCCCAGCAAACTTCCAGCTGCCGGCTGATGATTGGCTCACAGCGGCCCCAGCAACATCTAGCTGATTGGCTCCTCTGCGGTGATGCTCATTGGGATGTTTCCCTGCCCTTTCAGACCACGGAGCTGCTCATTGGGGGACTTTTTTGGCTCCGCCCACGTGACCCAGCCAATCGGCCTCAAGAGCAGGAGGATTGTGGGAGGTGGAGAGAAGCTTGTGTGGGAGAGAGAGGCTTGTGGAAAGCCGGTGGTGGCAGTTGGGCTCTGAGGGTTTTTCCTGAGGAGCTGTGTGGTTTGGTGTGTGGTTCTAAAAATAAAGTTAGTTTCTTTTGACAAGTGGCTCCTGATTGTGCCCAGCCAGACTGCGGCATTTGGTGGCTCGCACGGGGAGTGACTGAGGGTAAGTGAAACTGCTCGCCCCTGAGGGCAGGGCGAGAGGATGGGTAGCCATTTTAAGATTCCTCTTTTATTTTGCTTCACTTTTGTTTTAAGTTGCCTGTCCCTGGAGATGAGTGAGACGGAAGAAA
Source organism: Marmota flaviventris (assembly GCF_047511675.1). Classification (NCBI taxonomy): domain Eukaryota; kingdom Metazoa; phylum Chordata; class Mammalia; order Rodentia; family Sciuridae; genus Marmota; species Marmota flaviventris. Next base: position 80,636,290 of record NC_092506.1, read on the forward strand.
AACCGCTCACATCTGAGGAAAAACTATTTACGTCTGAGGAACAGATAGGGAGAAAGGACGGATGCACATGTCAGGAGGATAGAAAGGCCATAATGACTTTTTGTTGTTCCCTTTTTATTTCATTCTGTCTCAGTTTTGTTTGGCGTCATCTTGTTGGGTTGTATTATAGTAGAAATATGGGATCAGAAATTAGTAAAAAACAAACTGAAAGAGTGTTAAGTAAATTGTTAGAGGAAGGAGGCATCTCAGTAAAATCAAGAACAATCAGGGCATACGTTGATACAATACAAAAATGTAGCCCATGGCTTTTTAAGGAGGAGTTGTTAAATATATCACAATGGAACCATCATGGTGAAGATTTAAAAAGAATAGAAAAGCCCAGGGACTCTGCCAGTTGGCACATTGCCATTGTGGACGTTCATATCTTGTTTGCTTAGTCCAAAGCCTTCAGTTCAGACAATGGTAGAGGAAGGAGAAGACATAATGATTCAAGTAAAAGAGAAGGTCTCTCAAGTTAGTCAGACAGAGGAAAAGATTCAAGTAAAAGAGAAGGCCTCTCAAGCTAGTCAGACAGAGAAAGAAAGTGTAAAACAGAAAAAGCCATCAGGGGGAAAGTTACAACAGGAGACTGCTACTAACACCTTTCTATCACCAGAGGGTGTAAGTATCCAACCAACAGCACCACCTCTACAGGAGACTGCTACTAACACCTTTCTATCACCAGAGGGTGTAAGTGTCCGACCAACAGCGCCACCTCCATATGCTGGGAGGCCCCCAACCCCCGCAGTTGATAGTTGGGATCCTGAGACAAGATCTCAAATATTAACATGCCCTGTATTGGAGGCAGGAGGGCAGCGATTTTACCAAGTTTTAAATTTCAAAACAGTGAAGCAGCTAAAAGAGGCTGTAACAACCTATGGTCCTCAAGCACCCTTCACTGTAAGCATGGTCGAATCCATTAACAACTTGAACATGACGCCAGCAGATTGGGCTAATATGTGTAAAGCTGTGCTAAATGGAGGACAATACCTGTTATGGAAGGTTGCCAATGAGGAATTTTGCAAGGAGACGGCTAGGCGAAATGCAGCAGCTGGTTATCCTCAGAGAAATCTAGATATGTTGTTAGGAAAGGGACCTTATGAGGATCAGCAGCAACAAATTGCATATGATCCTGGTGTATATGCACAAATTGCTGTAGATGCAATTAAGGCATGGAAGACTTTACAAGGACATGGAGGTTTACAAGGTCAATTATCTAAGGTAATACAAGGAGCTAATGAACCTTATGCTGAATTTGTAGATAGGCTTATTCAAACAGCTACCAGAGTTTTTGGGAATACAGAACAAGCAATGCCATTACTAAAACACCTGGCTTATGAGCAAGCGAATCATTGGTGCAGAGATATCATTGGAATATAGATATTCCAATCATTGGTGCAGAGATATTCATGGAAACATGAAGATTTAAACACATATATTAAATTATGTAGAGACATTAATGAACAAGAGCAAGTCGTGGCAACTGCAGTAAAACAGGCTTTAGATGCCAGAGACATTAATGAACAAGGGCAAATTGTGGCAGCTGCAGTAAAACAGGCTTTAGATGCCAGGCCAAGAACATGCTACAATTGTGAACAAACAGGACGTTTTAAAAGGAATTGCCCCATTGGAGGAGGGTTTAACAAAACTAGGTATCAAAGGAGTAGAATACCAGGTATTTGCCCACGATGCCGTAGAGGGAGACATTGGGCTAATGAATGCCGTTCTCAAACCACCATAGAGGGTACTCCATTATCAAAAAACGAACAAGGACCAGGTGTTTATCCACGATATCGTGGAGAAAGGCATCGGGCTCCATTGCCAAAAAATGGACAGGGGGGCCCAATGCTCCAGGGCCCCAAACCAAAAATATACGGAGCACTGGAGGAACCCAGCAACCCCATCAGGGTAGTGCCCAGGACACATTGTCCATCAGATCCCTCATCAGACAAACCAGAGGGAGCGCAGGGTTGGACATCTGCGCCTCCGCCAGAGCAGTACTAACTCCAGAGATGGGAGTTCAAATCATTCCCACAGGGGTGAAAGGACCTCTTCCCAAAGGAACAGTAGGCTTATTATTGGGACACAGCTCTTCTACTCTAAAAGGACTTATGATAAGTCCTGGGGTAATTGATCCCGATTATGAAGGTGAAATAAAAATTATAGCCAGTTCTCCAAAGGGTATATCAGTAATTTCACCAGGAGATAGAATAGCACAGTTACTAATAATACCCAGCCTACATGATAAATTTTCCAGTCGTACTGTAGAAAGAGGTTCCAAGGGATTAGGCTCCACAGGTGTAGACTGGGCTATGCTTTCTTTAAATTTAGATTCTCGCCCCATGCTAAAACTAAATATTCAAGGACATGAATTTAATGGGCTACTCTATACAGGTGCAGACCTTAGCATCATCTCTCGTCAAGAATGGCCAAAACATTGGCCATTACAACAAGCCACTCAAACGCTTCGAGGCCTAGGAGTGGCAACTAATCCCCATAGAAGTGCAATGGTATTAGATTGGAAGGATCCTGAAGGATGTGAAGGAACTATACAGCCATATGTATTGGATCATCTTCCCGTAAATTTATGGGGACAAGATGTCCTAGATCAATTAGGTTTTACATTAACAAATAACATCAACCAAAATGCACCCACTATTATGACTAGACAAGGTTTTAGGAAAGGAAAAAGATTAGAAAAACAAGAACAAGGTATAGCAGCACCAATACAAATAGATCAAGGAACAGACAGACATGGGTTGGATTTTCAGAAAGGGCCACTGAGACAATAAAAATTACTTGGAAATCAGAAAGACCAGTATGGGTTCCTCAGTGGCCCCTGACTAAAGAAAAGATACAAGCAGCCCATGACCTGGTCAAACAACAATTAGCAGAAGGACATATACAACCTTCTGTATCTCCCCATAATACTCCCATTTTTGTCATCAAAAAGAAATCTGGTAAATGGAGATTATTGCAAGATTTAAGAGCCATTAATAATGAGATGGTGATTATGGGACCTGCTCAATCAGGGATTCCTCAGTTGTCTGCTTTGCCAAAAACCTGGTATGTTTTAGTTATAGATATTAAAGATTGTTTTTTTTCAATTCCAATTCATCCTGAGGATAGTCCACGTTTTGCATTTACTATCCCTGCACTGAATCATGAAGGTCCTGATCAGAGATATGAATGGAAAGTACTCCCTCAAGGGATGGCTAACAGCCCAACTATGTGTCAAATTTATGTTAACAAAGCAATCCAGCCACTTAGAAATCAAAATCCTGAACTACAAATATTTCACTATATGGATGATGTATTATTAGCACACAAAGATAAAAACACATTGCTAGAATGTTATGCCACACTTACAAAGTTATTAAAAAATTATAATCTAGAGATAGCAATAGATAAAGTACAATTAAATTTTCCAATTAATTATTTAGGAGTTCTATTATCCTCAACCATGGTCCGTCCACCAAAAATTCAAATACGAGTAGATCAACTCAAATCACTTAATGACTTTCAAAAGTTATTAGGAGACATAAATTGGATAAGGCCTTATTTAGGTATACCAACAGGAGAGTTGGGACCTTTATTTGATATCCTAAAAGGTCCATCAGATCCAAATTCACCCCGAATGTTAACGCCTGAAGCAAGAAAGGCATTAAAAATCATTGAAACATATATGGAAAATATGCATTTGGATAGAATTGATATGTTTGCCTTTATTATTTATTGTACTACCAACAAAAAATATTCCTACAGGAGTATTTTGGCAAGAAGGTCCATTATTATGGATACATTTATCTTATTCTCCTAACACTATTCTTACTAGGTATCCTGAGGCTGTAGGACAATTAATACTCAAAGGAATAAAAGCAGCAAAGGGAGTGTTTGGAATTTCTCCCAATAAAATTATTACTCCATATACTATGAATCAAATTGATGAGTTAGCTAATGAGTTAAATACTTGGGCAATAATCATGTGCAAATCTAATGTTTCATTTGATAACCACTTACCATCTAATCCTTTATTGTCTTTTTGGTCATTGCATCCTGTAATTTTTCCAAAAATGACAAGAAAAACACCTATCATGAATGCTCCAAATATATTCACTGATGGGTCAAATAATGGTACAGCAGCAGTAGTTACCCCTGATCAAACTTTTACATTTTTAGTACCCAAACAATCAGCTCAAAAGGTAGAGCTTAATGCAGTTTTACAAGCTTTTGTGATGTTTAAAGATTCTGTATTTAATTTATTTTCTGATAGTCAGTATATAGTTAATGCTATAGTATCTCTTGAAGATGCTGGTAGGATTTCCCCTTCTTCTACTGTTTTCTCTTTGCTTTCCACTATACAAAGTCTAATCTGGGACAGAAAAGATCCATTCTTTATAGGACATATCAGGGCACATACAGGATTGCCTGGAGCAAATTTAGTTTGGGCAATGATTTAGCAGATAAAACTACACATGACATACATATTTTCTCTACACTAGAAGAAGCTATAAATTTTCATAAAAAGTTCCATGTCAATGCTAATACTTTACAAAAGCGTTTTAAAATAACTAAGGAACAAGCTAGACAAATAATAAAACAATGTCAAAATTGTGTGACCTTTTTACCACAAGTTAATCTTGGAGTCAATCCTAGAGGATTGATACCTAACCATATTTGGCAGATGGACGTCACACACTTGCCAGAATTTGGAAAATTAAAATATTTGCATGTTACAGTTGATACTTCTTCTGGATTTTTGATGGGCTCCCTTCATGCTGGAGAAAAAACTAAAGATGTTATAGCTCATTGCTTACAAAATTTTGCCACTGTGGGTGTTCCAAAACAGTTAAAAACAGATAATGCCCCTGGTTATACTTCTACCTCTTTTAAACAATTTTGCTCAACATTTGGCATTACTCATATAACAGGAATCCCATACAATCCACAGGGACAAGGCATAGTTGAAAGAGCTCATCAAACTATTAAAATGTACTTATTAAAGCAAAAAGAAGGAATTGGGAAGGGGTATATATTCCCCAAAGATAAACTTAAAATAACCCTTTTTACTCTAAACTTTTTAAATTTGGATTCATCAGGACTTAGTGCTGCGGAAAGGCATATGTGTCCAAAAAATGTGCATAAGCCCAAGGTACTTTGGAAGGATATTCTAACAGGACAATGGAAAGGTCCTGACCCAGTAATTGTCTGGAGTCGGGGGTCTGTTTGTGTGTTTCCACAGGGAGAACAGCAGCCGATTTGGATTCCAGAAAGATTAACTAAAGCGATTTCTACAGACCAAAAAGAAGATGATTTGGCTCAAATCCATAACAACTGATATCCAAAACTCCAGTTTGGCTATTCTTACATCTGCAACAGAACCAGGATGCTTTTTTCAATATCTATTTTATTATTGCCCTTTGCCATATCATGAAGTTCTATTTTGTTTTTTGAGCTCATACAGACCTAGGTTAATGTTTTGCTGATCAGTTCTATTTTTTGACTATAGAGTTTTTAAACATTGCAATGGAGATTTCACCTGTAAAAAGTTATAAGGCCTTTACTATAATGTTATGTGTTGTATGTATTATATTATGTGTGCACACTTGTGTTTTGTGTTATATGTTTGAATGTATGTATGTCCATATATCATATATGATGAGCGCTCATGATAAAATGGATCCAAATATTTTTTTTTCACGTGATTTATATGGTTTAATTTAAATTGGGTAAACAACTATTGAGGATTGTTTTAATATGTAAACAAAAAAGAAGGTTAACAGATCTGTTTGTTTACTTTCACCTTTCCTTTTCATTATATTTAATAATTCTCTTAAAGATAATGTAAATTGTTAAGAAAATTGTTTTCTTTGAGTGCCTTCTGTAATGTTACATAATTTTTTCTTTAGCCATTATTGCCAGAATTCCTATCTTCATCCCAGTGCCGGTGAAGACAATGTAAATTGTTAAGAAAATTGTTTTCTTTTAGTGCGTTCTGTAATGTTACATAATTTTTTCTTTAGCCATTATTGCCAGAATTCCTATCTTCATCCCAGTGCTGGTGAAGTCAAAGATAAAACCAATCTACAGCTTCTACAATAGCCATCACTGAACTGCTTGCAGAACTTGCCTGGACACATTGTGAGCTCACCTGTATGCATTGTGAACTATCTGTTGGTGCAGCGACTTGTGGTAGTGTTGGGGTATTTTTGCTGATGATGTCCTTGGTGGTACAATTTTTCCAAAAGGAGCCGTCAATTGGCTTGGTGTATCTTCCTCCCTTCTGCTTGTCATGATCGTCCAGCTAAAATTTGGGGGCCAACAGAGGTGAGGCAAAGAACCTCACCCCCCCGCTGGTACAAAGACCTCTCCACAGGTGTGGCTGTACTGGACCGGTAGTCAGTGACGGGTAAGATCCAATTGCAATGGTACCAAAGGACCATATGTACTATTGGACAACCTAAGGCAGGCACGGTCCCTAAGCCACATGCTTGTTGTTTAAACAGAGAGGGGGAGATGTTGAGAGCCACAGCCGAAGGGGCCCCAGCAAACTTCCAGCTGCCGGCTGATGATTGGCTCACAGCGGCCCCAGCAACATCTAGCTGATTGGCTCCTCTGCAGTGATGCTCATTGGGCTGTTTCCCTGCCCTTTCAGACCACGGAGCTGCTCATTGGGGGACTTTTTTGGCTCCACCCACGTGACCCAGCCAATCGGCCTCAAGAGCAGGAGGATTGTGGGAGGTGGAGAGAAGCTTGTGTGGGAGAGAGAGGCTTGTGGAAAGCCGGTGGTGGCAGTTGGGCTCTGAGGGTTTTTCCTGAGGAGCTGTGTGGTTTGGTGTGTGGTTCTAAAAATAAAGTTAGTTTCTTTTGACAAGTGGCTCCTGATTGTGCCCAGCCAGACTGCGGCACTTAAGTAATCTATATTCTTTAATTCATAGGATAATTAACATATATGTCTATTTGTTTAATTAATGTGTCTATTTTCTTCTAATCATTTTCCTTCAACACAAAACACATAATTTATATTTTCTATACATACATTTATCTGATGCTCTGCCTTTTATAATTAGAGATATTTATGATAAGAGAAAGTCACTAGATTATAAAGTTGAAATATAGCCATCAAATGATCTCTAATTCCTAAATCATTGTTTATGCTTCTATAAATGACAGACATAATTTTGTAAACAGAGAAGTCAAAATTTTAATTCCTTTTAAATTATCTCTTCTTAATAAAATATAACAATTGCTTAGATTCTGAGATTTACAGGAATTATTTAAAAATATAACCAAGGAAAAATTCTATAAGGAGACAGAAGAGGCTGGGATGTGGCTCAGTGGTATAGCACTCACCTAGCATGGGCAGGACCCAGGTTCAATCCTTAGCACCACATGAAAATAAAGGCATTGTGTTGTGTCCATCTACACTTAAAAAATACATATTAAAAAAAGGAGATAGAAGGAAATACTTCTGTGGAGAAAAAAAAAATTGGAAGAGTCCTAAGTGGAAGAAAGAAACCATCCCTGGGTAAAAAGAAAAGGTCTATATATTCTAAATTTTAATAATGAAAGCATTTTCCTAAATGGGAAAATCCTTATATTACTGTCTAGACAGTGATATAGAAAACTGAGATAATTAGGAAACCCATTTATATATTACTGGATTAACTATATAAGCTGATCAATTCTAGGATATTTCAGGCTATTCCCCTAACACTAATATCCTCATGTAAGCTAAGATTTTTGTCCATATTCTGACATGACAGAGCTTATTAAACATTAAGATTTTACCTAATGATTTTTGCTGTTTGAACAAGGACGAAATTTTTAGTGAATAAAATTCTCACATCATTGATTAAACAATAAATGTTTTTCAATATTACCTTGAGTTCCAATTTTGAAACTTCTTAAGACTAAGATTTAATTGATTCCAATAATTACTGCTAATTCTTGCATATGCTAGTGTTGAATAATAAAGTTGTAAACTTTATTGGAAATTCACTTATATAGGGTTCTCTGATTAGATTTATTCTATCAGATATATGATAAGACTTGTATGATACTCACTACACTAGGAGATAGCCTTAATCACATTTTTAAAGACAACTGAGAGACACTAACCCATTTAAAAAATAATATTCTGAAATATAAGGATATTTTGAGACCTTCTCTTAGGAGGGGATTACAAGTTCCTTTAATTTGTTGGTTTTACACATAATATCAAAATGGATCAGCTAGTCTATATACTGGGAAATCACAATGATTAATAAAAGGTGTCTCAATTTATATCTAGCCTCAATTACTATCAGAGAAGGCCTTAAAAATTGCCTACTAAAAAGAAAGATCAAAGGGAACCTCTCAGACTTGATATAGACCAGAACAAATTCAGGGAGATTTTCAAGAGATCCAAATTCGTGTATTGTAATATTTCAAAATGTATGCCAGATGTCTCACCTCACCTGGAAGGATATTATGCTATTACTTAGCTAAACTTTAAAATGAGAGGCCATCCTAAAAACAATTTTTAAAAGATTTATATTAATCATGTCCCAATAACACAGAATAGGGACAAAACTAATAGTCTCTCTGAAGCACAGACAACTCTCCAGATAATATCCAACAGATAAACAAAAATACCTAAAAAATAATTTTAGTAAGACTTTAGAAAAATCCTACTATTTTCATAGAGAGACTGAAAAAGACATTACACAGCACCCTAAATTTATAGAGGGCCACCCAATTTTAAAGGATTACAGAAATTGGTATGATCCTAACCAAATTTAGCTGTTACCCCACAATTTGTACAGAGATCAAATAGAAAAAAAAATTTTTTTAAAAACCATACAAACAGAAAGAGATTAAAATGCTAATCCTAGCCCCAAGAAAAATAAGCTTCCTGTGTAAAAATTTTACTCCTCTTCCAAGTTATAAACAGATTTTGGAAGCCTCTAAACATTGAAACAGTGCATTACTTCAAGCCCCTGTCAACAGTTTATCACTGAGGAAAATAACTCTTAAAATAGTTACCCTTAAAATACTAGACAGCCATAAATAAATAGGCTCAACAGCCAACAGTTTATCTCAAAAAAAAAAAAAGCTTAAAATGTAATAAGCCCATTCTCTACCTTAACTAAAAACAAGGGAAGGCCCTACATCAAATGTTGGTATTTTAAAAGTTAGTAAAGTCATATATTATACATAATCTTGTATAATTAATCTTGCTACATTAAGTTATTAAAGATGTTCATACAACCACTTCTATATACATAGATTATTTTGACATGAATCCCTCAAAATGTCATTACTAACTCAATGTCATATAAAATTCTAAATTAGATCACTATCTTAAACAATACTGTTGACTTTTTACCCATTAATATTTGAGATACTAATTCCCCACACTTAGGTCAACATTAAGCTTGATAACAATAATAAGAGCTTTTCAAAGATTGGTAAATAAAGACTATTCATTTTTCTATTTCATTTTTTTTGTTAATTGTAAAAAAACAAAATATCTTTCTTATTCTTATTAAACTTGTATTTTCTATTCTGGAAAGATGACTCTAGACACATATTTCTCATGTCCTTAGTAAAGGTCATAGCTTTGTAGAAACAATGAATAGGTTTCTAGGGCTGGTTAATTGGCATGCACCAATTAAGAACTCTGTCTCTCTCTCCTTTCCAAATTAAGATAATTATTTAAAGTTCATCTAGGGCTAATTTTAAAGTACAAATTTTTATATGCAACATTATATTTTTCATTATTGGTAATTCTGTTAAAGTCAAAATCAAGTCATACATTTAGTAAAGGATAAGTTTCTATTTAACATGGTCCCTTTCCAATCATTAATGTTAACATAACTCAGATGACTTTTGTCAAATATCATGACCAATTAAAGATGATAAATCTTTTATTATTATTTAAATACCTGTACTATTTTCTATAACTTAAACTAAATTTAATAAAGAAAGGGGGAAAACAGGACCCCATATGCACACAATAGGTCTTACAAATATTTCGAAAATTTTTCTTCAATTGTGATATTAAAAGTCTTACTACTGCTGAACATGATTTAGTAAGTTAAATTAAATTTCAAAAGCTGTAGTTTAAACCAGTCATCGTGGAAAGGCTGAAAACCCTGACACAGGAAGATAGGATCTCTCAGCTGCAGAGTTTACAGCCATGTAAACTTCACGAGCTTGTCATGTAAGTAAAAATTATGAAGAGACTTCTGTGGACCCATTTTTCAAGTCCACTTTTAATGTACATTACAATGTGGACTGGAAATCCATCCATGTGACTAGATTAATTGACTATAATGGTCAGTTATACCTATATGTTGATCCTATGTAAACAGGCTGTCTGGGAGTATCTTTTGAAAAAAAAAAAAAAGACAGCATATGAGAAATCTAAACCAGGCAATTATGCTGGTCCTTAGAAATTAAGACTATATTTATATATCTGGGCAATTATTAAAACAGATTGTTAAAATATAATTTTTCTTTATAGGCCAGTTATTTACAGACTGATCTCCTAGAATTGACAAGGACAATTGCACAAGCCTTAACCCTCAGTGAGATGGTATCCAAAAGAATGTCTGGTGCTTAACTTCTGCCTCCAGAATTTTTGCATTACTGACAGACCTAAGACACTCCTTAAATGTGAGAATGAGAGAAAGGATAATAAATATCCTGTAGCCTATAAAAAAATTCAACTTGCCTAATTGTATCATTAATTATAATAGAAGAAAAGGACATTGATCCTTCATCAACATTCCACTGTCCTATTGTCAGCTAGCATTTTGGAACCATGGCATGCTGAAATTAACATCCAGGCTTTGAAACAGGTGCATGCTAATTAACCAGACCTAGGCAAGCTCTTGATCTCATGATCTTTGAAGTGACTACTTAAAATATTATTTATTGTTTCTACTATTACAGCCTTTGTGACTATGTCTCAAAACTTACAACATGTGAATTTTCTTAATAATTTGACTTAAATTACTTCCAAGATCCTCCATAGTGAGATAAGTGCTGATGGAAGGATTGGAACTAAGTTGAACACTCTAGAAACCACTGTAATGAATAACATAAATGAGCCCTCTGCTCTATGGTTTGAGGAAAGGCTTAATGCTGTGCCAATTAAATATGTCTCTGTTACTATGACCAAACACAATGCTTCCCAATAATATTGGGAAAAGATTAAAAAATCTTCTAATGGGTGTTTGGCAGAGTAATAATAATAAGCTGGATGTTTTGAAGTTAATTAAATGACTTTAATATTAAAAATATGTTAAAACATTCTATATGGTATGTTATTAGAATGACGTGTTTTCTACTAATTCCTTTTGTGTCTCAATAGTAGGTCATGACGACCTCGGACCAAGAATTCAGTGACTGGAAGATATAATTCTGCAATTGCCTGTATATATTAAGAAAGGGGGAGTATGTTGGGAGCTGACACATAGGAGCTGAGCACCCCCTAGCTTTGAGCAATGGAAATATGGAAACTGCTTCCCTGACCAGGAAGCAGGTGGATCCCCAACTCCACTTACCAGAGAAGCAAAGCTTTGGGAGTGGGTGTTACCTAATGGAGTGGGCTGCTTTCTTATTCCTTTGTAATACTACCCCTGTCCCTTTTAGGAAAGAACATCCTGTGGAACCTCCCTTTGTGTGTCCCCCCTATATAAAAATAAAGAATTCAGGTGGTGCTCTCTCTTTCCAAAAACCCCTAAGGTAAAGAGCCATCACAGAACCCAAAGAAAAAGGTATTTTCTGTCTGTATGTAATTATTTTTGTGCCAACCCAAATTCACCTGGAGTGACCCTGATTGATTTAATCAAATGTTATAGCAGTTCAACATAAGGGCAGAAGACAGCAGTGTAGGGAAGCAGCTCACATGATGATCAGAAAGCAGAGAGAGCGACTCCACTCACCAGACACCAAATTCCTATTGCAAAGGCATGCCTCCAGAGACCTACCTATTCCAGTCCCACCCAACCTGCCCTCAGTTACCATTCAGTTAATTCCATCAGGGGATTAATTCATTAATTGGGTTAAGACTCTCTCAGAACCTAATTGTTTCTCCCTTAAACCACTTGCATTGTCTCACACATGAACTTTTGGGGAACACCTCACATCCAAACCATAATACTCCACATCATGTACAATCACAATAATGGGGTCCTAATTAGAATAAGTTACAGTCCATGTATGTATCATGTGTCAAAATATACTCTACTGTCATATATACCTGAAAAGAACAAATAAAAACAAAATACCTTAGATCAGATATAAATCACTCAAATGTACTTTCTCAGCCCCAGAAGCTGAGAAATCCACAGTCAAGGAACCAGCAGGTTAGGTGTCTAATGAGGACCTATTCCTCTTAGATGGCACCAATTATGTGTTTTCACAGGGCAGAAGCCCTTGGGGGCTCTTCTGTAAAGGCACTAATCCCTTCTAATTATGTGACCTAATCTCTTAACCACTCCAACTCTTAATATTATTACATTGGAGACTGGAATTCAGTAGGTGAACTTAGAGGGGGACACAAATATTCTGATGATAGCACCTCTCTAAAATTATTATATAAGATATAATCAAGGGACCCATATTAAGTATACCTTATGTTGTACTTGAGATATGCACAACAAATCTCTCTTAGTTCCAAATTTTTATACAATTAAAATGACAACACAGAAAAGTATTGAGCTATTACTCTTCCCATTTGGTTTGATTTTTTTGTTTTGTTTTGTTTTTGAAAACAAGAATATTACAGCATTGAAATTTCTCCTTTTCATGCTTGAGGAAAATCTTCCAAAAGTCAGTATTGATTGATCTAAAACCTCTTCTAATCCCAAACATATCTCTTGGCTGAAATAAATTATCTGATGAATCACTCCCAAGTAATTTTGATGTATAAAATTATGAGTAATCAAACCAAAAGAGTTCTTTGGCTTCAAATATATTTGCTATATACAAAGCTTACTTTATAAACACAATTTTTATACTAACAAGCATTGTACCCAATAACTTAGGAAGAGCAAATACATAACTCTGTATGTGTGAGTATATATGTATATTCATTACATTATGTATACATATATGTAATCCTGTATACATATACACACAAAACTCTGATTACAGGTGCAGTGGCACATGCCTGTAATCCCATCAGCTTGGGAAGCTGAGGCAGGAGGATCTTGAGTTTAAAGCCAGCCTCAGAAACTTCAAGGTGCTAAGCAACACAGTGAGACCTTGTCTCTAAAATAAAAATACATAATAGGGCTGGGGATGTGGTTCAGGGATCAAGGGCCCCTGAGTTCAATCCCTGGTACCCACTTCCAAAAAAATAAAAGAAAGAAAGAAAAAATCAAGTACAGTATCAGATCTTGGAAAACATACGTAGTTCAGTCACTGTCTTTAATGCTGAAAGTACAAGTACTAAAGAAAAGACTTACTGTCCCAAGTTTATCTTCATTTTGGAGAAAATTCATATATTTTATTGAAGACAAATTGAATGTTATAATGCACCCCAAATGTTGTGGAAATAAAATTTTATATACATGAAGATTTATAAAATATATTGGAGAGTGAAGTCTAGGAGAACAACCAAAAAATAAAAATAAATTAGAATACTACCAGGTAGAACTGATAAAAGTGCCATAAAAACCAATGGGATTAGAATGTTTTGAATGAGATAAGATTAAAGAAGCCAGTATTTCAACTAGACCATATACCACTAAAAAGGTGTGGCACACCCACAACAACTCACACTCTCAAAGACTAAGGTAGAACCTAGAGTTCCACCTTCACCAGTCCCCATCATGACTTGGGAAAGCGGTGTATCAAGAGGAGAGAAGTATGCAGATGCTTCATGTGTTTTTACCTGATTTGTGTTTCATTTCAGACACTTACTGAGACCCTGCCAGGGTCAGACATTGGCTCAGATAATAGACAATAGCCCACAATCCTGAATAATATACATGGATAGCATTTTTCAATTTTATGTTCACTGGTTGACACATCAGTGAACATGGTTGTTCTCTATTTTTACAAAGATTTTTTTAAAAAATTTTTTGGAGCATTATGTTTATAAATAGTAATTGGGTTCATCCTCAGATATGTATGGAAATCAATTTTGGTTCATGATCCCCCCTTTTCCCTCTTTTCCTCCCTTCCCTCTCCCCTTGCCTCCCCTCTACTCTACTAGACTTCCTTTCACTTGGAAAGACAAATACTTTTAAATAAATTTTAAAGACTGTCCTGAGTTATCAGGCTTTCACATAGATTGAAGGAACACTTCCACCCAGGTGGAGGTGGAGGAGATGGGAGACGGGAGAACTGAGCTAGCTCACTAGTTTGCCATTCCTTTCATTCAGGTCAGCAGTCAGGTCAGAAGCCATTACAGATTGACTGATAAAATGATCCATCTTAAAACTAGGTTTGGGAGATAAGAAGTTGAGTAAGGAAGAAATCTTCCTGCACTCAAGGAGCTCTCAAATGCATAGCAGACACCTAAGCAAATCATTTAAAAACACATGCAATATTAGAGGCATGTGCACAGTATTATGGAAACCCAAAGGAAGATACATAACACTACTTGGGAGGTATGCATGTTGGGAAAGAGTGGAAAATGGGAGTTATCCACAAAAGCCTCTGAAAGGAAGCAATATCTCAGCTGAGTTTTCCAGGATGAGTAAGAGTTAGCAGCAACCAGAAGGACAGGCAGGGATGGCTTTACAAGTATGTGACCATGGAGTCACATAGAGCTGGTGCTCAGAGAGGCGCATGCTTGGTATAATGTTCTACTGTTGCTTTCTTAGGCTTCCTAAAAATTTTTGAAGAAAGTACACTGCATTTTCATCTTGTACTGACCCTTGAGGTCATGTACCTGCTCCAGAGGATAGGGCGAGATTGGGAAGCAGGCCACCTTCCAGATGAATGAAGCCATGTGTACAAGTCATGGGACTCTTAATAGGAGTGCCTTTGCCTTGTGTTTCTGTGTTCCATCTTAGGCCACACATTCTCAAGTTGTGCTTTTCCCTCACATATATTCTACCTGCTAAGTACAATGAAAAACCCCTGGACTTATATAAAAAATACCCTCAAGATGACCAAAGGGTAGAAAAAAAAAGAAGGCAGACTGGTTGGAGTCCTCAGGACATAGGAAACAGGAAGAGAGCAAGTTTCTTGGATTTTCTTTTTGCTTCATAATTATGGATTAAAATTCATTAATTGAATTGATATGTTGAAGTGTTAACTCCAAGTCCCTTGGAATGTGACCTTACATGGAAACAGGGTCATTATAGATGTAATTAGTTAAGATGAGATCATATTGAAATACAATGGTCCTCTGAACCAATATGATTATGTCCTTACTAATCGGGGAACATTTGGACACAAATGCACACCAGGAGAGTATCATGAGAGGATGAAGACAGAGATCAAGGCGACACTTCTACAAGGCAAGCAAGACCAAGTATTGCCAGCAAACTACCAGCAGCAAGGAGAGAGATCTGAAGTAGACTCTTCCTCGCAGCACTCAAAAAGAACCAACCCTGCCAACACCTTGATTTTAGACTTCTAACCTCGAAAACTCTCAAAGGCTAAGGTAGAACAATAAATTTATGTTGCTCAAGCCACCCAGTTTTTGGTTTTCTACTATAGCAGCCCTAGTAACTAACACACCCAAACATCCCAGAATTGGAGCTGATAAAGCTGGCAACAGGAGCAAACAAAAAAGCCTCAGGAAAATTCTTCTTTCTAGGCAAAACCAAGAAAGACAGGAAACTATTAGATAAGAATCACTGCAACACAGACAAACTCCACCAGAAAAGCTGTGGCCATGCCCAAACCCTCAAAGGCTAAGGTGGAACCTGGACTTCCAGTCTCTCCCCAACCCACCAGAGGCATCAGAGAGGGGCCAGCAAGGCAGTGAAGAGGTATCCACCTAAGCAGCCTGCGGGAGACCATGGGAGAGTAACAGGGAACCTTACCCCTCTCCACCAGTTGGGGCCAGAGGAAGCCTAGTGAAGGGTTAAGGTGTCCACTTTTGGCTTAGTGGTGAGGACCCTCCCACCCTATCTCTAGTATTAAGAGGGAAATTTATGCCCTAATTGCATATATGAAAAAAAATGGGAAAAGTCTCAAGCCAATCATTTAAGCTCACATCTCAAGAATCTAGGGGTGAAAAAGACCAAAATAAACTTAAAGGAAGCAGAAGGAAGGAAATAATGAAAAGTAGAAATCAATGAAATTGAAAGCAGAAAAACTAGAGAAAATCAATGAAACAAAGAGCTGTCTCTTTAAAAAAATCAATAATATTGACAAATTTCTAGCAAGACTGACAAAGAAAAAAAGGAGGTGGCACAAATTACCAGTGTCAGGAGTGAAACAGGTACTCTCATTGCAGACCCTGCAGAGGGCAAAGGATAATGAGGGAATGCTCCAAACACAAATACCTATTTGGAAACTTAGTTTAGATGGACTAACTCCTTGAAAAACACAAATAACTACAACTCAATCAATATGAAACAGAAAATTTGAAAAGTCCCCAAAATATTGAGGAAACTAAATTCATAAACTTAAATTACCAAAAAAGAAATCCCTAGGTCCAAATAGTTTCACAAGAAAATTCTAACAAAAACTTAAAAAGAATTAACATACATTCTACATACCCTCTTCCAGAAAATAGTAGAGAATAACTTTCCAATTCATTCATGAAAAAAAATATTATCATGATACCAAAACCAGACAAAGACAATAAGGGAAGAGAGAGAGAGAAAGAGAGAGAGAAACCAAAATTCCTCAAGTGTATGAAAAAACCATTGCTTGCTTCCTGGCCTTTTGGCTAAGATAAAGTGTAATATGATGAAAAAATCCTTAACACAAATATTAACAAACACAGTTCAGTAATATATAAAAAGGATTATATCCCAGGATTAGGTAGGATTTATTCCAGAGCTGCAAGGCTGGTTCAATACTACAAAAAATCAATGTAATCCACCAAAAGATGTGAAAAGACTATAAAAGAAAAATCATATGGTTATATCATTTAATTCAGAAAAAGCATTTTATAAAACTAAACTTGTTTATGATAAAAACTCTCATAAAATATAGGAACAGAAGGGAACTCCCTCAATTTCATAAAGAATATTTACAAAAAACTTATGGTTAACATTTTGCTTAATGGTGAAACCCCCTAAAATAAAAAACAAGGCAAGGGTGTACATTCTCACCCCTTATTCAACACAGTGTTAAAAGTTTTAGCCAGTGTGATAAGTGAAGAATAAAAACAATAAAAGATACATAACCCAGAAAGGAAGAAACAAAACTTTTCCTATTTGTAGATGATGTGATTGTCTCATAGAATGTCACAAATAATCTATTTTTATAAATTCCTAAAACTAGTAAATAAACTTACTAGCCCACGTGATACAAGAAAATCATACAAAATCAATTATATTTCTATATATCAGTAACAGATATGTGAATATTGAAATTAAAAATATAATCCATTTGTAACCACTCAAATAAATGAAACACCCAGGTGTAAGCCTAACACGTGCAGTACTCATATATTATAAAACTGTTAAAAACTGATGAAAAAATAAGACATACCAGGGACTGGAAAACTCAACATAGTAACAATCTCAGTTCTCCCAAAATTGATATACCAGTTTAACACAATTCCTATCATAATCCCAGCAAAATTTTTGATTGACACAGACAAGATTATTCTAAAGATTATATAGAAAGTTAAAGAAACTAAAATAGTCACAACACTTTTGAAAAAAAGAATATGAAAGGATCTAATCTACCCAATTTTGAGACTTAATATACAGATGCTCCTTTACTTATGATGGGATTCTGTTCTAATCCATGATCAGATGAAATACCCTAAGTTGAAAATGCATGTAATACACTAACCTACCAAACTTCATAGCTTAATAGCCTAACTTATATATGCTCAAAACATATGACCTACAGTTGAATAAAGTCACCTAACACGACCTATATGTAAGTTATTAGATACTCTACTGAAAATAAAAAACAATAGTGGAACGGTATGTTTTCATGCAATCATAATGTTGAAATATCATCACTTGAATCATGGTAAGACAGGGACCATCTGTTTAAGGAGGGCAATCAAGACTGTGTGGTACTGATGAAGGACTAAGAAACAGAAGCACACAAATATACCCAAATGATGTTTTACAAAAGTACAAATAATTCAATGAAAGAATAAAAACCTTTCAATCAATTGTGCTGGAGCAGTTGAACATCTGTAGGCAAAAATGTGAATCTTGACTTAAGTCTCATACTTCATATAAAAATTAACATTCATATAACTTACAAGTCACAAGATTAGCTAGTTATATAAAATGAATCATTTTATCACTATATTTTACACAGTAAATATAAAACACTATGAAAATTTTAGGAGAACAACATAGGATAAAAGCTGTGAGGTCCAGAGCTAGGCAAGGAGTTCTGAGATGTCAAGGGAAAAATTCACAACCCATAAAAAGGCAAAGTGATAAACTGGAAGCTATCAAAATGAAAAAAAAAAATGTTTTCTCTGCTAATGTCCCTGATAACAGAATGATAAGAAAACTACTGGGAGAAAATGTTTGCAAAACCACATATCTGACAAAGGACTAGCATCTAGAATGTACAAAGATCTCTCAAAACTCAGTAATAAATAAATAAATAAACCTGTAATAAATAAATCCAATTAGAACATGGTTAAAAAATGTAAAGACCCATTTCACTGAAGAGAATAAATATACAGGTGGCAAATAAGCACAAGGAAAGATGTCCAATATTATTAGCCATTAGGGAAATGCAAATTAAGCCATAGTAAGATATCACTACACATTACCAGGATAACTAAAATTTTAAAAAATAATGATAACACCAAATGCTGGCAAGAACACAGAGAAACGAGATCCCATTGCTGATAGAATGTACAATGCTACCACTACTCTGAAAAGTAGCTTGTCAGGTTCTTAAAACTAAATATGCAACTGCCACATGACTCAACATTTGTACCCCTCATCATTTATCCCAGAGAGGTGAAGACTTACATTCACAAAAAAAGATTTATGTGAGTGTTCACAGCAGCTTTATTGAATACAGTCAAAAACTAAAAACAATATAGATATCCTTCAATGGGAGATTAATTAAAAAACAAAGTGTTATGGCTATACAATAGAGTACTATTCAGCAATAGAAAAATCCCAAACTTCTGATGAGCAAGACCTGGAGGACTGTCCAAAGAATTATGCTGAACAAAAAATAGTCAATCCCAAAGGTTACATTCTATACTATTCCACTGGAATAATGTACTTCAAATGAAACCATTGTAGAAATAAAGACCAAATTAGTGGATATCAGGAGCTCTGGGGGACCAGGAGAGACCCTGCATGATTAGCTGTGCATCTTAACTGCATCAGTGCCAATGTTCTGGGGATTCTAGGATATTGCACTATAGGTTCAAAGAGGCTAATCTTGGGGAAGGGGGGAACTAGGGGAGAGGTACATAGCATCTCTGTGTTATTCCCTACTACTTCATTTAAATCTACAGTTATTTCAAAATAAAAAGTTTAATTTTAAAGAAATAACTATTCTTAGCTCCCCATCTGTTCAAAAACAGGTGGCAGGCTGGATTTGGCCCACAGGCAGTAGTAGTTTAAATTACAGCGTTTAGTGCAAACAAGAAACATTATGTGTTCATTCAGTGGGGTGTTTTAGATACTTAAAAAAATGCAGAAGTCTAACCATGATCAGAAGTCTTAAAATGCATGTATAGTCACTCATTCTTAGAATTACTGTGGTGCTCTGGAGGGCTGGTGTCCACTCCCAAGCCTAACTTGGAGGGGATAAAAGCCGTGGCTGTGTAACCTCCTTTGGGATTGGAATCTTCATCCTCTGGATCATGCCATTGCTTTAGCATCAGCATTGCAAGTTCATCTCCAGTTGCTTGCCTCTCCTGCACTGCTTCCCAGCATCCGGGGTCCCACTACATCATGGAAGCTGGTGCTTGTTTTATTCAGTCTATAATGGGCTAGATAATTATGATTGTCCTTTGAACAGGAATTCTATTTGAATTGTATATATTGAGTTTTAACTTTCTCAGCCCTTCCATTCACAGCCTGTTTTGTCCACTGTGTAGCAGAAACATAATTTTAAAACCATATTAAAATACATTTACATTTACATTCACATTAGGAAATCTACTTTGATCCAACACAGCAATCACGATTCAGTCATTCATTATGGTCTCTATTTCCTTTTTCGTGCTGTTTAGTTTGCTTATTTTGCTTATGTTGTTTAAAAAGTGTATTGTCATCCTTACCTGTCTGCTTGATTTTTAGGGCACTGAAAGGCTCTGTATTCACAGGTGAGCTTGATGGAACTTACTAACCAGAGGCATTACAATAGGTTAATCCAAACAGATCGTTTCTTTGGTTAGCTTCAGTGTCTTTCTGTCCTTTTTCTTGGGCATGTTAAATTCCCCAGAGGAGATGCCTCTACTTTTCCATCTAAGGGTATAAGACTCCTAGCCACATTCTGAGAGCCAAGTGTAAGAAAAAAAAAGGTTAGGAATCTCAGTATTTGATATGTACATCATTTAAGCCTCACATTTTTAGTACAAGTCTGCCTCATTCAACTATACCTCATGCCCTGTAGAAGACCCTGTGTTACCTTCTCTGCAAATGAATCACCTGCCTTCTGCCAAGGTTGGAGAAAGAATCTGAGATTCTAATGAGGTTTTAGATGGACTTTCCATCAATCTTCTTTCTTCTAGCTCCATCTTCACAATCACTTCCAAAAGAATCTGCTTCTGTCAATTCCTGAGCCTTGTGAGGATCTGCAGTGAAAGGTGGGTTGATTCGTGGGTGCTCCCACTGCAGCTTATAATTCAGTGTTCTCAGGTCTGCTCAGCCAACTATCACTCACCCATTTGCTTTCCATCTTCCCAAATGATTTAGCTCTTACTTCAGCTCCCTTTCTCTTTAGTGTGAGAATTTATGTCTCTTTCCCTTCTTACTGTTGTTATCATTAGGAGGGAGCATGTATTCAAGTCATCATCATTAAGCACATTTATTCAGGCTTTATATTAAATAATGATAATCTGAACTAAGGCATCAGGAATTAGAGGGGCAATAAGGGTTCAACATGACATGCGGGTTTGTCATTCTTCTTAGCCAGTTAAGAGCTGGACTATGGGTTCCTCTCTCATGGATATTTCTTGCACATGAATGCAAATCACCATTTTGATTGAAGCTGAGATTAGTGCATTTCAATACTTCAGGTGAAAGAATATCAGACAGTGTTTGAATCTCAAGCATAACTTGAAGGTGAAAAAACAGTGAATAAGATATCCATATTTAGATATAGAATCTCAAATCCTTTTTATTCTTTTTTGGTTCATTTATTTTGTTCTGTTTTTGTTCTTTTAACACAGCACATGGAGCCTACCTTCTCCAGTTGTAGACTCTCCTGATGTTAGATACATAATCTGAATCTATCCAAGTGCTACAGGAAGAGATAGGAGACTAAACCAGTTTCTCTCTATGGATCTTTTCAAAATTTGAATAGATTTTTGTAGAATAGTCTGAAAATCTAACCACAAAATATACGCCTTCATTTTTAAATGAAAATATGCTCTGGGTTCCTTGCAGCAAATTTACATGTCAGCAATAAGTTAAATACCAGCCTTGGGGAGACAGTCTCTTGGGGGATAGCAGCAGAGTGGGGCAGGCAGACTGACAGTCATGGATAAGAGCAGTTAAGCAGATGCCCTGTGAACCCAGTTCAGGAGTCAGTTGACCTCTGTGTGGGTCTATTAACAGAGTATGCCAGTCTGCCTGGAGAAATGCCACCCAGGGAAATACAGAAGTTAGAACTTGACGTAACATGAACTAGTGTCATTCCTTATAGGCTGTAACTTACCTTGCATGTTTGCAAAAGGGGAATGAGAAGGGAGAAGAAGTATTTGCATTTCCTGTTCCTCTCTACACCTTTCAGAGTTGACAATCTAGGTATTCTTTTATACAAGAATTGTATAAAAGGTATCGAAGCATGTTGTTACTTAAGACTTTTGCCAAGTTAATGGGTAAAATGGTAGCCTATTGTTATTTGAACAAAAATAACTTTGTTTATATAGATGTGCTTATTTTCAGGAGCTTACTGGTCATTCATATTTTTCCTTTGTTAATTTATCCATTCATTTGCTTATTCAAAAATATTTATTGAACATTTCTTTCAGTTCCTGGACAAATATAGTTCACAAGACAGACCTTCCCATCTCATGGAGCTCACAATTTAGAGGAAGTAGACTAATATCAGAAAAGTATACAAGCTAAACTGTGGAACCAACCTAGATGCCTTTCAGTAGATGAATGGATAAAGAAAACGTGTTATATATACACAATGGAATATTATTCAGCATTAAAGAGAATAAAATCATGGCATTTGCAGGTAAATGGATGGAGTTAAGACAATATAGTGCTTTGTTAGCCAATTCCAAAAAAACAAATGCCAAATGTTTTCTGTTATAAGGAGGCTGACTCATAATGGGGTTGTGGGAAAAGGAAGGGAGCATGGGGGTAGAAATGATGGTGGAATGAGATAGACATCATTGCCCTAGGTACATGTATAAAGACACAAATGGTGTGAGTATATTTGTGTATAATCAGAGATATGAAAAATAGTGTTCTACATGTGGAATATGAATTGTAATGCATTCTGCTGTCATATATAACAAATTAGAATAAAAAATAAAATAATTTTAAAAAGTATACAAATACCATAATTTTTGTAGATGTTTCTGGAACTTGAAAAAATTCACAGACTTTGCTTTAAGGGACAGAATTTGATACATAAGTCATATGTATTTTATTACATTGTTTGCGTCTTCTTAACACTTATGTTTTATTCACTTGCCCTGTCATGGACTGAAAATGGTGATATAAAGTCTCCATTACTAATATGTTTCTGTCACTCCTTGTATTTCCTGTAATCTCTATTAGGAACAAATTTTTCACTGATGCACATTCAAAATGTTTAAATCTTCATTAAAACTTTATCATCGTAATGCACCCTTTATCTCCTCTATGCTTTTTGCTCCCATTCAACTTTATCTGATAGGTCATGACATGTGCTTTTTTGTTTTCCTGACAACTTCATTTTTTTTCAAGTTTACAGATTTAAGTATTTAAAGCTGTAAACTTTCTTCTGAGCTCTCCTTTAATGGTATTTTCCTCTTAGATCATCACACATATACTTTTGCCCATTCTTTCATTTTCAATTCACATTAAGGTGTATCTTTTTAATAGTGCATATACTGGGTTTTCTTTTATAATCCAATTTGACTTTTTCTTTAAATAAGTATATACAGGGTATTTACCCTTACAAGTATGACAGCTATGTTTGGTCTTGTTTCTTCCATCATGTTACATTATACTATTTCCATCAATAGTTTAAAATAAATTACAAGGTTCATGGGTTGCATAATGATGTTTCTGTCATTTGTCTGGTCAAGAAAGGGCCATGTATAACAGTGGTCTCATAAGATTACATTGCCTTCATGACATCATAGTCCTTTTAGATTGTGTAAGTTCACTTTATAAGGCTTGTACAAGGACAAAATGGCCTAATGACACATTTCTCAGAACATATCCCCTTGTTAAGCAACACATGACTATATATAGCTTGTGAGATATATATATATATATATATATATATATATATATATATATATATATATATACACACACACACATACATATATATGCTTTTTGCTCCCATTGACTTGTGTGTATGACTGTGCAGAACTTGTGCTTCCTTTATTGTGTCTTATCCTTATGGTTATCAGTATTTGACAATATCTATTGTAACAGGTGTGATGATGCATTGTGGTTTAATTTGCATGCCTCCGATGATTACTGATGTTGAACATGTTCAATACAATTGTTGAAACCAAAATTAGACATTTTACATGATGGTAATAAAAAGGTAAGAAATTAGCATATTTATGCCACCTTCTACCATTTTATGTCACCTCCAACTTGTGACAGTGTTTCTGAAACCGTAACTTCAGAAATATGACCATTAAAGGGTTCATTCTAAACCCTACGCACATTCTTTGGCTGTTGCTCCATTTATCTCATTTGGCTCTATACTCTTAGTTTCTTCATAAAATACTCATAAAAAAATGTAGTCCTTAATTTTTCCAGATTTAGAAATGCTTGTGTTACCTTCTAGTGTGTTTGCTTCCCCTGCTAGTATGCACACTACATAAGGAGAGGAATGCTGTATGTTTTCTCACTGGTGTATGCCAGTGCCAAGAACAGTACCTGGCACATGTTACTGCACCATAAATATCTCTGAAGTAAACAATATAACACAGAAAAAAAAAAGAGAGCTGTTGAGCTGGGCCTTTTCTCCTCAGTATGTGGTAGGTGTTGCTTGAAGCCTGTCGGATTTCCATACCTACCAGAGTTTATTTTTGGTTTTCAAAAATGTGACTCTGAGATACCTACATGTGGTTTTCTTTGTTCATCCTTCTTACAGCTTATTGAATTTCTTGATCTGTGTATTTATATTTTTCATCAAATTTGAAAATTAAGCCAGCTTTTATTAATGTTCCATGTGAGTTCTTAAAAAATGTACATTCTCAGTTGAGTGAACAGATCTATATTTATCTACCAGTTCAAGCTTACTAATTTTTATTATTCAATTATTTGGCATCTTTATTCCTTTCAGCTGGCTTGATCTATCAACTTCTGAAAGGTATATCATACAAACTCCAACTAAACTTAATGTACTTTCCCCATAGTTCTGCCAATAGTCTTTCACTTTACATATTATATATATTATATACTTTATATATTTTACATAAATAGTATATATATTATATATATGAACAACCTACCATATTATCAACCTACCTATCCACAGCCATAGATTTTTAAAATTGTATTACTAGTATATGTCATCCTTTGTACCTTGTTTTGTAATGTTAAAACTGATGCCATGGCTTTTGTTCGTATTTGCCTGCCATAAATTTTTCCATCTTTTATTTTCAATCTTTGTACACCTTTGCTTTAAATATGTCTTTGTAAACAATTGCTGTGTCTTTTAAAATCCAATCTGGGAAGACTGTGTGAGGCAGAAATTTCAATGTCTTTAGAATCCAGATGAATGAAACAGACTTGGGCAGGACTTCAAAGGAGCCAGTAAATACAGTTGGAGGCAGAAGTACTTCAAGGTGGAGGGTTTTGGAAAAGGAGTTCAGAGTGGTCTTTCTTAATTTATTCCATTCTAAACCAGTTGGTGCCTTGGGAGTTAGGTCTGATCCCAAAAGACTTAATATGCTTTCCAAAAGAGCTCAAGTGATGAGCATGTGACCAGTTGTGTTCTGTTTCAATTTGAAAACGAATATTCAAAAACTGGAGAAAAGTTTTCTACCAGGTAGAGTTCAAACACAGACAACCTTCATGAAACCAGGGGGAATAAATGCCAAGGTCAGGGGAAAGCCTTAACCATGACACTACTTGGCTCTGTGTTCCTCAAACCATTACTCAACAGCTAAAGGGATTAAAACCTTTTTTGAAGAGAACCGGTTCTTTTCCAAAGAACAGGCAGGTAGGAAGATAACACAGATGACCCCACTAAAGTACACTAAAATCAGAGACGCTTGCTGTGAACAGTAATGAGGAAATACTCAGAATAGACTGCCTACTGAACTATACAAAGACCCATAAAGGAAAAAAAAAAAAAAACTAGGGCCCAACAGAATGGGTGAGGCAAGCCTCACGTACACAACTGCTCTGCCTGATATTTAAAGCAAGGTGTAAAGGGACAAGAACCCAAAGGACGTGTAAAACCTTCTTCAATTCTAGTGCTTATATTCTAGAAGGATTTAGAAGAAGCTACTCATATATTTCCTTGATCCAAAGATTCTGTATCTTGTTTCTAATGTTTAAGCAATAGTCTGTGGCAAAGACTCCTGAGAACACAGAATTAGACATGGCTCCTGAAAAAAAAAAAAAAAAAAACTTCATTTATTCTTAGGCATATGATCAGGAGACACACAGCATGTGTCAAGGCAGAGTTGTAGAAAATGCACATAAATATGACGGTAGACTTCTCCAAAGAAGTCTAAGAGCCACAATTTTAAGAGATTTACTAATTTTTCTACCTCTAATAAGTAAATGATGATTAATCCTTTGGGGGGAGAGGGACAATCATCTGTTTGATTTTCCCAGAAATAGATTTCAAGTGCTGCCATCTCCGATTTATAGATGCATATTTTCTTCCTATGACCACATAAAGGATGCATGAAGGATGGGTGGGTGCGTGCTACTTGGCCTTTGAGCTTACAGGGAAGGAATTACAGCTGGTGGTCTCAGAGCCTGTCAAACTAAACTTTGCTGTCTCAGATTCAGACCCAGATCCACAGATCTCCTGTTCCCAGGAGCTGCAGGTTCTCTTGAGCTCTACACTGATCATCCATTCAGGTATGGACTTTATTGACTCTACATTCACAGACAAGAGCTCTTATGAGAATCTAGCCCAACATACCTATAGAAGACTGACCAATGTCACACTGAGAGGCAGACTGGGTCTGGATTCTTCACATGGTCTCACACCCCAAGTGACTGCAATGGTGAATCACAAAGATTTGGGTTGGCCAGAGAATAGGCAAATACACACACATCTTAGAATTATAATTTTTTTAAAAAAAATACATCAAGTGACACTTTCTAAAGCAATGATAATGGTTTCTATTTCTGTTTCCAACCCAAATTCTCTTTTGGAATATGTTCAAGAAATGTTAGCCTCAGTAATGAGGACTGAAAGCCAAGAGTCCCAAATCCTACTGCAGAAACCCCAGCATGACTTTCTGTGAAACTCCTAATAAATCATTCAGTTTTGCCTTGAAACCACTGAATAACTGGGAATAATTTGGAAGCTAGTGTCTCAAATCATTACCTAGTGCACCCACATGAGAGTACTATTTACCTTGAGAATTGTTAAAATTCTACCCAGCAAGTCCACAGTAAATTGGCATCTCATTCCTGCCAGGAGGTGGCTCACATCAAAGTTGTGTTAACTTTAAAAGTCCATTTTCAGGCTGCCTTCACCAAGCCTGCCTAGTAATTGCCTTCGGAAAATCCAGTTCAAATCTACTAGGCATCCCAAAGGACAAAAAAAAAAAGAGGAAAATAGTGATGAAAATAAGACTCAAAAGCGTCTAACGGATCTATTATACAGTGTAGTATTATGTTACTCTGCCAGGTAAAGCCTTAGGCAGCAGGCCTACGTTTATGTTGTATGAGGTTTTACACACACTGGCAAGAAGGAAGGAAATGGCCATTTGCTGAGCACCTACAATGTACTAGGCACAGTGCTATGCCCTTTCCCTTTCCACATTTCAATTTATCATCCCATCATCCTCTAGATGATAAAATTAACCTTACTTGATAGATGTAGGGCAACCACAGCAGAGTTTATGGGGCCTGACTGAGGTCGTTTGGCTACAAAGTGACTGATTTATAAACATCCTTGCTTCAAAAAGCTCATGCTCTGCTACAGGGACACTGCTACATCGATGTTCATAGCAGCACAATTCACAATAGCTAGACTGTGGAACCAACCTAGATGCCCTTCAATGGATGAATGGATAAAAAAAATGTGGCATTTATACACAATGGAGTATTACTCTGCATTAAAAAATGACAAAATCATAGAATTTACAGGGAAATGGATGGCATTAGAGCAGATTATGCTAAGTGAAGCTAGCCAATCCCTAAAAAACAAATGCCAAATGTCTTCTTTGATATAAGGAGAGTAACTAAGAACAGAGTAGGGTCGAACAGCATGAGAAGAAGATTAACATTAAACAGGGATGAGAGGTGGGAGGGAAAGGGAGAGAGAAGGGAAAATGCATGGAAATGGAAGGAGACCCTCAGAGTTATACAAAAGTACATACAGGAGGAAGTGAGGGGAAGGGGAAAAATAATACAAGGGGGACAAACGAATGTCAGTAGAGGGGGCAGAGAGAGAAGAGGGGAGGGGAGGGGAGGGGAGGGGAGGGGGGATAGTAGAGGATAGGAAAGACAGCAGAATACAACAGACACTAGTATGGCAATATGTAAATCAATGGATGTGTAACTGATGTGATTCTGCAATCTGTATATGGGGTAAAAATGGGAGCTCATAACCCACTTGAATCAAATTGTGAAATATGATATATCAAGAACTATGTAATGTTTTGAACAGCCAACAATAAAAAATTTAAAAAAACAAAAACAAAAAGCTCATGCTCTTCTCAAGTCCTATTCAAAATCTCTAAGCCAAGAACACTGTAATGTTTTAAGGAGAACAGATCTTTCTCCTCAATAGCTAGGAGGACAAGGTTCCTCTTCTCCAAGCAACAAAGCAGATTGCGCCCCGTGTTAAGATACCCCGGAGGGAAAGCTCAATTTGTCTGCAGATGCATCTGAGGCTGTTCACTGTGACTGTTACCAGGTAAGGAAGGTCAAACACACCTGGCAAGTAAAGGTTTCTTTTCTCCACAAGAAGAGTGGAGAGAAGGAAATAGTTATTTATTGAAAAGCAATAGATTTAATGATAGAGAATACTCTCCGGAGCTAGACTGGGTTTAAATCCCATCTCTTGTTTGGCTTTGAGAGAATCCCATGTTTGGCCTTCAGAGAATCCCATGTTTGTGCCCATGGGGTGTCTTGGGTGGGAAGCATCAGACGGACGGCAGGGTAGCCATGTGTTGGTATTTGCAGAAGCTGTCAGTGAGGACATGAGGTATACTGTATATTCTATTTTTGTGCATGTTAGAAATTGTCAATAACAAAAGCTTAAGAAACAAAAAACTTGTAACTGTGATATGGCCAAGTTTTCTGTCCTGCATCATTAGTACTCATTTGTAAAACTGAGTACTAATAGTACCTACCCTCATAGGGTTGTGTGAAAAATAAACGGATTAAAACAAGTGCTAAGATATTATTATTATTTATGAAGCAACAACATCTGGACATGGGACTTGGCTTGACCAATACACTATTTGAATTGAATCCTCCCAGCAATCATATGAGCCAAGATAATTTCATTTTCACACAAGGAAATGGACTCAGAAATTTCAGCAGCAAAATCTACATAAAAACCCAGGTTTGCTCTAGAACCTCATTTTCTACTACATGACTCACCTCCCTAAAAGTGACTTTAGCAGCCATTCAGACAGGGAAATTGAGGCTCAGTGGGGTTAAATAAGCAAAATTCTGAGCGGTAGGCAGAGAAATAAATGCAGGTCAGGCAATTACAAAACATGCAGACCAGAGTCTTTCTACTAGTTGACAGGCTATCCTGGCTTTGTCCTCACAGCATCCATTTTGGGAAGAGAGGATAGCCAGTACCCTAGAGAATGTGAATAGGTGCATCCCTCCAGCCCCTGAATGAGCAGGTCTTTGGGGAAGTGGCTTTTAGTTTTTCCCAGACCAACAAGTACTAAGACTCAAAACAGAATGATATAAGGGGAAGGAAAATAGAAACGTAAGAGGAACTTTATGCTAGCAGCCTCTGCATGTGATAAATATTTTCAGAGCTCTGTCAGCCTCACCCAGTCTCAGGATCTCTGAACATCTGCTGGAGTCCTTCCTTTCCTCTTCCTGAGAGACTAACTCCAAGAGGCCCCAAATCTCCAATAGCAGCCTGTGTCATCAGTGAGCAAGTCATGCAGCCACTGAGATTAGAAAAGCACTTCTCTCATGCACAAATCTCTCTATAATCAGCAATGACAGAGCAATGAGACGCCCTCAGAACAGTTACCATGAATCTGACTTCCAAAGAGGCTGCTCCATCAGGGACCAGGACCTCAAGAACCATGCTGCTAGAATAAAATGAGGCAACACGTCCAGCATGGCCAATTTGCATTAGAAACTCAGTTGGAATGCCAACAATTTGCATCCTTTCAACTAAGAACAAAACCAAGCCTGACCTTTACCTACAACACTGCTTTGCGTTGCTGTTTGCAAATACAGTATTTGAGTGGGAAAGGTTAACTGGTATAAAACCACTTGAGGTCATATTCCAATTAGAACTCTCACATGGCTAAAACAAGTCAATTAACACTCACTTTCTGCCCCTCTCAAGACTCCCTCCACAATCTTAAAATGGTCTAGCAGAAGAGCATCATTTTCCTGGAAGTGCTGAAGAATAGGGAGTGAAGGAAGGTACAGCCAGCCCCAGGGGAGAGGAAAGTGGAGAAAGGGGCAAGGCCCAGGAAAGGAACCCACAGACGACGTGCCTTCCGGCAAAACAAGAGAAACATCCTGTTTAAGGCTAATTATCTCCTTTATTCAAAAAATAAATATTTCACTTTGAGTCAACATATTTCAAATCACATTAAGCACAGAGAAGACATACAGTCCCTTTGGAAATTGTGAACACGTGTAGGAAGTGGCATGTTCCAAACAATGGGGATGAGGTGAGCACTGATTCCAGCTGCTTCATGACCCAAAGTCCTCCTCTCACCAGGTGGAGCTACATATCAATTTATGAGAGAAACACACACACACACACACACACACACACACACTGCTTTGAAGTCTGAAAGGCACATGAAGTGGACCATAAGGTGTATGGCACGTTTACTGATAAAACGTTCCCTATTCCCTCCCAAGAAAAGTGGAGAAACTTTAATCAAGTCAAAGACCAGAGAAGCAGGGTGTTCCTGCTTAGAGCTCAGCAGCAGGAACATCTCTGCACATGAAAGCCATTTTTCATTTGCTTCCCCCTCCCTGCCCAAGGAGTCCTTGGCAGCCAGGTGCTCACTCGGTGATGGTAGGGCGTGTGGCCACATACACAAACACCACTATCAGAAGCACCACCACAGCCAGTGTGGGCAGCACCACTGTGGTGATCTGTTGTCGGGCTTCCTGCATGGCCTGCTTCCGCTCCTTCTTGTCCTTGGATGTCTCCTTCTTGGGCTTCCCTTTGAGCTGCCGCATCTTTCCTGGAGGATGCAAGACAGTGTGTCCAGAGAGGCCGTGAAGAAAGGTTCACACTCCTGTAGTCAAGAAGGGGAGAGAGATTCCTGTAGGGAGAACAACTATGATCAAGAAAAATTGAATGAAAGAAAAAGAAATCACAATGTTAAAGGCAAATGTGGTAAGAAAAGCACTTGCCACTTGTTATCGTTTGGATGTGAGGTGTCCCCTAAAAGCTCATATGTGAGAAAATACAAGAAGGTTTAGAGGTGAAATGAGTGGGTTATGAGACCTTAACCCCATCAGTGAATTAATCCCCTGATAGGAATTAACTGAGTGCAACTGTAAACAGGTAGGGTATAGCTGGAGGAGATGTGTCACTGGGGGCATGCCTTTGGGGTGTAAATTTTGTCCTTCGTATGAGTGCTGTCTCTCTGTCTCTCCCTCTCCCTCATCTTGAACTGCTTTCCTCTGCTATATTCTTCTGCCCAGATGTTTAGCCCCACACCTCCAGCCCCAAGGAATGGAGCCAGCTGCCTATGGACTGAGAACTCTGAAACCATGAGCTCCCCATATAAACTTTTCCTCCTCTAAAATTGTTCTTGTCAGGTCTTTTGGTCACAGCAGCGAAAAAGCTGACTAAAACACAAACCATGGGGGTCTCTGAGAACAAAAACAACCACTTTGTCTCTTCATTTGTTCCTTAATCCCATCATCCAACCCCCCACCCCAAGCACCTTCTATGTGCTGAGCACCATCTAGGAACTCAGAATGAAGCTGAGGACTGGGTTTTGTCCTCTCAGAGCTCACACTGCAGGGTACACTGCAGGCAGTGGAAGATGGGTCTCACCAACAATGAAGGGGGACTGGCTGCGCCTCACGAGCATCTATTCATCTATGATTCTCTTGTGGTAAAATTCTGTGGTTTGTGGAGGTGCTCAGGGGCCAGGGGAGTGGGTAGCTTATCATCTAAATGAGAAAGATGACATTTACACCTGAGTGGCCATGTTAGGTGGCAGAATGTCAATTCTGAGTCAGGAAAGCTCTTCTGGATACCTTCCTGACTTCCTGTTTTGTTGTATGGGATCCTAATCTCTTACCACTCCTTTGGTCATCTATGGATCCTCCAGTATTTTTGTGTGTCATCCACAATCAGGCAGAATATCTTACAGTGAGATGATTATTGTGCTAGAATGATGCAATGCAGCCAAAAGCAAATATTAAAGTTTAGGGAAGCACCATTTGGGCAAATGTACAATTTCTATCAGAAAGAAATTAATAATAATACATTAAAGTGCTCACAAGCACACAACATGCTATAGTTTGGATCTGAAATGCCTGATCCCCAGCCCATGGAACTATAGGGAGGTACAGGAACCTTTAAGAGACAGGGCCTAATGGCAGTCTTCAGGTACCCTTGAAGGTAATTGTGAGACCCCTGTCCTTTCCTCATCCTCTCTTGCTTCCCTGCCACAAAGTATCCAGTTGTGCTGCCCACCTCCCACATCGGGCGTAAAAGCAACAAGTACACCCAATCATGGACAGCAACTTCCAAAATAAATCTCTTCTGTTTATAAGGTGACTATCTAAGACATCTGTTATAGTGACAAAGATAGAAAATTGGTACTGAGAAGTGTGGTGGTGGTCACTATACTTGAGATGATGTAGAGGAGCCTTTGGAACTTTGAAAAGTTTGAACAAGCAGGTAAGGAAAGCCTAGAATGCTGTAAGTAGAAGGTGCAGGAGATCAGAATGCCGATAAGAATGTGGAGAGAAAGGCTATGTTGATGAGAGTTCTGCTGGAAATTATTATTCTATATAGACTAGAGGCAATCCCTACTACCCAACAGCAAAGAATATGACTGTTTTGTCCATGACCTGAGACTTTGTGGGAGGCAGACCTCAAAGGTAACTAATCTGGCAGAGGAAATTTCAAGGCAACACAGCAGCCAGGCACCAGCATGGTTATTACTCTGCTTTTCACCAAACATATAGTGGTAATTGGGAACAGAGAGAAGCAGAGCTGAAAGATCTAAAATATTCATAGTTTGGCCAAAAAAGGCACCCATTTAAAGGTACAGCCAAGGAGGACCCGGTTGCTAGAGAGATTAGCACCATTAAAAAGAAGCCAAATGCTTTGCACCAGTACAACAAGAAAGATGCCTGGAGGGCATCTCAGAATCAGCAAGGCAGCAGCCATCACAAGCTCAAATCTGCAGAAATTGAGATTTGTTTCAAAGACTTTCTCGGGCCATTTTCTGAGAAGAGAGCCCTGGGGAGCCCTGCTTGTCCAGGAACACCTTGGAAATCATCCAGTATTCAGCCATCGAGGCACTCAGAAACTGCCACAGCCTGGTTCAAGTAGTCCAAGGTGCAGATCCTGCTAGCAGGAAACCCTAGCACAGTCAACACGATGCTGGTTTTTCAGGCATGCAGAATACAAGCGTGATGGGATTATGGAGGCTGCTATGGAGATTTCAAAGCCTAGTAGGTCAGGCAGCATAGTGGAGATGGTGGAGATGTCTCCGGCAGGCAGAGCTCAGAGGATGAAGAAAGAACAGGGGTCTCACAAGAGAGTATGAGGAAAGGACAGGGGTCTCTTTATATCTACATCCTAACATCCTCTCCGTGTTCCACCAGTAGTCCCCGAGAGGGTGTTAGGATGTAGATATAAAGTGTCCCCAAAAGCTCAGTGTGAGACAATGCAGACTGTTCAGAGGTGAAATGATTAGGTTATGAGAGTGATGTAATATTGATCTGTGATATGAATACTGATAGGATTAACTGGGTAGTAACTGTAGGCAGGCAGGGTGTAGCTGAAGGAGGTAAGTCACAGAGGTATGGGGCATGCCTTTGGGGCACTTATTGTGTCATGGTGAATGGAATTCTCTCATCCTGGTTGTCATGTCCTGAGCTGCTTTCCCCTGCATTCCCTTCTGTCATGATGTTCTGCCTCACCTCAGGCCCAGAGTTACGAAGTTGGCCAACCATGGACTAAACTTCTGAAACCATGAGTCAAGATAAACTTTCCTTCCTTTAAGTAGTTCTTATTAGGTCTTTTGGTCACAGCAATGCTAAACTGACTAAAACGCAGGTCAATGAGTGAAACTGTGAGTGAAGCCAAAGCTGCGATAGACCTGTTAAATTAAAGATGGTAAGAACAAGGAACACTTACTGAGGAAGGATGCAGACAGTGTGCAAACCAGCCCAAGAGAGTGGCCATGTGGACAGCAACAAGCAAAGCTGAAGGGGTAGAGTTCCCCAGACCCAGGGAGTCCATATTCCACCACAGTGTGCCCTAGAGAATGGACCGAGACAGAATTTAATGTTTGTTCTTGGTGGGTTTCAGTCTTGCTTTGGACCAATCACTTCTTGCCATTTTTTTTGTTCCTCTCTTCTTGAATGGGCATATTTACCTAGTATCTAACTTTCTTTTTGCTTTTTTACTGGGGCTCATAGCTAAGAGTCTGCCCTTTCAGAAGAGAATGTGGAGGTGGTCTCCTGGGCTACGCTATAATAAGTCTTAGGGGACTCTTAGAGAGGGACTGAAAGCATTTTGCATTGTGAAGTGGACTTAAGCCTCTGAGGGCAGGAACAGAATATTGTAGATTGGATGTGGAATGTCTTCCAAAGGTCCATGTATTAAAGGCTTGGCCAGCCTGTAGTGCTCATGGGAGATGCCGAAACCTTTTAGAGGTAGAACTAAAAGGGAGGCCCTTTATGTCACTGGGGGCATGTCTATGACTGGGATAGTGAGGCCCTACCCCTGTTCTCTATCTTTTGCTTCCC
This sequence comes from Marmota flaviventris, assembly GCF_047511675.1. NCBI lineage: Eukaryota > Metazoa > Chordata > Mammalia > Rodentia > Sciuridae > Marmota > Marmota flaviventris. The sequence goes on from NC_092506.1 coordinate 80,671,140, forward strand.
CATCAGAAATTAGCCCGTTTTGCTATGCCATGCACTGTTGCTGCCATGGTATGCTACACCAACCCCACCTAGGCCTAGAAAAAGTGTGTTCACCCAATCATGGTCTAAACCTGTGAGCCCAAATAAACCTCTTCTCTTCCTTAAGGCCTGCAGTATAGGTATAAATAAGAACCCCTGGCTTAACCAATTCTCCTTTTCATATCTTCCAAAGAACTTTCAGACCTACTTGAATTCAAGAGCAGATGTACCACTTATTGGCTAAATGGCTCTGAGCAAGTCACTTGACTTTACTCAGCCTCAATGTCACCATCTAAACTTGAGAACAACTTCTATCTTAAAGGATGACTATGAAGATCTGAAAAGAAAATACATACATACATTGAGCTCTGCCTGCCAGAGACATCTCCACCAACTACCCTGCTGTGGCCCTAGCAGAGCTTTCAGAGCTTCTATAAGCCTTGGCCACCACCTGGGAGGGGTCATATGGTAGTGTCCATCCTAACAGGACTGTGGAGTGTGGCACAGAGAAGGCACCACTGAACTTTCCCCAAATGTCCTGTGAGTTAGATGGACAAGTTTTAGGATCCCCATTATAGAGAGAAACAAAACAAGGCCAAAGAGGAAAAATGTCTTCCCCATGGTCACCCAGTCTGTAAATAGAACTCATGGCTTCTAACTGAGCAAGGGACAGCATCCCACAGTCCCTTCTCTTCCCGACAAAGCCTCATAAAATTGTTTAAAAAGCAACAAGCCATTACCAGTACTCTGACTCATGGCCATTTCCCTGTTGAGCTAATGGCCTGTCAGACCCTGCAGCTATCTCCCATAGAGCCTTGCAGACTGGCAGGCAGCACCATGGCCCAGTGTTAACAAGCACCTGGCCACTCCAGCTAATAGTGCAGGCCTGACTTTCATCCTGCTCCCTTAGCTGCTGTCTGCATCCTCCCACGCATGTGCAGTTGGCATTCAAAGGCACCAGCCTCCACAGTGACCAGCTCATGACATTTATAAGATGCATTCACAAGTTCCCAGAGACTTGGAAAAAGTCTTGAGTTGCTGGGAATGGTCAGGACTTAAAGGACAAACAGTCTAAATTCTGCATCCTTCATCAGGCTGTGGTGGACAGCCTCCCTGAGCTCACCTGAGGACTGGGGAGCAATAAGGGAAAGCATCTCTGAAAAAATACCTGAAAAGGGAGAGCCTGTGATGAAGGGACCAGCCTGGACAGAAGCTGCAAAAGAGTGCCAGGAAGGGGCTGGCTTACTGCAGGAGTGAGGAATGAGGAAAAGAGGGACAGAAGTGACATGGAGCCAAGTTCCCCTAGAAATTTGCAGGCCATGATGAAGAATGTGGCTTCATTCTAAGAGCAGTACAAGGGATTTAGGGGCTTGATACAAGGAGATGCAGGTTTTAAAAAGCTCCCTCTGGCTGGTCAGTGGTGAGTATACCCTAGGGGAATAAAAGGGGAGACTCTGGAGCAGTCTAGCGGGAGGGTCAGTGCTGACAGAGGATGAAGTTATATGCTGGAGGTATAACTGCAGGCCTCAGTGTTGGATGGGACAGGGTCAGTGAGGAAAGGTGTCATCAAGATGAGTCTTAACTTCTGGGGCTTGAGCCACTGGATGGGTAGTGATCTCAACTCATGAAATGAGAGAATGGGATATGGGGAGGAGGAGAGTGGATTTGAGAAAGAACATTAAGTGCTCTGTTCACACCTGTCCATGTGAAGATGTGTACTGGAGACCACCATGGAAATATCCAGGAGGCGGCTAAAAGTGAGTCAAGACCTGGGACTGGGCTAAAGATCCATATTTGGAAGTCATTAGCTGTTGGATTAGGTAAGATGACTACACTAAGATAGTCAGAGAAAGGGGCCCAGGCCAAAGCCTCTGCCTGCCTGCATCCTACTAGGTACAGGTCAGATGGTGCATTGTTTTTTGTCACTGTGACCAAAATACCTGACGAGAACAACTTAGAGGAGAAAAATTCTTATTTTAGCTCACAGTTTCAGAGGTTTAAGTTCATGGTCAGCTGGCTCAATTTCTTTGGGGTGGACATGATGGACAAAAGCTGCACAATTCCTGATAGCCAGGAAACAGAGAGGAAGGGTCCCAGGGAGAAGACAAACCATTTCAGGCACACTTCCAGAGACCTACTTCCTTCAACTAGGTCCTGCTTCCCAGTAGTCCATTTGGCTCAATGGATGAATCCATCAAGTGGATTAACCCTATGGTGAGGTCAGAGTCCCCATGATCTAATCAATGCCTAAAAACCCCAACTCTGAACCTTGCTGCACTGGGGACCGACCAGACTTTCAGGACATGAGACTCTGGGGACATTCCAGATCCAAAAACTAACAGGTGGGAAGACACCAAGCAAAGGAGACTTGGAGAACAGGCAAGTAAAGAAGAAAACATGGTATCAAGGGGACTAACACAATCAAGGGGTCACTGCCAAAAAGACAACCAAAATGAAGGAAAAGCAGGACCTACTGGACTCAGCGAAGTAGAGCCTACCATGAGGGCTTCAAGTGAGTTAAAGGGAGAGTTCAGATGCACCACTGAGTGCAGCCTGCATTTCACTGCTTATCTGGGAAGAGGAGCTTGAGCCAGAATGTAAATGAACATGCTGCTTCTCATTGAGAAAGTTTTGCTATGGAAAACACATCAGCTGACTGTGCTTGGCCACTGACTCCCATTGCAGCACTGGCACCTTACAACTGTGGCAATTTGTGATAGCTAGTTAGCAGGCCAGCACCTCAAGCTGCAGAGGGCAGACAGCTGGCTTGAAGTTCTGCTGGAAGAACATATGTGGCCAAAAGCAGTTTCCTGACTTTAAATAATGAGAGAAATCAGAGGATGTGTGAGGGGTCTAGTAGATCAGAAGAAAACCCTGCTGCTGAGAATGTAGGGTGGGTGTCTGTAGGAGAGGGGGTAAGAACACAATGGACACTTATGCCTGGGAAAGAGGAAAAGCACACCTGAGTACAAGGCAGGTCGGGGAGAGAGACAGCAAGGGCTGCCACATGGAAGAGAGACAGAGGCTTCAATTTTTTTTTTAATGAAATGGTTGAGGGCTTCAGCTCAGTCTGAGGGGTGGGGAGGCAGCCTTAAGGAAAAGGGTAATACAAAGTAATCATCTTAGAGAGAGGGAAAGCAAACTCAGAGGAATTGGTCCTCATGACTGACATTCTTCTGTCCTTACTGCCCACACTCCACCCCTGAGTGGACTGAAGACCATTTCTCCATAGGCTCTGGCCTTCTTGACTGGACCACATAGCCTCTCCTAGGCCAGGGCTGGCTCATGCAGATTCTGCCAAGACCTTGGAAATGATGGCATGCTTTAAGAAGCTGGGCCAATTGGCCTCAATTTCAAGAATCTAAGTAACACTAAAAAAATTGAAGTTAAAGAGATATGCCTAAGTTCCTCCAGGTACTTTTTTCCAATTTGGAGATGGTGAAGATGCAGGCATTGGGGAAACCATTCAGTGCCATATGTAGGAGACAACAGGTAAGCCAGGTGAGAGGAGATGAGAGGCAGAGAGCTGATTTCCAAGCTTACCTTTCAACTCCACACTTAACGGTTTAGTCCAGTCCCTATAAGGCTCTTGTCCTTAGATTATTGTGGCAAATTTCTCTTTCAATGTGAGTTGGCTCCAGTGGACCTGTGTACCTTACACTGAACACACAGCCCTACTGAAAGGACCACTCCAGCTTCACTATGAGGAATCCAAACCTCCACTGTCACAAAATAAGGGAGCAGCAGAACCAAAGGTCAAACCCACACTTGTCTGATCCTGAAGCTTATAGTCATCAACCTCCTAAACATACCCCACACATCTTCCTGCCCTTTGTCCATCATGGGGACACTTCATTGCTTACCAGCCCCTTGCACACAGGAAACAAAAAGTGAAGCTCACACAGTTCCGTCTGGCTTCTTCTCAGTAAGCAGATGGAACAGGATGGACGCTGAAGCCACCGCTGAGTTCTAGTGTTATGGCTGTGAGCACAGTCTGGTCACCCCACTACCTCTAGCCACCCTAACCAGGGAAACGGAAACTTCATAAACACTGGAGTTCCAGCTGGTTCTAATGAAACTTCACCCACTATGCCCCACCTCCATCAATGTGAGCTCATAGCAACTGGTCAGCACTGAAACATTCCAACTGCATGTGGGCAGGAGACTAGGAGGGTGAAGGGGGGGAGGTACACACACATCCTTTAACAGAAATTTTTAAGTTCATGATTTTTCTCTGATTACTGCTTTACAGTCTTTTTCTATGTGCATAATGATACACACATGCTTATTGAGTCTTTATATGAACTTCTTTCTAACTTGCAAATCAAAATGTATATGGTATTAGATCCTATTAGGGAGACAGGAGAAAAGGTAAGAACATGAATTGAAAAGAGGTTTGAGCCTCAGCTCTGCCACATCTAGCTATAAGACTTTTAGCAAAGTACTAAATGTCCTGACTTTCTTTCTCTGTAAATGAGGGGGGGGGGGGAAATCCCTGCATTGTAAAGTTATTGAAAAATCAAAAATAACATATGACATCAACAGGCCATATCAGATACACAATAAATGGCACACAGAAACTTGCTATCCACAGAGAGTAGTCCAGTGGAAGGGAGACTGTTTTTTGTTGTTGTTTTTTTTTTTTTGAGAGCCACATAACCCATGAGTAACACAATCTCCCAATCTTTTCTTTTTGGTGAGTTACCAATCAGCTGTTGGGCAGATGTGTTCAAAGGTTTGATGGAAAAAGTTTGGTTCAGACTAGTGATTGAAAGCTCAGGATTATGTAGATATTTCCCAAATCCCACCATCCCAGACCTGCTTATTCTGCATTGTTCAGTATGGTGGTCATCACCATATGTAGCTGCTGAGCATTTGCAAAGTGGCTATAAGCCAAAATGAGCTGTGCTATTGTAGAAAACACAAACCAGCTTTTGAAGGATCAGCACCAAAATAAAGAATGTAAAATGTCTTATAAGGATTTTATACAGATTACATGTGGGAACAATATTTGAAATATGGAGTTTAATAAAATAATTAAAATTAATTTCATCTGTTTTCACTGTTTTACTGTGGCTACTGGAAAATTTTCAAATTCCATGAGTGGCCTGAATTACACTTTTTCTGGACAGCACTGTGCTTCTCCCATGCAATAAGGAGAACCACATTTGGCCCTCTTGTAAGCTTTGCACATTTCAGGCTCAACCAGCTCATCACACCCCAAGTGCCCCACCATTGCCAACACACCTGTGATCCCTGCACATGCACCTGTACCTCTGCTGATGCAACATCTCTGTTGAAACACCTTCTCCCTGTACACCATTATCTAGCTGTTAGTCTCTCTTATCCAGGACCAACCCTGTGCAAGGCCTTCACAAGTCTCTCTAAGCAGAAGTGATGATGCCCACTTCAATGATATTTCAGCACTCAACTCATGTCTTTACTGCAGCACTGGCTGGAGGCCACTGCCTAACTAGCTGAGCCTCTAACCCTCACCCCCTTCTCAGGGACTGCAAATGTGTCCTGCTGGTAACAATATTCCCCTGGGGCTGGCAGGATGCCCTTCACATTACAGGTACTCAACAAACATCTGCTGCATTGCACATCAAAGCTGGACTAGCTTAAGACAAGCAGTTCTTTTTAAGCAACAGACCACAGAGTTAGAAAATAAAATCTGTAATAATAAACTAGGTACCACTTATAAATAAATACATATTTCATTCTCACCAGTCATACAAAATTGATATGATTGCACCTATTTTACATAAACTGAGATTCAGAGAAATACACTGATTTTCCCAAGATCAAAGACTGTTTAGGGACCAGCACCATCTCAATTCCAATGAAAACCCATAATAAGAGTGCATTAAGTATTTAACAAATGAACAACTGAATGAGGATTTGAACTCAGACCTGAATCCAAAGGTTACCCATTCTCTATGTGTGACTCCACCATGCCTCCCAATCATCCCACCACTAAGAACAGCAGCTACTGCTTCCTGAGTGCTCACTACCTGTCAGTTCTGACTATGCCCTCTATAAACACACAAGCCCCACAGCACCCTGATCCCCATTGTGCAAGTGAAAAAACAGAGGCCTTAGAGCTGTAGGCCCAGCTGATCAGTAAATGCAGTTGTGATCCTGACCCCATTCTGTCTGGCTCAGAAGTTGTGCTGCTTCCATTCCACATAGTTGCTTCTAAGTGGCTTGAGATACCCCTACAAAGTTTGTGACCAAGGGACCCATTCCTGCCCATCAGTTCCAGAGGGTAAGGACACAAAAAGTGTGAGAGGGCTTGTGTCACTTGGCAGCAGATAAAGCCAATCCCTGAAATCAGGCTTGTCCTGATTTCTGGAAGGTATTGCTGCATGAACACCCCAGGCCAGGCAGTCATCCAGAGTTAAAGGATGTGTTGCATTAAGTCTGAATTTTCAGTATGGGCTTGGCTACTTTGAAGACACCCAGCAGAAGTGCAACTCTCTCTGCCCACCCCTACACTGTCTGGGCCAACAGCATTGAGGCCGCCAAGGACGTCATAGGCTATTGGAGAAGTGCCTGCCAAGAACAGCTTGACCTGGCCTAGAGTCCATGTTAAGTCACTGTGGATCATCAATTACATCCCAGCACGCAATCAATGTGAGTATAGTAACCAGGCCCAGGGGGCAGACTGTTGGCCTCTTCTCAATGTTATCTCCCTTAAGTGCCAAAGCTCTCCTGTGATTGGAAAAGACAGTTTAAGATGCTACCTAAGAAAATCACTGCATTTTTCTTCTACTTCAAAATCAGGAACACAAATAAATCAACACACGAGAAAGTGTAATGTAGGGAGATCACTGCCATCTCTTCTTGTAGCTGTGTCGTTACAGTAACATGAAACATGAAAAAGGCCAAACTGCTCCATGCTTTATGTGACCAGCCCAGGGAAGCTGCCCTGGGTTCAGGGAGACATAAATCCATTCTTGGGAGCAGCAGCTCTGCAGTCCGTCAAGTGTGCTTGCTTCATTTTATGTCCTTGGTATTTAGCCATAATGGGCCTGTGATCACTTCACTCCACTCTGCTACAAAGTGGGGACAAGGGGTGGGCAGACTGCCAGGAGTGCTGTGCAAGACGTGACTCCTGACACCCTCTAAGCACCTACTGATAGCACAAGTGCCCTCCCCAGGAACACATACAGGAACAAATGACCACAGCCTTGCAGATGCTAGCTCCACTGCCCCCTGCTACTGACAGGCCACAGAGGTCTGGGAAGCTTTCCTAGACCTGCAGTCAGTGTGTGTGTTGGTTGTACGGGGATCAGAGCTACAGACAGAAGCAGACACACACACCTCACACCAAGGACAGAAGGAAGAAGAAAATACATACTTTGGCAATGGCAGTATCAACTACTTCTAAAAAAAAAAATCTGAGAACACAAAAGGATTTTTGGGTGAGTTGCTGAATAATAGACATGAAAAGCCAGGGTTCTCAATAAACTAGATAAGTAACATTTCTTTGGCACGCTGGGGTTTGCAAAGTGCTTTTCTGTGCATCATTCATTTCATCCTCACAGGAACTCTATGTGTTGCTTATTGTCCTTACTTAACAAGAAAAAGGAGCACAGGGAGCAATTAAACGCATGTCAGGGTCCATCCTGGTTATTCTAAGGTTCATGACCCTGGCTAACTAAATTAGCCTCTTGGACCTTCAATTATGCCATTGTATAACAGGGATAAAAATACCTACCATTCAAATATTTTTTTTGAGTATGTCAATACATCAGGGGATAATGTTGAGGATGCAGCTATGAACCAAATGGTAAAAGTGTTGCCTTTATGTAAGGGAGCTTTCTTTATTCACAGGGAATGTACGGAGACAGACAATTAATAAATAAACAAACTACATGTCAGATGGTGCTATGAGATGCTATGAGAGGCTGCACATGTAGGAGTTAACTGATGAAGTAGGGCTTCATGAGAAAGGGACCCTGGACCACAGACAGAAGGGAGTGAGGAAATGAGCTGTGCAGATTCCTGGGAAGACCTTCCAGGCAGGCAGACCAGCTAGGCATGTGCAAGGCCCTTGGGTGGTGCATCCCTGGCACAGCTACAAAGCCATGCTGAAGAGGGTGGAAGGGAGTGAGAAGTCAGAGTGGAAACAGGTAGAGGACAAAACAGGGGCCACAGACACTTATATTTTATAAGAACTGTGTGTAGACAACTGACTGTGATGGGGGAGGGGCAAAGACTGAGGCAAGAACTCAGTGGAGATGCCAATGACCCCCTCAGGTGAGATGAGAAAGCTTGGTGCAGTAGATGCCATGAAAAGTGGGCCAGTACTGAGTGCACTTTGAAGGAGGCAGCTACCCAGAATGGAATGGAATGTAAAACGAGAAAACAAACTAAAGACTTTGTCCTGGGGAAATGGAATAATAGGGCTGGGGTTGGCAGGAGGAAGTGGCTGGAGTGTGGGGAAAGCAGGAGTTTGGGTCTGCCAGGAGTGAGGGTCTATTAACCTGCTCATTGAGCAGGCAACGAGATGCTTGTGCCTGCAATTCTGGGAGTGCTGGCTGGATTTAGGACTTCAGGAGATGTGGGGACATAAAGCTGAGAGGCTGGTGAATGAGTAAAGACAGGTCTCTGAGGACTGAGCCCTGGTGCCATCCAGTATTCAGCTTTTGGGGAGTCAAGAGTAACCAGTCAGAGGTATGTGAGGAAGAAATTAGGAAAAGCACGGTGTCATAGACGCTAAGTGAAGGAGATGCTTTAACAGAAGGAACTGAACATTCAGTTTGGTCACAGTAGGACTCAGCAACTTTGAGAAACAGTGCTGGTGGATGGGGCAGGGGAGCAGAGAGACTGGAGACCCGGAGCATTTGACCCTTCTCAAGACTCAGCAAATGAGAGCACACTGAGGAATCAGAGGCAGAATACCTGGGCCCAAATCCACATTCTTCCATTTATCAGCCCTGTGACCACAAGCAGGTCACTTAATCTTTGTGTGACTCAAGATTTCTCACCTGAAAAACAGGGTTAGTAATTGTACCTGTTCTCTGATATACGAGAACAGAATCTGGTATGTGTTATGTACAATGTAAGCATTAGCTATCATTACCAGGAGTAATGGCAAAATAATTGCATGTGAAAAAATAAGTATAGGAAGAAGATCACCAGCTTAGGAGGCCAGGAGATGTTGGAAGACTGAAGAGAGATGAGTCATGAAATAGCTGTCCAGGTGGGGACATGAATGCCCTAGAGAGCTGTGTGTCTGGCCCACAGCATAGGCCCACCTGAGGGTAGGGTCACACATCTTAAAGCAAGGTGGCCAACTGCAAAGGTGCAGGTGGGGAGGAGGTGAGGCTTAGACTGACTCAGGCCAGCAGGAAAGAAAGAGAAAGATGATGGTGATGGCAAAGGACCTGACATAGAATCTTGGAAGCTAAGTGAAGGCAGTGCTTTGAAGGAAGAAAGAGATACCCTGTTGCTAGTCAAAGAACTCAAGTGACCCCTCTAGGGCAATCTCCCCTCTCCACAGCTTTCTGTTCCCCAACACACAGAATTCAGGATCAGAAAATGACTGAATTCTCAATCCTGTGGCTTCCTCTAAGTCCCACCCCTCCCTTTTCTGTTCAAATTACTATCACATTTCTCAGGCCAACTTATAATCAGATGCTTTATTGCTTGGTAAGACTATGTCTAGGTTCCGAGCTACCTGGAGAATAACACAACTTTATTTTTAACTAGTTGACTTGAAGCAATTAAACCAAAGATGATGACTAAATAAGAAGAAAATGGCTTGAAATTCTGTAAGAGGCTCTTCTTCTTCTTCTTCTTCATCATCATAATGCTGGGGATTAAACACAGGGCCTCACGTGTGTTAGGTAAGCACTCTACCACTGAGTTACATTCCCAGCCCCAAAATGGCTTTTGAACAGTTATATAACAACAAACACAACATAAATTGAAATAAAAAATTTACAAATATGTTCCACTATATACTCTGTTATTTTGTTTTATTCTGGTAAAAAAAAAAAAAAAAACCCAGTCCAGGTGCAGGTTAACAGATAAATGGAGAAAGAATATGAGGAATATACACAATGGAGTTTTAATCAGCTAGAAAAAGGAATGAAATTATGGTATTTGCTGTGAAATGGATGGAACTGGAGAATATCATGCTAAGTAACATAAGCTGGACTTAGAAAATCAAGAGTTCAATGTTTTCTTTCTTTCTTGAGAGGAGAGAGATAATTTTTTTAATATTTATTTTTTAGTTATTGCTGGACACAACATCTTTGTTTGTATGTGGTGCTGAGGATCGAACCCGGGCCGCACGCATGCGCTACCGCTTGAGCCATATCCCCAGCCCCAATGTTTTCTTTCATATGTTTTCTCTCATAAGCTAGACCAAATTAAGGGGGGAAAAGAAAGGAACCCATGAAAATAGAAGGGAGATCAGCAGAGTAGAGAAAGGGATAGGGAGTGGTGGGGGGGGCAGTAGGAAAAGGGAGGAAAGTGGAATGAAATTGATCAAATTATGCTATGTACATATATGAATATACCACAGTGAATTTCACCTTTATGTACATCTATATCTATAAAACACCAATTTTTTTAAAAAAACTATGAATGAATAGAAGCATGCCCACTAGAGGAAGGAGAATAGAAAAATGGAGAAGAGTAGGAAAAGAGGAAGGACTAGAGACCGAAGTGGAGCAAATTATATTCCATACATGCATATCAAAATGAATCTCAATATTATGTTATTACTGTAATACACTAATAAAAACATTAAAAATTTTAAAAACCAATAGAGATGGCAGATTAACACACACAAACACACACACACACACACACACACACACACAATGCTGGTCAGAGTAATTTTACCATTAGCCAATGAGGTGTGACCCAGAGTTTAACCAAAGGGCTAAGACGACCTGCTACAGTGAGGACTGTATCTCACTGATTTAATACACTTGATAGTTAAAGCATGGGGCCTGGGTGAAGGTATGGAAACATTAAGTCCAGAGGTCTGTATCAAAAGGGGTATGAGCTACATGTTAAAGAAGTGCTGGATTTAGTTGCAGCTTTAGAAGACAGACCTCGAACCAAGAGCTAGAAGTTATAGGGAGCCAGACTGGACTGCCTTTGAGGCAGGGAGCTCTCAATTTCTGAAGAAACCAGGCAGAGTTGTGAAGGTGAAGGGGATGCTATAGATGAAATTCAAAAATTAGATAAAAGAGAGATGGACTTCAGAGCTGATGTCTCTTACTACTCTGACAGTCTTTTCTACCTTAATGAATAAACTGTTATGAGAATGTAATGGTAATAATGTGTGAACATGCTCAGAAAAGTAACAAGCTCTTCTAAACCCTGTCATTCCTTAGATGGCAATTCTTTATCCAAACCCACAGATGCCCTCACCTTCATCTGCTATTCAATCAGGTACTTTAGGACAGCAGGCACTCTAAGTAAGCATCACTAATTTATCCTTTCACTAATGACAGCTTAACTCTGGCAGATCAAGACTAAGACATGGTTGAGGGAAGAATTCATGAAGCACGCAAGCCACTCAGCTGTGTTTGCTGTGTTTACTGAAGGCAAAGCTTCTCTAACTTCCACCTGAAATATGTAGAGGTGAGTGACTACCCATCTCCAGAGGCCAGCTCTGAGGGACAGCCAACATAAGAATAAAAATTCATCAGTCTTCTCTGTTATCTTAAAATATCAAGTAATCATATAGAACATAAGCTTCATTTATTTATAATGTGCGTACACTGTGATGAAGCCATCCATGGCTCTCACTGATTCCTGGCATACTTGTGTTGCTAGTTCCACTGTCAAAAGACTCCCATCCCAGAGGTGCCATCATGTAACTGGCCCAGAACCACAAAGCCAGTAGGGGGTGGGGCAGAGTCAAACCCAGGCAGTCTAGTTCTACAGCCTGTTCATGGCTACTAAGCTATGCTGAATTCTCTTCCAATATATATCCACATTTGTTTTAATACTCTTTAAATGTCATTTCTTCCAAATCTTTGGATAAAATGTGACCTTTGAGGAAGACATACCACACTCACCTTGTGGCTCTGCCCCCACGCCAGTGCCTTATAGTGCACCCAGGAGCTAGACAAATGCAACTTTGCCAGAACTCATCAGCCTGGCCAGGCATGGGCCCTTCCTCCCAGACATGGAAACAGCCCTCATATTCTTTTAGGCACAAACTTCATTAACAATCAAGATATCACAAGCACCAGTTGTTTGTAGCATCTTTAAAATGAAAAAATCCATCCCTAAGCTAAATTATAGTAAGTTAATTACAGAGCCTGGCTGATGACAGACACACTGAGAAGAAGAACGAGGGGCTGACTGAATTTACCAATAGGAAAAGCAATCAGATGCACGAAAGACTACATATGTCTGAATCTTCCTCCACTAAAGACACCAGGGTTGACCCTGACTAGGGATCAGTCTTGGGAGACTGGCAAGGAAGGACGCCCATCCACTCATTTCTCCAACTAATGCTTGCTGAGCACCAAGTGCTAGGGACTAATCACTCACCACATGCCACACACTGATTAGCTGTTGTGAATATACAGATTGATTAATCGACTGGTCTACTGGATCATTCACAATACACCAAATACAAAGGAATCTCATCAATATGCTAGAGATATGTCCTGGTGGCAGAGATGGAAAAATGACCATACAACGTTCCTGATCTCATGAATCTCACTTTAGTTGAGGGACACAAACAACAAATAAATGTGCAAAATGTCAAGGGGCAAATGCTGTGAAGGAAGACACAGCAGAGTAAGGTGGTACAGTAGGGATGTGCTGTGATACAGAGAGCAGAGGCCCAACAGGAAGAAGGGCACAAGCTGGGAGATTGAGGGGAAGAGAGTGCCAAGGAGGAAAAGGCCAAGAGAGGCTTCAAGGAATAGCAAGGAGGGCCAGAGCAACTAGAGCAGATCTGTGCTTAGCAAAAGGGAGAAGTGAGCGGCTGAGATGATTAATCCAGAAGCCATTTTGCAAACCCACCGCTCACATCTCACAGTTTATCATTAACACATCACTATAGGCCTTTGATTCCAAACAAAATTGAAAAATTCTGCAAAACCCAGCTAAGCTTCTATCAGATATTTACCCAGTAGTGTCTCAGTGTTCTCTGAAGTCTCCTAAGAGTGGGCTTTGGGGTAGGGAAAGGAGAATGACCCCGTTGGACAAAGAACTTGAGTTGTTGAAGTTAGTCTGTCAGTAATAAAGTGATATGATCTTTAATTTAAACTCCCTCTCATTTGTTGGACTTAAAGCTAACTTATAAACTGCCTAGTCAGTGAGGACGATTTGGGCAGAGCACCAGATGGCCTTTGAGCACTGAAGACAGGTTTACTGATCTCACCATTTGTTCATCTAGGTCCCCAAAGATATCCAGGTCAGTGATGACCTCAGTCCACACACACCATCATGGTGCCAACATTAACCCAGGTGAGCCCTGTTGCCACATTGACTTGGACTCCATCTTCCCCTCGCCACTCCCCGACTCCTGTCATAGCTACCAGGGGCCAATCATTCCCCCCTGTACAGCTCTAGAAATCTGTATCCCATCACACCCAAATAAACAAAGCATGCACAGACACTACAATCACTTGCCTGTGTGTCCTCTGCCACCACTGAGTCCCCATTAGCCCTCATCCTAATGCCTTCAGCCTCCCAAACGCTTAATCGCCAGAAAGAATTTCAATGAAACCAAAATCTGATGTTGGTGTTCTAACTAAAAAGCCTCCAAGTCTCCATGGCTCCCCCTTGCCAACACAACACCGTGAGGATGTGGCCTGGCCTTTAAGGCCCTGCACATGATGAGCCTAACAGTGATTCCCAAACACATCCCACATGGTCACACTTCTGTTGGTGCACAGTAGAAGAACAAGCCAGATGTTCACTTACTTCCAAGTCTTCCCATCTTGCCACTTGCTCACTGATTTGGGCCTGTTCCTCTCACTAACACTGCCTAAGAAAGAAGTCTGGGATTTTCAGAACCTAACCTTCCCTTCCCTATATTCTCCTCATCCCACCACTCCCTCAAACATGTCCCCCCTCGTCTCATCCCCACATCCCCATGTTTAGTTGATGTCTCAACTTTGATCATGAGGATTTCTGCAAGAGCCTGCTAACCTGTGTTTCCCTCCTAAGCTTACCAACTTTCTCAAGCCCCAAGTGACGCAAACATTTCTAAATCCTAAAACCACTGTCCATGGAAGCAGAGTAAAGGATGCCACAACTTGCCTATCCCACACATTTTCCCTTATTACCAGCAAAAAGCAGTGTGGTAAGAAATGGAAAATCACTGTAGAAGCAGAGGTGAGAGCTATATACCTCTTCTTTAGCAAACGGGTATGGATGACTAATCTAAACTTCATACATTAAAAGTCTAGTTACTGGAAACATTTTAGCCAAAAAATATCCCTGGCATACATACACATTACTCTATACTGCAGGGTTAACAACCAACCAAATCATGTTAAGCTAATAATGAGAAAGCCAAGTTGACAGCAATTGATAATTAAGCATCTAGATTCCCAGCCATTACAAACTGTCACAAATTCATGACCTCGCTGACACTACCCTGATAGCATGCTGTTTCCAAGATCTGCAGAAACTCCAAGCAGAGTGTTCATGCTAAGAGGGACCAGAGACACAACAGTGCTAAGCACAGCAAGGTCCTGGCCTCCCAGAGGAACACAGAATAGAGTCATCCAGAAACTCCAGCAGGTCACTAACAACACCAATCACATTTCGGTAACTTCACGTCTTTATGATTACTGGTAGCTAGCTGAAGTCATGTCTTGTACTTGGGAGCCCAGAATTTTGAGTCTTATATCCACAAGAACTGATAAAAAGACTGACAGAAAAATCAGAATAGGATCACCACCCTTCAGGAGGTCTTAAGGAGTACCGTTCATGTCTACAGAATCCTGATTCTAAAAGACAAATCTGATCTAGCAACTCACTAGCATAAAATTCTACAGTGGTGTTCCTCTGCCTGTGGAATAAAAACCAAAACCCCTGTTCAACCTGGTCCCCAAAGAAGGTCCTGCACAATCTGGCTCTAGCCCATAGTTTAGTGCTTACTACCCTCCCCCCATGGCTCCCGCCACATGCCCTACCACCCTCCTCACAGTTTTCTGGGCATGTCATGCTCTGGCTAACCTCCCTGGCCACCTATCTACACAGCTGTCTGAAATGCCCACATGCACTTCTTTCCCAACCCCTCCTACTTGACAAACTCTTTGCTAAGACCCATCTCAAGGGTCACATGACTTTCTACTCCCCAAGATGAATGGGGGGTCCACATCTGTGCTTCCATGCATCTGGCAGAATCTGGACCACCCTGTTTATCACACAATTAAGAATATAAGATCACTGTCTGATATTTTCATTACAATCTTTACTGTAACTCATTAGGAAGCACAAATTAG
The DNA here is from genome assembly GCF_047511675.1 of Marmota flaviventris. NCBI lineage: Eukaryota > Metazoa > Chordata > Mammalia > Rodentia > Sciuridae > Marmota > Marmota flaviventris. The sequence goes on from NC_092506.1 coordinate 80,686,610, forward strand.
AACCTAAAACATTTCAAATTCAAGACAGTAGAAAAGTTATCTTAATTTGAGGTAATGGTAAAACAAAAATCCAGCTGGAATTCAGTTTTCCCATTAATTACTTTGAATAGAAGGCCTGGAGAGGGAGGGAGTGTCATTAACCAAGTTCATGCATGAGATGTGTGCTTATGTATGCACACCTCCTCAAACACACAAGAGGAAAGCTCAAAGCAAAGATGACACGCAGGCTTTAGAATACAAGGAATGTGTTAAAAACAAAAGCTGTACACTAATTTTTAAGCTTTGTTTCTTTTTCCCTTTCCTCTGTAGAATAACAGTCTTTTCTACTAGCAGCCTAAAATCAAATTTCTTTCATGATTTCTTGAGCTAAGATGTTGGACATTTTTATATGAAAATATTTATATGAGGGACTACTTGGGGAGTAGCAGAAGGCATTATAATTTTATTTGATTACACATTTGTTATTAATTTATTAAAGTTCCAAATGAAATTGCATCCCACCTGAGTTCTAGGAGTTGATATTCTGGGATTTAAAGGAATAATTCACTCCCTATTCTACTTCCCAAAACACAATATCCATTCTAAGTATATCTCTGAGAGTCTGATGGCTATTTATTGCATTTGGAAAATCAAAGTCATTGCAATCTTCCAAGGAAGTCAAGAGTGAAGGGAAATTGTCTCAGAAGCTATAACAATATGAAGCCAACAGAGCTGTGGAGTACACAGGTAGGCTGGGGCCAGATCATGCAGTCCTCTTCACAGGCCATGCAGGGCATATGGGCTTCACCCAAGTGCAGTAGGAGGTCACTGACAGGTTTTGAGTAGACCATGCGGAGTGAAATCATATATCAAGTATTTTTAATGATTAACTAGGCTACCACCAATTCAAAGGCCTTGGTGATAACCCAGGTAAATGATGATGCTGGCTTGGAGGTGGGAGGGCAGTGGATGGATTCAAGATCCACTTTGGAAGAAGCATTGTTAGAACTTGATGATTTGAAGGAAGAGAAAGGTGAATATTAACATTTAACTCCCAGGTTAGAGCCTGAAAAGTAAATTAACAACTGTATACCTTAATGAGATGGAGGGGAGGAAGTAGGTCCAGAAAGGGGCTAATGATAGAAGATGAGCAAGAGTCAAAACTTAAGACACAGTAAGCTTGAGGTGCCCAAGTGAAAGCCATGTTTGCTTACTGCTATAAAAGGAATAAAAAGTACTGCACAACACAGAGGAGTCAGGGGGAATGATGGGCACCTGGTCTTCACTGGGGACTCTCATGGTGCTTGAATGTCCTACCATTGTGCCAACTCAAGTTGGGGTATGGCCACAGAAGGAGCTTATGGCACCAAATTCAGTCAGGACATACACAGTCGCTTTTACTATGATCCTTAGTAACAAAATACCAGCCTTGGGATTAAGAACACAGTTAAATGGTATTTTCATCTGGAAGTGTGTGGCCACACACTTTCTTTAAGACTTAAGTTTTAGGTTTGCTAATTTTTTTCTTTTTTTTTCTTTCAATACTGGGGATTGAGCCCAGGGTCATTCTGGCTGGACTCAAATTTAGATCCTCCCACCTCAGCCTACTGAGTCACTGGGACTATAGGCCTGCATAACCTTTCCTGGCTAAGATTTCCCAGTTTCCTGATGCTGATGTTTAAGGATTCCCAGTAAAAGGGAATATCAGAATTTGGTCTTGGTCCCTGACACTTATACACTTGGGAGTACCATACTATCTAGGGGATTCCAGGATAGAGTATCCCATAGGAAATGTTAATCCAAGGTGGTAGTACAAGAAAACCTCTCAACAAAAATGGTCAGAGGATGGCCTATTTTACATGCAATGGTTTACCCAAATCATGTTCCACTCTTCAGGCATTACACCTGTTTCTAGACTAGAATCTGGGTTTTTATTATGATGGGTCTATTTTCTAATTTCCCCATCAAAAGACAAATCAAAATGTCAGTTCACAATCTGCTTTCTAATTAAAAGTTGAGCTATTTTTTTTTTTAAATCACATTTAACTAAACAATTCCACATGGCAATCCCACTGTGCTCTGCCACCTTGACTGATAGATAGAACAACTTGCCTTATTTAAATATCATTATCATTAGATACAGCTAGAGTAAGCTGATTGAATTCTTGTTTAGTATCATCCAGTTTACTCATAGAGTAAGATAATGCAGCATTTAAATAAAATACATTTCCTGCATTCAAGAAAACCCTCACAGAAAAAAGCAAAAAACTACTTTCAATACTGACTGGAAGGTCCCCAGGAGGAATATGCCTTCTTATGCAAGAAAGCTAACTGGTTGGAGTGTGGGAAACACCAGGGTTATACTGCATTTCTCAACAGAAAATCAAGACTCTATTTCTGAAAGGAACACTAAGGTGGGTAAAGGACAGAACTTCCAGGTTTTGTGGCACCAGCAGTTTGCCACAGTTTCCAGAGGGAAAAATCAAGATATCACATGGGAGGTAAAAAGTGAATTCAGTTCACATTGGCTCATGACTTTATACAAGACACTGAGCTTCTGAGTTTGTTTCCTGACTCTGAAAATGAGAAGTGACCAAATACTTGGTAGAAGAAGAAAATCTGTTGACATGTGTAGAAACACAAAAGGGAAACCATTTTACAAATGTAAAAGACAAATGCAATTACCTTGGGGCAGGAAGGGTTGGGACAAGTCTTCCAAGAGAATGGTAACCAAGAAAACCAATGAAGTGCAAAAGGATCTTCTTTGGGATATTTAACAGGTGCATGAACAGTTTGAGAAATGCAATCTGCTAACTAGTTCATTTAACTCAAAAAAGGTTTTGGTTCAGAAAGATGGGTAAAAATGCAACTGTTCATTGACTAAAGTAGCACAGAGGTTCATATGGATGTAAAAGGCAAGCCAGGCAGCAGAGAAGAGCAGCCATAACCACAGCAAGACCAGAACCCCACCACAAGACCCCTTCTCATGCAACCCCCATTTGACACCAGCTAAAGGACACAGAGGTAAGCTGGGGAGGCACCTGAAAAGGTCTTTGAGGATAAATAAGAAAATGGCCAGAGAGAAGTAAAATATTACATACACAAAAGGGCACGTTTCAGGAATGACAAAGACAGTTATATCTCCCCAAAGATGAATTTCCCTTATAAGAGAATTTTTACCTTGTCTTCAAATTCAAGAATCACTGTTTCAATAATTTCAGCAAAATGATTTCCAGTAAAGGTATCTTGAATTATTCCTGTTGAGAAATTAAAAGAAGAGGTATAACAGGTACATGGGTAGGGAATACCCCTCCATAGACCCCTTCTTTGGAACCCCTATCAATACACGGCTCCCCTCCTCAAGAAACTGGCAGGGGATGAACTCTACCACCACTGTAAGCCACCCTGTCCCCATCAGACAGAATGAAAATCATGCAGCCCCTAAATTAGAGGGGTTTTCCTGCTCCAGTTCCCAGCAGGAATGGTCAAGCATTCCTGAGCAAACCATCCCCTAACTTAAGCTGGCAAGAGAGCACTTCTCTTTCCTACGACCAACAAACACCAATTTTAAAAGGAGAGATCCAGAGTTAGGTCTCAAAAATGAAACGAAAGTGAAGGAGATTCAAGATGGTGAGCTAGAGGGAAGTTGCATTCCTTGGCTCCATGACCTAGGATTCAAGCAGTGGGAATACTTTTGCTCTGTGAGTTATTAGAGAATCCTGGACAGCTGTACCCATCAGGACGCCCAGCCAGCGCACCCATGCAGACCCCCATCTACCAACATGGCATTCTCCCAGTTGCCTCCATCTTGGGACACTGCAACCATTGCCACAGTCCCCTCCACATGGTAGCCTGCAACTGGGGACACTGGACAGGATGTAAAAGCCCAGCCAGGCAGCAGAGAAGAGACAGTCGCCCGCTGTAGCACTATACACCATAGAGCTGCATCTCCGAACATGCAGCCCACTGCCACTGCCCAGCCATCTCTAAAAGCGGTCACCTCCATCTTGGGACACCTTCATCAGCATCTTGGGTTATGCTCACTACCACCATCTCCATATTTAGTCGGGGCAACTCCCATCTTGAGATACTGGCTGGGACCTAAAGGCAATATTAAGGTACCAATAGTCCTCCAACCACGCTGCGCCCCCCCACCCCCCGCCCGCACACAGCCACTATCCTGCACAGTCCTTGCAGCTACGTGGCCAGCCGGTAGCTTGCAAAGGCTGGTATTAATCTGCCCAATACAAAACAGCTCTCTGCAATAGTTACACAGGCCCCAGACCGCAGTCCAACAGGACCTCAGAGAGAGAGGTTCCTGATTGGGAAATAGAAAGGGAGGAGGTGAGTGTGGTACAATTTGAAGACTAAATTAGAGACCAGTAATCGTGGGGTCTACAGGGGATATAAAGGGATAAGACCAGGTATCCACATCACACAAATGGGCTCCAAAGGAGATCCTTGGGTGCAGTCTTCCAATTAGGAACCGGAGATGCTATATCCTGTTGAGAGCCACAGCCGAAGGGGCCCCAGCAAACTTCCAGCTGCCAGCAAACTTCCAGCTGCCGGCTGATGATTGGCTCACAGCGGCCCCAGCAACATCTAGCTGATTGGCTCCTCGGCCCCAGCAACATCTAGCTGATTGGCTCCTCTGCGGTGATGCTCATTGGACTGTTTCCCTGCCCTTTCAGACCACGGAGCTGCTCATTGGGGGACTTTTTTGGCTCCGCCCACGTGACCCAGCCAATCGGCCTCAAGAGCAGGAGGATTGTGGGAGGTGGAGAGAAGCTTGTGTGGGAGAGAGAGGCTTGTGGAAAGCCAGTGGTGGCAGTTGAGGCTCTGAGGGTTTTTCCTGAGAGGCTGTTTTGTTTGGCGTGTGTGGTTCTAAAAATAAAGTTAGTTTCTTTTGACAAGTGGCTCCTGATTGTGCCCAGCCAGACTGCGGCATTTGGTGGCTCGCACGGGGAGCGACTGAGGGTAAGTGAACTGCTCGCCCCTGAGGGCAGGGCGAGAGGATGGGTAGCCATTTTAAGATTCTTCTTTTGTTATTTTGTTTCACTTTTGTTTTAAGTTGCCTGTCCCTGGAGATGTGTAAGATGGAAGAAAAACCGCTCACATCTGAGGAACAGATAGGGAGAAAGGACGGATGGACATTTCAGGAGGCTATTATAATGATTTTGTGTTGTTCCAATTTTGTTTCACTCAGTTTCAGTTTTGTTAGGTGTTATCTTGTTGGGTTGTATTATAGTAGAAATACGGGATCAGAAATTAGTAAAAAACAAACTGAAAGAGTGTTAAGTAAATTGTTAGAGGAAGGAGGCATCTCAGTAAAATCAAGAACAATCAGGGCATACGTTGATACAATACAAAAATGTAGCCCATGGCTTTTTAAGGAGGAGTTGTTAAATATATCACAATGGAACCATCATGGTGAAGATTTAAAAAAAATAGAAAAGAAAAGCCCAGGGACTCTGCCAGTTGGCACATTGCCATTGTGGACGTTCATATCTTGTTTGCTTAGTCCAAAGCCTTCAGTTCAGACAATGGTAGAGGAAGGAGAAGACATATTGATTCAAGTAAAAGAGAAGGTCTCTCAAGTTAGACAGAGGAAACGATTCAAGTAAAAGAGAAGGCCTCTCAAACTAGTCAGACAGAGAAAGAAAGTGTAAAACAGAAAAAGCCATCAGGGGGAAAGTTACAACAGGAGACTGCTACTAACACCTTTCTATCACCAGAGGATGTAAGTGTCCGACCAACAGCGCCACCTCCATATGCTGGGAGGCCCCCAACCCCCGCAGTTGATAGTTGGGATCCTGAGACAAGATCTCAAATATTAACATGCCCTGTATTGGAGGCAGGAGGGCAGCGATTTTACCAAGTTTTAAATTTCAAAACAGTGAAGCAGCTAAAAGAGGCTGTAACAACCTATGGTCCTCAAGCACCCTTCACTGTAAGCATGGTCGAATCCATTAACAACTTGAACATGACGCCAGCAGATTGGGCTAATATGTGTAAAGCTGTGCTAAATGGAGGACAATACCTGTTATGGAAGGTTGCCAATGAGGAATTTTGCAAGGAGACGGCTAGGCGAAATGCAGCAGCTGGTTATCATCAGAGAAATCTAGATATGTTGTTAGGAAAGGGACCTTATGAGGATCAGCAGCAACAAATTGCATATGATCCTGGCGTATACGCACAAATTGCTGCAGATGCAATTAAGGCATGGATGACTTTACAAGGACATGGAGGTTTACAAGGTCAATTATCTAAGGTAATACAAGGAGCTAATGAACCTTATGCTGAATTTGTAGATAGGCTTATTCAAACAGCTACCAGAGTTTTTGGGAATACAGAACAAGCAATGCCATTACTAAAACACCTGGCTTATGAGCAAGCGAATCGTTGGTGCAGAGATATCATTAGACCATGGAAACATGAAGATTTAAACACATATATTAAATTATGTAGAGACATTAATGAACAAGAGCAAGTCGTGGCAGCTGCAGTAAAACAGGCTTTAGATGCCAGAGACATTAATGAACAAGGGCAAATTGTGGCAGCTGCAGTAAAACAGGCTTTAGATGCCAGGCCAAGAACATGCTACAATTGTGAACAAACAGGACGTTTTAAAAGGAATTGCCCCATTGGAGGAGGGTTTAACAAAACTAGGTATCAAAAGAGTAGAATACCAGGTATTTGCCCACGATGCCGTAGAGGGAGACATTGGGCTAATGAATGCCATTCTCAAACCACCATAGAGGGTACTCCATTATCAAAAAACGAACAAGGACCAGGTGTTTATCCACGATATCGTGGAGAAAGGCATCGGGCTCCATTGCCAAAAAATGGACAGGGGGGCCCAATGCTCCAGGGCCCAAAACCAAAAATATACGGAGCACTGCAGGAACCCAGCAACCCCATCAGGGTAGTGCCCAGGACACATTGTCCATCAGATCCCTCATCAGACAAACCAGAGGGAGCGCAGGGTTGGACATCTGCGCCTCCGCCAGAGCAGTACTAACTCCAGAGATGGGAGTTCAAATCATTCCCACAGGGGTGAAAGGACCTCTTCCCAAAGGAACAGTAGGCTTATTATTGGGACGCAGCTCTTCTACTCTAAAAGGACTTATGATAAGTCCTGGGGTAATTGATCCCGATTATGAAGGTGAAATAAAAATTATAGCCAGTTCTCCAAAGGGTATATCAGTAATTTCACCAGGAGATAGAATAGCACAGTTACTAATAATACCCAGCCTACATGATAAATTTTCCAGTCGTACTGTAGAAAGAGGTTCCAAGGGATTAGGCTCCACAGGTGTAGACTGGGCTATGCTTTCTTTAAATTTAGATTCTCGCCCCATGCTAAAACTAAATATTCAAGGACATGAATTTAATGGGCTACTCTATACAGGTGCAGACCTTAGCATCATCTCTCGTCAAGAATGGCCAAAACATTGGCCATTACAACAAGCCACTCAAACGCTTCGAGGCCTAGGAGTGGCAACTAATCCCCATAGAAGTGCAATGGTATTAGATTGGAAGGATCCTGAAGGATGTGAAGGAACTATACAGCCATATGTACTGGATCATCTTCCCGTAAATTTATGGGGACGAGATGTCCTAGATCAATTAGGTTTGACATTAACAAATAACATCAACCAAAATGCACCCACTATTATGACTAGACAAGGTTTTAGGAAAGGAAAAAGATTAGAAAAACAAGAACAAGGTATAGCAGCACCAATACAAATAGATCAAGGAACAGACAGACATGGGTTGGATTTTCAGAAAGGGCCACTGAGACAATAAAAATTACTTGGAAATCAGAAAGACCAGTATGGGTTCCTCAGTGGCCCCCGACTAAAGAAAAGATACAAGCAGCCCATGACCTGGTCAAACAACAATTAGCGGAAGGACATATACAACCTTCTGTATCTCCCCATAATACTCCCATTTTTGTCATCAAAAAGAAATCTGGTAAATGGAGATTATTGCAAGATTTAAGAGCCATTAATAATGAGATGGTGATTATGGGACCTGCTCAATCAGGGATTCCTCAATTGTCTGCTTTGCCAAAAACCTGGTATGTTTTAGTTATAGATATTAAAGATTGTTTTTTTTCAATTCCAATTCATCCTGAGGATAGTCCACGTTTTGCATTTACTATCCCTGCACTGAATCATGAAGGTCCTGATCAGAGATATGAATGGAAAGTACTCCCTCAAGGGATGGCTAACAGCCCAACTATGTGTCAAATTTATGTTAACAAAGCAATCCAGCCACTTAGAAATCAAAATCCTGAACTACAAATATTTCACTATATGGATGATGTATTATTAGCACACAAAGATAAAAACACATTGCTAGAATGTTATGCCACACTTACAAAGTTATTAAAAAATTATAATCTAGAGATAGCAATAGATAAAGTACAATTAAATTTTCCAATTAATTATTTAGGAGTTCTATTATCCTCAACCATGGTCCGTCCACCAAAAATTCAAATACGAGTAGATCAACTCAAATCACTTAATGACTTTCAAAAGTTATTAGGAGACATAAATTGGATAAGGCCTTATTTAGGTATACCAACAGGAGAGTTGGGACCTTTATTTGATATCCTAAAAGGTCCATCAGATCCAAATTCACCCCGAATGTTAACGCCTGAAGCAAGAAAGGCATTAAAAATCATTGAAACATATATGGAAAATATGCATTTGGATAGAATTGATATGTTTGCCTTTATTATTTATTGTACTACCAACAAAAAATATTCCTACAGGAGTATTTTGGCAAGAAGGTCCATTATTATGGATACATTTATCTTATTCTCCTAACACTATTCTTACTAGGTATCCTGAGGCTGTAGGACAATTAATACTCAAAGGAATAAAAGCAGCACAATCAGGAGCCACTTGTCAAAAGAAACTAACTTTATTTTTAGAACCACACACGCCAAACAAAACAGCCTCTCAGGAAAAACCCTCAGAGCCTCAACTGCCACCACCGGCTTTCCACAAGCCTCTCTCTCCCACACAAGCTTCTCCCCACCTCCCACAATCCTCCTGCTCTTGAGGCCGATTGGCTGGGTCACGTGGGCGGAGCCAAAAAAGTCCCCCAATGAGCAGCTCCGTGGTCTGAAAGGGCAGGGAAACAGTCCAATGAGCATCACCGCAGAGGAGCCAATCAGCTAGATGTTGCTGGGGCCGAGGAGCCAATCAGCTAGATGTTGCTGGGGCCGCTGTGAGCCAATCATCAGCCGGCAGCTGGAAGTTTGCTGGCAGCTGGAAGTTTGCTGGGGCCCCTTCGGCTGTGGCTCTCAACATCTCCCCCTCTCTGTTTAAACAACAAGCATGTGGCTTAGGGACCGTGTCTGTTAGGCAGTCCAATTCAACATATGGTCCTTACCCGTCATCGGATGAACTGACCTCTAGGCGTCAGCCTCCTGTCTTAGGTTGGTACCACTGCAATTGGATCATACCCGTCACTGACTACCGGTCCAGCATACAGCTATACTTGTGGATAGGCCTTTGCACCAGTGGGGGGGTGAGGTTCTTTGCCTCACCTCTGTTGGCCCCCAAATTTTAGACCATCACTAGTAGAGGAGGATGCAAAATGCCATGACATTAAGCCAATTGAGGGCTCCTTTGAAAAATTGTACCACCAATGACATCATCAGCAAAAATACCCCAACACTACCACAAGTCGCTGCACCAACAGATAGTTCACAATGCATACAGGTGAGTTCACAATGTGTCCAGGCAAGTTCTGCAAGCAGTTCAGTGATGGCTATTGTAGAAGCTGTAGATTGGTTTTATCTTTGACTTCACCAGCACTGGGATGAAGATAGGAATTCTGGCAATAATGGCTAAAGAAAAAATTATGTAACATTACAGAAGGCACTAAAAGAAAACAATTTTCTTAACAATTTACATTATCTTTAAGAGAATTATTAAATATAATGAAAAGGAAAGGTGAAAGTAAACAAACAGATCTGTTAACCTTCTTTTTTGTTTACATATTAAAACAATCCTCAATAGTTGTTTACCCAATTTAAATTAAACCATATAAATCACGTGAAAAAAAAATATTTGGATCCATTTTATCATGAGCGCTCATCATATGATATATGGACATACATACATTCAAACATATAACACAAAACACAAGTGTGCACACATAATATAATACATACAACACATAACATTATAGTAAAGGCCTTATAACTTTTTACAGGTGAAATCTCCATTGCAATGTTTAAAAACTCTATAGTCAAAAAATAGAACTGATCAGCAAAACATTAACCTAGGTCTGTATGAGCTCAAAAAACAAAATAGAACTTCATGATATGGCAAAGGGCAATAATAAAATAGATATTGAAAAAAGCATCCTGGTTCTGTTGCAGATGTAAGAATAGCCAAACTGGAGTTTTGGATATCAGTTGTTATGGATTTGAGCCAAATCATCTTCTTTTTGGTCTGTAGAAATCGCTTTAGTTAATCTTTCTGGAATCCAAATCGGCTGCTGTTCTCCCTGTGGAAACACATAAACAGACCCCCGACTCCAGACAATCACTGGGTCAGGACCTTGGTTAATCTCTCTGGAATCCAAATCGGCTGCTGTTCTCCCTGTGGAAACACACAAACAGACCCCCGACTCCAGACAATTACTGGGTCAGGACCTTTCCATTGTCCTGTTAGAATATCCTTCCAAAGTACCTTGGGCTTATGCACATTTTTTGGACACATATGCCTTTCCGCAGCACTAAGTCCTGATGAATCCAAATTTAAAAAGTTTAGAGTAAAAAGGGTTATTTTAAGTTTATCTTTGGGGAATATATACCCCTTCCCAATTCCTTCTTTTTGCTTTAATAAGTACATTTTAATAGTTTGATGAGCTCTTTCAACTATGCCTTGTCCCTGTGGATTGTATGGGATTCCTGTTATATGAGTAATGCCAAATGTTGAGCAAAATTGTTTAAAAGAGGTAGAAGTATAACCAGGGGCATTATCTGTTTTTAACTGTTTTGGAACACCCACAGTGGCAAAATTTTGTAAGCAATGAGCTATAACATCTTTAGTTTTTTCTCCAGCATGAAGGGAGCCCATCAAAAATCCAGAAGAAGTATCAACTGTAACATGCAAATATTTTAATTTTCCAAATTCTGGCAAGTGTGTGACGTCCATCTGCCAAATATGGTTAGGTATCAATCCTCTAGGATTGACTCCAAGATTAACTTGTGGTAAAAAGGTCACACAATTTTGACATTGTTTTATTATTTGTCTAGCTTGTTCCTTAGTTATTTTAAAACGCTTTTGTAAAGTATTAGCATTGACATGGAACTTTTTATGAAAATTTATAGCTTCTTCTAGTGTAGAGAAAATATGTATGTCATGTGTAGTTTTATCTGCTAAATCATTGCCCAAACTAAATTTGCTCCAGGCAATCCTGTATGTGCCCTGATATGTCCTATAAAGAATGGATCTTTTCTGTCCCAGATTAGACTTTGTATAGTGGAAAGCAAAGAGAAAACAGTAGAAGAAGGGGAAATCCTACCAGCATCTTCAAGAGATACTATAGCATTAACTACATACTGACTATCAGAAAATAAATTAAATACAGAATCTTTGAACATCACAAAAGCTTGTAAAACTGCATTAAGCTCTACCTTTTGAGCTGATTGTTTGGGTACTAAAAATGTAAAAGTTTGATCAGGGGTAACTACTGCTGCTGTACCATTATTTGACCCATCAGTGAATATATTTGGAGCATTCATGATAGGTGTTTTTCTTGTCATTTTTGGAAAAATTACAGGATGCAATGACCAAAAAGACAATAAAGGATTAGATGGTAAGTGGTTATCAAATGAAACATTAGATTTGCACATGATTATTGCCCAAGTATTTAACTCATTAGCTAACTCATCAATTTGATTCATAGTATATGGAGTAATAATTTTATTGGGAGAAATTCCAAACACTCCCTTTGCTGCTTTTATACCACTCACATGGACTGTGTAAACACTCCCTTTGCTGCTTTTATACCACTCACATGGACTGTGTACACAAGCAGGGGTTTCTATCCTCATAAAGGATAGTAGACTTCAAGCCAGAGTTAGTCAAAAGGGATAAAGAAGGACATTTCATACTGCTTAAGGAAACCATACATCAACAAGACATAACAATCCAGACACATACAAAATATTTAATCCATCAATGAGTGAATACATTTTCTACTCAGTAGCACATGGATCTTTCTCTAAAACAGACCATATATTATGCCACAAAACAACTCTTAGCAAATATATATATATATAAAAAAAAATAAGAGTTAGTACCCTACATTCTATCAGATCATAATGGAATAAAATTAGAAATCAACAATAAAATAAAAATTAGAAGCTACTCCAACACATGGAGACTAAATAATATGCTACTGAATGAACAATGGATAGCAGAAGACATCAGAGAGGAGATTAAAAAATTCTTAGAGGTAAATGAAAACACTGATACCACATAGCAAAATCTCTGGGACACTATGAAGGCAGTACTAAGAGGAAAGTTCACTGCATGGAATGCATTCCTTAAAAAAAGAAAAAGTCAACAAATAAATGACCTAACATTACATCTCAAAGTCCTAGAAAAAGAAGAATATATCAACATCAAAAGTAGAAGAAGACTGGAAATAATAAAAATCAGAGCTGAAATCAATGAAAATAAAACAAAACAAGTGAAAAAATTAGCAAAAAGTTGGTTTTTTGAAAAAATAAATAAAATTGATAAACCTTTAGCCATGCTAATGAAGAGAGAGAAAAAAAACTTGGATTACTAAAATCTGTGATAAGAAAGGGAATATCATGATGGACACTACTGAAATACAGAAGATAATTAAAAACTATCTTAAAAATTGATACTGTAATAAAATAAAAAATATCAAAGACATCAACAAATTTCTAGAGTCATATGATCTACCCAAACTAAATCAGGATGATATATGCAAGTTAAACAGATCAATTTCAAGCAATGAAATATAAGGCGCCATCAAAAGCCTACCAACCAGGCTAGGGATATAGCTGGTAAAATGTTTGCCACGCATGCACAAAGTCCTGGGTTCAATCCCCAAAAAAAAGCCTACCAACCAAGAAAAGCCCAGGGTCAGAGGACCAGAGGAATTCACAGCTGAGTTCTACAAGACCTTCAAAGAAGAATACAAATACTCCTCAAATTATTCCATGAAACAGAAAAAGAGGAAACCCTTCCAAACTCATTCTGTGAAGCTAGTATCACCCTGATACCAAAACCAAACAGACACATCAAGGAATCAAAATTTCAGACCAATATCTCTAATGAACATAAATGCAAAAATTCTCAATAAAACTCTGGAGAATCACATACAAACATATATTTTAAAAATAGTGCATGACAATCAAGTGGGGTTCATCCCAGGGATTCAAGGTTGGTTCAACATACAGAAATCAATAAATGTAATCCATCATATCAATACATTCAAAGATAAGAATTACATGATCATCTCAATAGATGCAGAAAAAGCATTCAACAAAACACAGCACCTCTTCAAGTTCAAAATACTAGAAAAAATTAGGGATAATAGGAAAATATCTCAACATTATAAAAGCTACCTATGCTAAGCCCCAGGCCAACATCATTCTAAATGGAGAAAAATTGAAAGCATTCCCTCTAAAAACTAGAACAAGACAGGGATAGCCTCTTTCACCACTTCTATTTAACACAGTCCTTGAAACTCTAGCCAGAGCAATTAGAAGATATGAAAAAGAAGAACTCAAACCATCAATATTTGACAATCATAATATTTGATACTTAGAGGTTCTGAAGAATTCCATCAGAAAACTTCTAGAACTAATAAATGATTCAGCAAAGTAGCAGGCTAAAAACTCAACACCCATAGATCAAATGCATTTCTGTACATCAGTGACGAATCCTCAACAGAAATGAGGAAAACTACCCCATTCACAATAGCCTCAAAAAAAAAAAAAAAAAACCCACAAATTTGGGAGTCAACCTAACAAAAGAGGTGAAATGAATACAGAACACTAAAGAAAGAAATTAAAGAAGACCTGAGAAGATGGAAATATCTCCCTGATCTTGGATAGACAGAATTAACATTGTCAAAATGACCATACTACCAGAAGCACTATACAGATTTAATGTAATTCCAATCAAAATCCCAATGACATTCCTCATAGAAACAGAAAAGGCAATCATAAAATTCATCTGGAAAAATAAGAGATCCAGATAGCCAAAGCAATCCTTAGCAAGAAGAGTGTAGCAGGTGGAATCACAATACCAAACCTTAAACAATATTACAGAGCAATAGTAACGAAAACAACACGGAATTGGCACCAAATAGACTTGTGGACCAATGGTACAGAATAAAGGACACAGAGATTAACCCACATAAATACAGTTATCTCATACTAGACAAAGGTGCCAAAAACATATATTGGAGAAAAGAGAGCCTCTTCAACAAATAGTGCTGAGAAACCTGTAAATCCATATGCAACAAAATGAAATTAAGCCCCAATCTGTCACCATGCACAAAACTTAAATCAAAGTGGATCGAGGACTTAGGAATTAGACCAGAGACCCTGCACCTAATAGAAGAAAAAAGTAGGCCCAAATCTTCATCCATGTAGGATTAGGTCCTGACTTCCTTAACAAGACTCCTAAAGCACAAGAAACAAAATCAAGAATCAATAAATGGGATGGATTCAAACTAAAAAGCTTCTTCTCAGCAAAAGAAACAATCAATGAGGTGAAGAGAGCCTACAAAATGGGAGCACTAATCTCCAGGACATACAAAGAACTCAAAAAACTTAACACCAAAAAACCAAATAACTCAATAAATGGACTAAGGAACTGAACAGACACTTCTCAGAAGAAGATATACAATCAATCAACAAACATATGAAAACATATTCAACATCTCTAGTAATTAGAAAAATGCAAATCAAAACTACGATTTCATCTGACTCCAGTCAGAATGGCAGTTATCAAGAATACATGTAACCATAAGTGTTGGTGAGGATGTGGGGAAAAAGGCATACTCTGACATTGCTAGGGGGACTGCTAATTGGTACAACCAATCTGGAAAGCATTATGGAGAGTCCCTAGAAAACTCCGAATGAAACCTCTATTTGACCCACCTATCCCACTCCTCGGTTTATACCCAAAGAACTTAAAAATAGCCTACTACAGTGACACAGCCACATCAATGTTTATAGCAGCACAATTCACAACAGTTAACCTGTGGAACCAAGCTAGATGCCCTTCAATAGATAAACGGATAAAAAAAACTATGATATATACATACACAATGAAATGCTACTCAGCATTAAAGAGAATAAAATCATGGCATTTGCAGGTAAATGGATGAAGTAAACTGCTGAAGTAAGCCAATACCCAAAACCAAAGGCCAAATGCTTTCTCTGATAAGTGGATGCTGATCCATAATGGCGGTGGGGCTGGGGGTGGGGTGTGCATAGGAGGAATGGAGGAACTTTGGATAGGGCAAAGGGGTGGGAAGGAAAGGAGGGGGTATGGGGGTAGAAAAAATGGTGGAATGAGATGGACATCACTACCCTAGGTACACATATGATAAGACAAATGGTGTGACTCTACTTCGTTTACAACCAGAGAAATGAAAAACTGTGCTCCGTTTGTATACTATGAATCAAAGTGCATTCTGCTGTCAATGTATAACTAATTAGAATGAATGAATGAATGAATAAATAAATAAATAGAAATAAAAGTGAAGGGTAAAGGAATAATGCCTTGGAAAAAATAAGAGGTGAGAGAAAGTACTATGGGCCCCTGAATTAATGTCCCATAATATCTGGGAGAAGAGGAGAGAGATGTGTGAGACTCAAGAGTGTAGACCCAGCAAAGTAATTCATAAATCCCAGTGGCATTAAACATTAAGATGGAGGCCCAGATCCCAAGTAGGAAATTTTTCTTGGGTACAGAGCAGGCTGAACTGTGTTGTCTGCAGGGCAGGCTGAACAGATGTTGGCTGCAAGATAGCCCACGCACTCAAACCCCCCTCTATCTGGTCCTATCACCTGTTTGTGTCAAGTCCCGCTCAAGGCTGAGCACTCAACCCCCCTTGGGCCAACAAGGCAGCTTGCAGACCCAGAGGCCCCATTAGATTTGGGCTATAAAAACTCCCTCCTGCCAGGCCCCCTCTCTCTTGCTCTTTCTCTCTTGCTCTCTCTCTCTCTTGCTCTTTATCTTTCTTACGCACGCTCTCTGTCTCTCTCTTGCTCTTGCTCTCTCCCTGTTCATCTCTTCTCTTTTCTCTCTCTCTCTTTCCTTCTTTCCTTTCTCTTTGTTGCACTGCTGCAATAAAGATCTTTTAGTTGCTCCGAGTGTTGTGGTCACTTTCCTTTCAGGAAAGGGCTCATGATACCAGCATTATCTGTAACAAAGCAAGTGAGAATTACATTGAAAATACAAATGCAGCAGAATCTAAAACATGTCTACAGCAAGCAAGGATCAACTGAATCATGATATGATGCCCATCATTACTAAAATAAGAAGTGTGACAATTCAAAGGTAATTTTTGGTTTACTGCACTTCCTTTTCTTCCTCTTTAATTAGTTTTTTGTCTTAAACAATAAATATTTCACTTAACCCTGGGTTGGTGGTCATTTAGTGCTAGTTCAGCTGGGAAGTTCTCCTTCTGGTCTTGCCTGGTTTGCTTAGATGGCCACAGTCCTCTGGCAACTCAACCTTTTGAGTGTAGTTTTTTTGGTTTGTTTGTTGTTGGTTTTTTTAATTTTTTTAGTTGTTGATGGACCTTTATTTTGTTCATTTATTTACATGCAGCGCAGTGCCTCACATGCTAGGCAAGTGTTCTACCAGTAAGCCACAAACCCAGTCCTATATTTGAGTATATTTAGTGAATGTAAACATGTTTCCATAAAAAATGTTAAAGATATATGGCCAACCTCTATCACCTTGCCATATTTTTCCACTAGTTCTTGGATTAGTCAACCACAAATTCACCTCTGTGAGGCTTCAAGAACCTCACCTCTCCTAGTCCCACTGGGGAACAATGACTTAGGTAAAATGCAGAGATTAAGGTACACAAAAGAGAGGGCTGGAAGGAAGGGTTAGATAGGAGAAGGGAGTCATCATGAATGCCAAGTTAAGGAGTTGGGACCTTAATTGAGCAGCATAAGAAGTCAACATGCCTGGAATCTAGTCCCTATTCTCTAAGAAATAATTACTATTCTGAAAAGAGAAAGTTAAAATTAGACTCTAAAGAGAAGATATGACACCTACCACAAACACTAGAGCAATGGGCTGGAAAATAAATGCATGGAAAGTCCTCAATGACCTCCCCGCTTGACATGGCAGTTGCTTGCTGCTGCTACTGGCTTCCTAACTGCAGCAAAGACACCAAAAGCTTTCCCTGCTTTCTGGCCTCCTGAATAGTAAGCTCCAGGGGCTCACTGGAGCTTCCGTTTTCACTGAGCAGAGTAGAGAACAGGGATACCAGCTGGCCAGCAGAACAAGCCTAAGGGCAGTTCTACTGTCTACTCATCCAGACTCAGCTCTGTCTATCCATCCAAGCAGCAAAGGCACCTGCTGCTCCAACCCCAGCCCTACCATGGCCTCTCTCTGGGCCTCTCAGATTCCTTAGCCATAAAACAAGGGAGAGAAAATAAACTCTAGAATTCAAAGGGTGGTCTCAAACCAGTGCCATCCACCAACTCTGTGTTGCCGATTCATGACAAGGACAGAAATTAAGCTTTAACAACAATGTTATGGCTACCCAGTTACATACATAATCCATGGAACTGTCTTGAACTTGGCACAGACTGGTATGCAAGTTTCCTGTGGCTATCAAAACAAACTCCAACTGAGTGATTTCAAACAGCAGAATTTACTCTCTCACAGTTCTGGCGACCAGAAATCTAAAATCCAGAGACAGGTAATACCATGTTCTTGGAGGCTCTGAGGAGAATCCCTTCCCTGCCCTGTCCTTGCCAACTTCTGGGGCTGCTGACAGTCAATGGCTTGTGGCTGCAAAATTCCCATCTTTGCCTCATCTTCACATTGCCTTCTGTGTCAAGTGACCCCTGCATTGCCTCCTATGAACGTATGTGATGGCACTTAGGATTGATCTCATTCAAGATCCTTACTTAATAACTGTTGAGGGCCACAGCTGAGAATGACCCCTGGCATTTTGCCAGAGGGAATGGTTGAAAGGTGATGCCAGCTGAGCCATTGATGATGATGATGATGGTTAGTTAAGCTGTGTATTCAGTTGTATTATTAGACCTTTGCTGTTGAGCCATTGATGATGCTGATGGTTAGTTAAGCTGTGTATTCAGTTGTATATTAGACCTTTGCTGTTGAGCCATTGATGATGATGATGATGGTTAGTTAAGCTGTGTATTCAGTTGTATATTAGACCTTTGCTGTCCAATAGGGCGGCTCTTGCTGCCTCGGGCTCCCGAATCTTTGGAGTTCCCATTGAGTTCTCAGTTCTCGTGGGGTTCCAAGAGAGTTGGGGCGGAGCCCGGTGGAGAGCTGGGAAAGTTCCCGGGGAGTGTGTGTGGAGTGCTGGTGGAGTTCGGGCAATAAAGCTTCCTGTTTGAACATACAAGGCTTTGTGGCGACTCAGTGATTTGTGCCCAGCCAGATTGCGGCAAATAACACCTACAAAAACTTTTTTTCCAGTTATAGTAACATTTATAGATTCCAGGAAACAGGACACGAATATATCTTTTAAGCCCAGAACTGATCTAGGTATTCCTGAATTCATGTGTGAAAAGCTTTCCTTTGTATATACTGTACATTCATATCAATTAACTACTGGAGAAAATGAAATCACCATGCTGATTTCCAAATAGCTTGAACAGCAGTGGGTCTCTGATGTGGGTCCCTGTAAGCAGACATGCTGTAGAGCCATACTGTGGATCCCTGGTCTTCCTCTGTCACCCAGAGTCCAGGGATAGGCAGGACAGACTGCAATGGACTCCCCAGGGAAAGAAAGCAGGCTACCAGGGGGCAGGTCTGGTCTCCCAGATAACTGGCAGGTAATGAAGGGGCTGCCCTCTCCCACTCCAGACTTCTATGCCTCATATGCCTTTAGTTATAAAGTGATTAAATCAAACTGTTTTTGGGTCAAGTGTGCCTCCCTCATCCCATCAAACACTTAGAATTTTAAATATGTAAAGTCTGAAAACAGAAACAAAACTATGTATTGAAATCCTCATGTATCTAGCATTGCTCTGCTACTAAAACATCCTCTCCCCCAACACCCCACTGCCTAGCCTCAAAAACACTCAGGAAGTTTCCAGCTTCAGAACAGAATGGAGAAGGCATTTGGAAACTTGACAAAGGAAGGATTTCATTTCTCATTACAAGTTTTCCAGCCTTTCAGAATCCTCCTTGCTAAAGAAGCCACTGTGTTTCAAGTCCCTTTGCCATGTTACACTTCAGCCTTACAGGGCAGACTATGTCAAGTACCTGGGAATGTTTAAATGATAATATTCAATAATAGCCATGACCACAGTGAAACCAGCCCTCTCTTCACTAACTGCTGATAGGAGTGAAATAGGCACAGTGCTGCACATTCTTATTAAGTAGCTTCAAATTGTATACACCCTTGGACACTGTGATTCCATTTCCAGAATTCTACACTAGGGAATAAATCTGAAATGGAACAAAACAGAATGATCAAAGATATCCATAGCAGCCTCATATATGACATAAAAAGCTGAAAACAGATTTTGTCAAAAAGAGAAAATGATTAAATTAATCCTTATACCAATTCAGGAAAGTAGGTGTTTTTACTTCCACTTCACAGATCTGAAAAACTGGAAGCACCAAGAGTTGTGATGCTTGTTCAAGGTCATCCTACTCCTAAGAGATGCACTGGAATTTTTTTTTTTTTTTTTTTTTTTTTTGAGGTAGGGTGGGTACCAAGGAACTACTGAGCTATATTCCCAGCCCTTTATTGTTTTTATTTTGAGACAGGGTCTCACTAAGTTGCTTAGGGCCTTGCTAAGTTGCTGAGGCTGGCTTTGAACTTGCAATCCTCTCGTCTCAGCCTACCAAACTGCTGGTATTATAGGTGTGTGCCACCACACACAACTGGCACTAGAATTTGAGCCCACACAGCCAACTCCAGAGTGTGTGCTCTTATACTCTGAATAATGATCCCAGAGCCATCAGGTCCTAACCCTGAAACCTGTAAAAATTACTTTATATGGAAAAATGTACTTTGAAGACATGATTAAGTCAGTTACATTGAAACAGAGATACCCTTCATTTTCTGGTTGGGTTCTAAATGCAAGGGTCCTCATAAGAAAGGTAAGTTTTGTATTTTTTTAACCCCATCCTCCCTTCACTCATGTGCACAAAAGTGGCTATGAACACAGAAGAGGAGACTGGAGTGCTGGGTGACATGCCAAGGAATGCCAGCAACTATCCAAAGCTGGCAGGGAAAAGAATGGATTCTCTCCTAGAGCCTCTGAAGCGAGCACAGAGTGCCTGCACCTTGATTTGGGATGTCTGACTTCTAGGATTGTGAGGGAATAAATATCTGTTGTTTTAAGGCACTCAGTTTATAAAAATTTGTTGCAGCCGCTACAGGCAATTCATACAAGCTCCTGTGCTACACTGCTCTCAATGCAGGAGAAAATATTCGTAAGTTAAATGGAAAA
This sequence comes from Marmota flaviventris, assembly GCF_047511675.1. NCBI lineage: Eukaryota > Metazoa > Chordata > Mammalia > Rodentia > Sciuridae > Marmota > Marmota flaviventris. The sequence goes on from NC_092506.1 coordinate 80,707,308, forward strand.
AGTAGAAATCAGAATTTATACACAATGATCTTAATTATGCTGTAAAAATATATGCAAATACAACAAAATGTTTGTAGTGATTATCTTTGAATAGTCAAATTATGGATAATTTTCAGCATTATGTCTTTTGATATTTTTCCAAATTTCTATAATTAGTATGAATTATTTTACAAAGAAAAAAGTTATCTTTTTTTAAAATTAGCAATTCAAGACATTTCTGGAACTCTAACTCAATCACAAAGATTAGAAATCAAGAGATCCAAAACTCCCTAATAATTGTTTTAATTCAATCTCAAGCAACACCTGAAATAATCAGCAACCCAGATGCATGTTTTTTCTCTAAGTGACTCCACTCACCCCTTCTCTCAAAAGCCTATTAGTTTTCAGACTCTGGCAGCACATAATGAGGCTGAAGGAGTTTCAGGCTTTAAAGCAAGAAGATAACTTGAGATGGTAAATGTCTTCCTGCCTACCTGACTGTATGTGGTAGCGGAGAGAGGAGATTCTTATGTATTCCCAGAGTTCATCCAGCCCACAGTCTGTGGCTACACACAAAGAACCAAAAGCACCAGTGAATAAACATGTAAATGTTCGATTTCTCTGTAGGTGACTTCATGGAATGAAACATCAAATTACACATGACCCTAACTTTACAAAATTCCTGACTCCGGGGCTATTCTATTGCAAAACTCTTCTGCTATCATCTGTCCAGGCAGTCATAAATCCAAAGGCCAATTTCACTATGTTAACAACACGTCCTTTGATTAAATCTGTTCATGTATATAGTGTTAACATTTTCCCCCAAATGTGGGTAATACTAGACCAAAATAGAAAACAGCACGTGTGTGGTGTTTCTTTATATGAAGGTCACTGGTTCCTTCTAAGATGGGGCCAGGTCAGAACAAAGGAGCATGAAACACACACTGTGTGGTTTCAGTCCACCCAGTACAACACAGGGAGTTAGGGGTGATAAGACTACAGTACAGGGTATGTCCTGCGGCCCCAGGTTTCCTAAACACATTTATGCATTCTTCACTTTGCTAATCAACATATACAGCACCTACTATATGTCACGCACTATATGGAGGTTGTCTCACATTTTAAAACATATCTCCAATGCTACTCAAGGATGGAGGAGTTGGGCAACAGGTGACCCTCTCACTGATCTTCAGTCATGTGAACCACAAGGATACCAGCATTAGTGTTGAAAGGAAGACTCAAGTCAATCAAAAACCAAATTATGTAGCACTGTGTTCTTCCTACAAACCATTCTCAGAACACTGAAATTAGTTAACGAATATTGGAATCTCCCACTTAAGCACCCACTTCATACAAAGAGTGTTAGCACTTTCCTATGTTTTTCCACTTACCATTGTATTTCCACACTTAGCAGTGTCTACCTTAAGAGGTACTCATCAAATAGCTGAAATATAAATTTAATGCAAGAATGAATGTGGATAGTTAACTTCCTCATCTGTTAAAATGGAAAAGCCAGGAAGGAGGCAGATTACTTCCCAAGAAAATGCTAAAGACTCTAATACTCTGAGTGATGCTATGAAAAGAGGGTTCACAAATGATTCAGCTTGAGAAATGCTTTGTTTTGTTGCCTCCTACTCCTCTTAAGGATTTACAATGTACATTATACAATAAAGAATCTGGAAACTCCTTCAATTAGGAACCTATTTGAGCATTCCCAAATCCTTTTGTGCTTTCACTTGCTGATATCACAGAAAACCAGTTCTAAGGAAACGATGGGAATACTAACCCAACCTCTTCGTCTGTTTCAAAAGTATTTAAGTCTTTATTAAGCCCATATAATGATGAAAATGATGATAATAAAGATGACTAACATGGAACAAGTGATTACCCGTACCAGTCATAGTACTCAGTGCTCCTCCCCCCAAGATAAATATGAAACTTGGCTCAGTCTATTAGAAGAGACCATTGAAGACAGGATTATAACCAATATTAGCTGATACATACACAAATACACAGATGCATACATGTATATAAACACATAATTATGTATATATGCATATGTGTACACACAGGGACAGAGGTGGTAGTGAAGATGTGTGTTCAATTGGCATGGAGCCTAGGCAGGAGAAGCAAGAACACTGGGTATACATATGACTGGGTCTTACCCAGTGGTTTTCAAAGTATGGTCCACAACCCTTTCTGGGAATCCTGCAAGGTCAAACTATCTTCAAGTGTGTTGACATTTGAACTAAAGGTACAAAAACAATGGTGGGTAAAATTGCTGGCATCTTAGCATAAATCAAAATAGTGGCATCTGACCACATTAGTACTTGTATTTTCCACTATTACACACTTGAAGTTCATTTTTTATTTGTTTTTAATGTCAATTTCAGTTAAGAATGTCTTCTATGGAGCAGCAAAAATTATTAGTTTTGTAAAAAAAAAAAAAATCTTAATTTTATTAAATAACTACTCTCTAGTTCATGTTCTCGTGGTATCCCACATGACAAATGGCAAGCATTCATCAAGCTTTTCAGCTGCAGGTTGCCGGGAAGAAAGAGTACTGCTATGACTCAGCTGCAGGATGCAGGAGCCACCGTTTCTCAAGGAACACCATCCTTACGTGAAAGATGATTGACAGAAAAAGGATGGTTATTCAGATTTGAGTATTTATAGGCAATCTCAACAAATGAATAAAGCGAGCCTACTACTTCTAGGAAAACTGATGACATCTGTTGTTAAAGGTAAAATGTGAATTTTCAAAGAGAGTAAAATGTAGAAAACTTTGTATTATGAGTTTCAGAGCATCCTAATACTTAAAAGTGTTTAGGTAAGAATGGTAGTAAAATAAGCAAATGTGATATTCTATTTCTATATTAATATTAAATGTGATATATTAATATTTTCCAAATGACTAACATATACTATGACAAAATAAGGCATAAAAGATGCTTCAAAGTGCAATATGGACCAGTGGACTTCAATTTACAAGAGAAAGAATCTATGAGTATGGTTTCAGATTTCACACTGTGACAAAACTTTGAGAAACTGCTACTGTTAAGTTCTGATGTAGTTTCAAAGACTGCCCTCAATTAACTGAAAAGATTATTAAAAAAAAAAAAAAAATCTTCCCTTTTTCAACTACCTATCTGGGTAAGGCTGGATTTTTTTGCACATACTTCAACCAACACTGCATACTGCAGCAGAATAAAAACAAAGTCATTTATGAGACCCCAGCTGTCTTCCATTAAGGCAGACAGTAAAGAGATCTTAAAAAAAAAAAAAAAAGAACAGTCTCACTCTTCTTACTAAATGTAGTTTGAAAATAGTTACTTTTCATTAAAAAATGTTATTCACATTATCATGTTAATGGGTTTATTATTCTTATAGTTAAACTAATTTAATAAAAATTTAAAATCTTTTCAAATTTACTTTCTAATGTAGTATTATGTGAATATATAATTCACATAAATGAAAGCTCTTTGGTCTGATTTTTAAGACTTAAGTATAGGAGTCGTAAAACCCAGTGTCAAGAACCACTGGTGTAGTATGCTGGGAGGCAGGGAGTAATGGAGGTGAGGTAAGAAGCAGGAGGGAAAGGGACCCCAATGGTCTTTGACATCATGATAGGGTGTTCCGATATGATCTTATAAAAGCCAAAACGGTGCAGACTACCAAAATGCTATGCATGGATTTTCTTTTCAAAAAAGTGAGGATTCTATAAAAGTGCCTTCTGCTTTGTGAACATAATTCTAAAAACAAGTAAGTACGATGAGAAGTCAAATCGTAGGGCACTAAAGGTCCACTTTTACAACCTTAGAAATGAAATACAAATTTCTATAAAAGAGCACAAAATATTAAAATTTAATGGTGGAAAAAGAAGAAAAGCAGGGTGTTGCACACTGACTTGCAACCAAATAAAATTCTGCAAAATGAGGGAAACCATCAGTAACAAAGTGCAGGGCTTTAAAAACATAAAGATGACAAAATCAAGATGCATTTCAGGCAAGTCTGGAAAATAAAAATATAGGAGCGAGCAAAGAGCAATAAACAACAGCAGTAAAGAGTGAAGATGAATGCAGCCAGAGAAGACAAACAGAAGCATTTAGAAATAAACAGTAGCAAGGAGAGGAAATCAGCAATGTCCTGGATTCTAGCCACATGTATTCCCACCACTGGAGGTGGGAAGACCAAGCAAGAAACCCCTCCAGAGCGAAGTGGACCTCCTGAGCCAGTATCTCACCAGGAAAAGTCTGATTACACCAATCAAGAACATGGATCACACAGAGGAGACAAGAGACAATTATTAAAACTGGCTCTCAATGAGCTTACAGTCATTATTTTTTAAATCAAAAAAGCCATTAATAGGATAGTTGTTACTAAATTGAGAAAGGTGTCCTATAGGGAATTCTAAACAGAAACCCTTGGCAATTTTCTCGAACTCATAGGGCCTGAGTTTCCTCGTCTGCAAATGGTGGGGGCTGGAGTCCCCCACCTACTTCACAGGTTGGTGGAAGCAGAGCCACTGCATCCTGGACACTGAGCACAAGCCTGGCATGGGGCAGATGCTCAATAAACAGAGGATGTTACTAATATCACTATAAATTACCACTTCAGGGTCAAAGCAGAGTTCTAAGAGCAAAGAACCTAGGCCAGAAAGCTCCCCAAAGTCAAATATCAAGGTTTTAAACGTCACCAATACTTGAACTTTAAATTGGAAAAGGAATTTGAATGGCTTTGTCCTGGGACTACACATGCTTAGCTGGTAAAAAAAACTGCCATGGATCCAACAAGGCCTGGGCCAGTCTTCTTGGCCTCTCTGGTACAAGCAGCATGTATCACATGGGCACACTGTCAAACACAGGGAGACCCAACGAAGGTCAAAAAAACAACCAGCTTCCTGAACTGCCAACATTGCTACGCCAGGTGCCTCTCACACATAATCTGCCCTGTCACCATTAGCCAGGACAGACGCCTACACAGTTACCAGGAAGCTGTCTGACTGAATTGCTCTCTTGATCTGAGGCCCCAGGACTAGACCACATTGCCCACCCCACAGTGATCCAGGGCGTGCTCAACAGATGTAGGTCAGCAGTTCTACATTCAGGTGGAGGATTGGGAATCCAACAGATTAAAAGAAAAAAAAAATCCAATAGAAAAAAAAAAAAAATCAAAAGATTATGATCCATTTAAAGAAATAAAGGTAGCCATTGAGAGAAAGATGAGTCAGGAAGAAAAAGAGAGTAAGGAATATTTTGACAAGGATAATCAATTTGGCCAAAAATAAGTGTTTTTTTTTTTTTCTTTTTTCATTTCCCATAGCTAATGGAACACCTAGTAAATACTGATACTCCAGATGCTGCCCTTGAGGCTAGGGATGGGAGGTGAACTGTGCTCTCCTGCCCTTTCTGTCCTCAGACATTAACTGGAAACCATCTCTTGTGGCTACCAAGAATGCAGTACTGGGTACTCTGGAAGCTTATGTCTGAGAGGCCATAGGAGCATAGGCAAAAGTCCTGAGGTCTTTCAAAGTCTGGCAGATTTGAGGAGCTAAAAGGCCAGGGTGCAAAAAGGCAGTCAACAGAATTGTTGAGAGGCAGGCAGGGACCAGACTGCACAGGGCCTTGGAAACCCCAATTTCATACTTTCATACTTCTAAGAGCACAGAGTCTTTGAAGATCTCATTGGAAGAAGGCACCATTTGATTTGCATGTTAAAAGTTTACTGTGGCTACAGTGTAGAGTCATAGAGGGCATAAAATGCATACACAAAGGTCTATCAAATAGAAACTTTTTTTTTTTTTTTAGCCACAACCTGTGAGTAAGAAGCTTTACTTTGCAACGCTGGGTATGTACACACAAGTACTTGCCACAAGTACTTGCAGACAGTCTATGGCAGGCAGGCAGGCAGCAGCCTGGCAGGGAACACTGGAATTTTCTGCATCCTGGAGCCAGCTTTTCAACCTCCCTGAGTGAGTCTCAGTTACCTCATCTGTAAAATAGTGATAATAATGGAACTTACTGTATACACTGTTGTGGGAGATAAATAAGTCAATATACCAAAAACCCTTTTTAAAAAAACTATATTATACACAAGTCACAAAACTAAACTTTATGCCATACTCTCATGTTTTTCAATCTGTTTCTTTTTCTGTATTTTTAAAATGCTGGAAAAGAGCCTCTAATTAATTTCAGAATCCAGTAATGAGGATCTCTCCCTACAGCTGGGTGATGGCAAAGGAGGAGGCAGCAGAAGGCAGACACCGCCATCACCCATGTCCATGCTGACAGGACTCCTGAACACCTGGATATGAGGGTGAGGGAGAGAAAGCAGAAAAGGCTCTCAGGCCTCTGGGTTGATGACAATGACATTTCTGAGATGGGGATCCTGGGAGGAGGAACAGGTTTTAGTTTATAGGAGGAAAGGAAGATTAGACTTTCTCTTTCAAACTAGAGTTTCTGCCTGGAGTAGGATTTGGTGTAGGTAACAAAAGGAACCTTCAGCATTCTCCCAAGCAGGCTACTATGCAGAGATTTCACATCACAACTCTAGTTACTGACAACAAAATGCTTATGTCCAGACTGCTCTATCAGGCGAGAACCTCATGAACCAAACACAGTGGCAAGTAGCTCAAGAGAACTCAGGGACTTGGGGCTCCCACCGAATGTCTTTCCTTATCTGACCAACATAAAGCACTAATCATACTTTAATTAGAGTCTGTCTGCCCATCTGTTCCTCTACTCACCAAGCAGCTTCAGGGCGGGGACCACTGTCTCACTGATCTTTCCATTCCCCAGACTTCCCCAGCATAATGTCCAGTACATTGCCTATAATAGGTGCTCAATAAACGTCTGCTGGCTGAATGGCTGAGAATCAACAAGATAAAACTCTCCAGAAGGCCATTACCAGTGCAGAAAAATTAAAATAAGGCAAAAATAAGTAGAATCTGTTAGGAGAATTCTGATCACTTAAAGCTGTGGGTCAACAAAAGCCAATGGTGCATGGGGAAAATGAGTCAACAAAGAAAATACACTCTGGGATCTATAATGAGAATAGATTTTCGTCATAATAATCAGAAACACTAAGAAGACTTGGTATGGAATCAAGAAGATAAAGACAAAACCAAAGAAAAATATTAGGCCATACATACACACACATAAATAAAATGTGGTGCCTTCCACAGAACACATTCATGTTTGCTTCTTCACATTGCTTCCCTTGCTACATTTTCCATCAGCTCCAGACCTCCAGGAAGCCTCCCAGCTCCCAATCCTCGGCTACCTCCAATGCCCAACTGCAGCATGCTCTGTATGTATGTGATTTATTTCTCTGGTAGACAGGAATGGTGTTACGTACATTGTTATTTGCTCCACCCTCACCCCTTGCACTGAGGAGGCACTCATCAGTAGCTGATTCATTTGTTTTTATATTAATTCACTTTGGCATTAAATGCTAAACTTGGATTCATAATTTCTAGATTTACACCCTTTAGCTGCAACTATTTCTGAAACTACCATTTTTTATAGTAACAGTGCATTGGTTCAGCACCTATCCCCTACCAGACATAGCTAAGGACTTCAAGTACATCATCTCCTGTAATCTCCAGTCATTCCCACTTTATAGGCGACAGGACAAGACTTAGAGACAGCACAGTTTAGTAGGTGGCAACTTCGGCCTTCAAATCCAAAGTTACTGAACTCCAAAGCCAGATAAATGCGCAATTATTGTAAAATTTTAGCACCATTATCCCTGTGACAGAAACATGAAGAACAGCCCATCTGATGCAGAGGCAGCACTCTCTGCTCCCCAGGACATAATTAAGACTGAACTCAGAAAAAGCCTTTTTTAGGCTTGGAAAGGCCATAATGTATCAAAAGCCATTCATTCATTTCCTAAAAATACATAAGTCAATTCAAGCAACTCTGCGATTAAAAAAAAAAAAAAAAAAAGATGCTAACAGCATCATTTGTTTCTGAAGGAATATCTAATTTGCAGTAAGAAAACCAATGGTGTTGAGGATTATCAAATCTTTGGTATCAGGTGATTAATGAAATAATCACAAAACCTGTGATAGCCTCCCTGTCTCCTATGTTATAGGGCCCCTATGCTTTCGAGTACATTATTTATTTGATCATGTACCTGTGAGACAATTACAGGTACCTCACTGTGCACATGAGAAAAACCATAAGTAAGAAAATTCAGGGAGTCACTGAAGGTCAGGATGCTTATCACTTTGAACCTGTGGCTATAAGTTACAGGAAGAAAACACTTCTGCTTAGCTGAGGCAAAAGGGGAACTCTTGATGACAAAGGCTGTCGGGGTCTCTCAGGTGAAGGTGTCCCCTCTCTGCCTGCAGCTTCCTCCAACCCATGCAGACCAGCTTTCCCCACAGGCAACATTCCAGGGTCTCTACTCCAGAGAGGCTCTTGGCCTCAAGGTCAACAGTCCAGAGACAAGGCTTGAAATACTGTCTTCCAGGCCTCTGAGCCTCTCCCCAGTCCCACCCTGGGCTGGTATGATGGTGGGAACAATAGGACAGACAGCAGTTCTCTGCATCAAATCTTCAGGCCTCCATTTTAATATCTTTGTTCTGGTGCGGGGTCCAAATCTGGCTCTGTGCTTTGCCACTGCAATTTCTACACAAACAGAGGCTGCTTCACATTCACTTTGGTATAGAATCTCCATGTCCTGCTGTCTCTATAGAAACAGAAGTAGGGAAAGGCCCTATTTTAACAACCTATTTATTACATGGTCGCAATTACTGCCTTGGATTCTCTTGAGACACCAGGTCTTCATAATACATTCTTCCTTTCACTTAAAAAATATTTTTTTTTTTTCCAGGAAGAGCCCTGGCTAGCGCAGTGGACTTAGAACACAGGGACCAAAACCCACACTAGGTAGGCCCCAAGAGTTGAAGAGGGGGCACAGGAAGTGCCTCTAAAGAAGGGGGGGTCTGCCAGTCCCAAAAGAAGAAGGGGGTTGGGCAGATTAAGTAAATGAAATCCTGTAACTGCTAAGCTCTGCTCTTCAGACCTCAAGTCCAGTGATCTTTCTACAACAGTCAATGTTATTTGGGCATTAAACTGAAAAACATCCACAGTGAAGAACCACCAATATGCGACAAGGCGCTAATTTTGCAGTTAAAGATGTTTAGTGCAAACAGAATTAGGAAAGAGATCAACAAGCCATTTACATCAAGTAGTATCCCAAAATTAGAGATCCCTACTCCACATCTGTGTGATAAGAAGCAATAAAAACTATTTCTTTACATTAGGGTCAGTCTAGCCTTCCCGCCTCGCCACTTGCCCTCCTCCCCTGCGGCTGAAGGATGGAAGCTGCATTTGAGGTCCAGGTTGCCTCATTCCTCTACTTAGCTGCAGCGTCCACCTGGGCCCAGGGGATAAGGTCATTTCTTCCAAGGACAAGAGCAGGAATCAGAAACACACAACAGGCCCACAAAGGCAAAGCCACTTATCTCAAAACCGTGCAAGTATCAGGAGGCTAAGAGAAGAAGTGGGCACGTCTCAGGGTGTGCCCAATGCTGACTCAAACAGCTCCAGATGACAAGACCACCTGGTGCAGAGCAGGCAGCTCAGAGAGAAGTGTGCAGGGCCGCCATCCCAGGCGCCTTACTGAGACTGCCAGAACGCGCCAGCTTTTCCTTCTTTGGTTCATTCACTTCCAGAACCCTTGCCATCCACCAGGCACTGTCCTCAGTGCATCTGCATATTCTGTTGTATTTGGGAGAAGTCAGCCCTCATGAGTTGGCTGCACTGGCCACAAGTGGTTATGGTGACTTCTGAAAGGAGTCTAGAGAACAGGATGATTTTGTCCTTTTCTCAAAGATCTAACCTAAACCTAGAGGCTGATATCAATCCCCATTTCTTCTCCAGTTCTAAAATTTTGCTTCCATCCCTGAATCCACTTCCTTCTCTTTCCACAGCCCTGAGATAAAGGTTAATATTTATTAAGCACTGCCAGTATGCTCAGCATTTTATATCCATTATCTCATCTGATTCTCATAGCAACCCTAAGAGGGAAGACCTACTTCTAAGCCCTCTTTACAGAAGACAAAAGCAGACAGAGTGATGAGGCTACATGCAGGGCTCACTTACCTGGTGGCTGAGTGACAAGCCAAAATCCCAGCCCTGGCCAACAGACTCCGCACTCCTTTCTCATACCCATATTCAAGGGCCTCACCAGAGAATAATTTCTATGTGGTGTCACTTTAAAAGCCTTTCGTGGCAAGAACATATATGGCTGCACCTTCAAGTTGTTGGAACTGAGGCAAAACTCATATAACATATGTAAACCCTCTTGAAAAATACACTTGAGGGACATTTAGATATTCACAAGGCTGTGCAACTGTGTTGAACATGTCATTCTATCATGTTCCTTACCTCAAAAGAAAAACAGCAGCTACTAAGCAGTCAGTTCCCCGCCTTCCCCCAGCCCCTAGCGGCCACCCATTTGCTCCGTCTCTATGGCATGATGTACCTATTCTGGATATCTCTTATAATAAAATGGAATTACATGTATGTAGCCTCTTGTGTTTGGTTTCTCTCCCCTATATCATGTTTCCAAGGTTTACCACACTGCAGCACACGTCTGTACTTCATTCCTTTTTATGGCTATAAATATGGATACATCACATTTTGTATATCTATGCATTCAACAATGGAAACTTGTGTTGCTTCTACCTTTGGCTATTATAAAGAACATTCATTTATGAAGATTTGGGTCCCTCTTTTCAATTCTTTTGAGTACATAGCTAGGATGGAATTTTTGGGTCCTATGGTAACTCTATGTTTAACTTTTTGAGGAACCATGCCCCTTTAAAATATCTTGAAAATTTCTAATTCCACCAGGAAAAGTCAAAAGGAAACTGAAAGCAAAATACAAAACCACAGTGAAGTCAAAGAAGTTTAAAAAAATTTTTTTCTAGTCTCACTCCATTTTTTAATATATTCAAACCTGGGCAGAAGGAACACAAATAGTATACCACTTTTTTAAAAGGCCAGGAATACCACAAAGAGAAATTTAAAGCAAGCAATTCCTTGGAATAATTAACAAAGGGTTGCTATGTCCCCAGGATATTTTTAACAACAAAATCACCTAGACAGGACTCTACTAGGAGCTACATGGTTGGTGGTAAGACTTTTCAACCAAAGAAAACAGTCAGAGGACAAACACAGGCCATGAACAAGGACCACATTCTGTGATCAGGGAAGACTGGATTTCCTTGCCCTCCTTCTCATTTTTCTCTTTAGAGACTGTAAGTCCCTAAAGTAAAAAATGTCAGCAGTTTTTAAAAAACACACCATTTTGTGTCCTATACCTTAAAAGATCATTTCTAAATGGGTCTAAACCATCATCAGCACTTTAAGATCGACTGGCTAGAAACAGCATGAGACCAAGGAAAGAAAAGTGAGAGAACACCAACCCAGGAAACATGTGCCCTCATTATGCACCTGGTCTTTCAGCAGTTTTCATGAAGTTTAGAGTCACCAATAATTCTGACTGGCAGCGGCAAGATGGCAGTGCAGAGGGACTATACCAAAAGAGGATGCATTGGCACCTTTAAATTCAGCCAAGGAGAAAAAGCTCTCTGAAGAACACAGTAACCAACTATAAATGACTAAACTGAGTCTGCTGATAGGAGCAAGACACTGACCCGGCAGGGGTGGCTGGCAAATCAGGTAATGGGAGGTGAGCTGCAGCACTCACTGGGCAGGTGTTCAATTAGAAGGAAGTGGACTGAAAAATAGCTCAATTAATTCATTGTGCATTCTGTCTGGGAAAACCTGAAGATAAGCCTGAAACATCAACAGCTGGCCAGAGACTAATATCACAGCTCCACTTTTGGCAAAAGTCAGAGCTAACAAAGAAGTCTGCACAAAATATAAAATGACACTGAGATTAGCTCTGGTAAGCTCTTTAAAGTTCAAGCTAAACCAAAGGCCAGGAAGTAAACCTAGCAAGAAGGCAGTTTATTACGGATCACAAAAGCCACTCCTTCCTCCTGACAGGGTGTTCCTGTTCAGCCTCAGAGGCAGGTGGAGCTGGGGCTGAGGCCAGGGAGCATAGAACAGAAACCATCTAAAAGCCAAGAACAAAGTGATGGGATCACCCTTATTTGCAACATCCCACGTGGTGGCCCAGCCAGGCTGAGCCTTGATTCCAATCCAACAGGAGGACAGACCCTCAATCTGAAATACACTGGAAAAAAAGATAAAACATGAGAGTCATGTGGCAGAGCCAGGAAGAGGGAAAGACATTAAGAATATAAAATCAAGGGGATAAAAAAAAAGGTTATCAGGGCCAACATCTAGCAGAGTAGCTATTGAAAAAAGAGTTCCTCAATCCTAGCGGGGAGCATCCCCTCTAGAGGGCTGACAAGGAACAAGGTAACCAACATGGAGGACAGAAAGTTGAAATAGACCATATCTGTAGTGTCTGGGCAACTCCCTTGTTTCAAAGAATACTGAGATCCAGAGAGATTCTGCAACACACCCAGGACAACTGTTAACAATGGCAAAGCCAGGTCCAGACTCATGACCTCCTGGAAGGCCTTCCACTGATACTGACAATGATGACAGTAATAGCTTCTATCTACTGAAGAATTAATGAAGATGCTATATGGAGAGTTTTACATATGTTACCCAGTTTACTCCTCTCAACAACCTATAAGGTAATAATAATATTTTAGCTCATTTTACAGATAGAACATAGAGAGGTTAAGGAGCTTGCCCAAAGTCACACAGCTTGTTGGAAGCACAGACAGGATAGGAACTAAGTTTGGCTAAAAATATATGCTCTTAACCATTACACTTGACTGTCCCTAAACTATGCTGCTTCCAAACAAGGGAGAAGGTCGTATTTCCAACTAAAGTATAAGCCAGAAACTTTCTACCATTAAGTAATTTTCAGTATCTAAAATCATGTTCTCCCAAAACAACAAAAACAATCAGCACTTAAGGATATAAAGAACAAAATCATTAACTTTGGGGGAAAAGAAAGATTATTCTCCAGCCTGAACAACAGAAATAAGAAGACCCAGACTTGAAAATCAGGGGCTAATTCTAAAATCCAGTCCCTTTGGGATTTTGTCCAGAGTCATACACCTTTAACAAGTCACATATTTTTAAGTGATTAATTCTGAGTGCACAGTGGTGCTGGTAGGCCCACTAGATGACTGCAGAAGTCAGCATTTTCCATATCTTGGAGTGTCCACTAAAATATCACTGGGCTATGTGTAAAACCACCAGTTTAAGCTAAGCACATACATTGCTACCTTCAGGTTTCAGAAACTGTTGATTTTGATGAAATAAAGAGCACCTGGCTTTCCCAAGAAAAGCCACACATTCTCCATTCCACTGTGCTTAGCTCCACTTCCCTATTGATGGAAGTCTTTGTTTTCTCTAAATTACAAACTCAGGACATCTCCTTGCATGCACAGCTGCATCATCCACTTCCTTTTACTGCCACAACCAAACCACAGTTTCCAGCTACAAGTTCAGTTCAAGATCAACAAGCATCACAGAGCTGGAGTTCTAGAAGGGGCCTCCTGCAGGGGTTCTGGCTCCAGCTGGGACCCAAAGTGAGTCACGTAATCCTTCTTAATATTAATCATAACACCAAGAGCAGCACATAACACTTACTTGCTGCTTATCAGATGTCCAACACCACACTGAAGAATTTTTCTCACCTGATGCTCACAGTACTTCTAAGGTAGGTGCCACTTGTATATCTAGCTGAAAGACGGAGGAAGTTACCCAAAGTTACACCACTGGGACACCGCACACACAGAATTCAAACCCAGGACTCTTGGACTTCATAATTCCAGTTCTTCACTATCAAATGCTTTGCACTGTAGGGAAATAAAAACTCTCCCTCTACCCTTTAAGGCTTTGAGTCTATGAAATAACCTGTCCATAGCTAGATTAATAGAAGAAAAATTATACATTTATTTACCGCACAGGACATCATATTAAAGAATAGTGCAGGAGCTGGGGTTGTAGCTCAGCAGTAGAGCATTTGCCTAGGTTCGATACTCAGCACCACATAAAAATAATAAAATAGAAGTTTTTGTGTCCAACTACAACTAAAAAATAGATATTTTTTTAAAAAGAAAGAATAGTACATACTTGAAAACCCAGGAAGATATAGAAGCTTATATTCCCTCTTCATAGGAAGATGCAGGCAACTTAGAGCCAATAATTTCTAGGAAAGATGAATGCCTAGGCATGGTGTCACTCTCCAGTTCCCTTTCTGTGGGTCTCCTCTCCTGTGATATAAGTTTAATCTTCCCTGGTTGCTGAGACCCAAGGGGAGGGGATTCATAAAATTTGAGTTCCTTTTGGTTGATCTGTCTTCAGGCAGATAAGGCAAGTTCAGAGAAAGCCCCTCTCTGCCTTTGCTATTTCTACAGTATCCTCAGTTTAAAGTCCAAATTGACACAATTTGGGGGTGGTATTTTGTAAATTTGCTTTCCTCATCCATAATGCAAGGGCAAGACCACACTCGCATTTCCTTGTGAGAAGCGTATTCTGCAAATGGTCCTTAACATGGTTCTGACTGTTCTTCTAAGTCTGTACAGGAAACAATAATGAGTTCTCAATAGAACAACCAAGCAGCTGAGTACTTAGTACTGGGCTAAGGACAAAGGGAATGGTAAAGAAAGACAGATGGGTTCCATGTTTCTCAATGGAAAGGCTGTGGACTTGGTGCAGGGAAGGGAGACAAGTCTGGCTATGTGGCAGCAGTAGGCAAGATGAGCACAGTCAGCATCCCTGGCCCCAAGGGACTTCCAGTACACCCACCACCACCACCTCCGCCCGCTCAAAGGCTGAAAGGCAATTCTGTGAAATAAATAGCTGCAGCTGCCAAGACAATCTAATCTGCCTTCTTTCTGCCATGTAAAGTGATCCCAAATCGTTCAAGTAGATGTCAGTTGTATTCTACATAGAAGTCTGATACAAGATGCCTAAGATACAACAGGGACAGGCCAAGTTCCTGCCACTGCAGAGCTTGCTATCAAGTTAGGCAGGTGGATGATATGCACATAACTGAAATAAACTACCCCAGGTGGTGTAAATCTGGGAGACAAAGGAGAAACATCTCCCACTGGGAAGCCCAGTCCTTAATCCTATTGCAATCCCATTAGCAGTAGAAAACTTGGTTTGCAAATTTCTAGTTCATAATGCATTATGACTTAAAAGCCACCATTACCACCACCACCATGCCAAGACTAAACCTCTGAAGAAAAGAATAATCGTCTGTACTCACAACAATATTTGCACAAGCACATCTGCAAGCCAACATCCCCCATAGACTGCAAGTTCCTCAATGCCTAAAGTAAAGAGAATTGCTCAAGATCACACAGCAAACATACACAAAACTGGAATCCCTAATGGTCAAACTCACAGGTCCCTCTCCTGGCTCTTACAGAACTTCCCCCATACTTCTCTAACTCAAACTTTAACTAAGGAGGGAAATCAGGGGGATAAAGAATTCTCATTGGGTGGTTGAGTCTGAATCTATTAGATGCTTGAGTGGGGGTCTTTGAGAGGTGAGGCCAGGGAACCTTTAAAAGTCACCTCAAGCAGAAAAAGTTACCTCAAGACAGCTATATAATCAGTGAAGCTGCATGCACTGAAGGTGAGATGTATCCAATATGCACAATTAGAATACCTCTATTTCCAAAATCCTGTTTTGGAAATTCATTTTTAAACCACTGGCCCAGGCATTTCTGAGAAGCCATGTGGTTAACATGGATTTGTTTAGAGCAGCAACCCCCCCAGACCAAAACGAATGGGAAGGCTCAGAAAGATTCTACCTGAACTAAGGGTTCTTTATGCTTCATCCTCCTTCTTGTTTTGGGCGAAGGTTTGCAGGGAAGGTCAGTTGCCTTTGATCCTAGGAATAGGGAGTTTCTCAGGCCTCAACTTTAGTATTGAGATCTGTGCTTTTTCCAAGTCATGATGACTAAAAAACTAAATGACAAATAGTAACCCATTAATTAAGCCCTGGGTGATCTTACATACGCTCTCTCATTTATATCTTACCACAGCCTCTTTTGGATATTATTACTATCTGCACTTTATGGAATACAGACTCAGCAAGGTTAAGTAGCCATGCCTGGCTCACAGTTAGGAAATGCTTAGAGAGGACCCAGGATGGGTCCAGACACTCCTGACAAAGAACCCCATAGGCGGCAGACAACTCTGAAGAGGCGTTCTTTCACCCTCTCCACAAGCCGACTTAAACAAACACCTTATCAGATGTTTTTCAGAAAACTTCCAGGGGAAACTATAACATGAACAAAATTATGCTACTGAAGAGTGTCACGTCCGTGGCTTCCATTAAAAATCCCTGTCTGTAAAATGGGGATGGTGGTGGCTCTCGGGGAGTACTAGATGAGAGGATACTTGCAAACTACCCAAGACTCAGGCACATCAACAAATATAATAACCTTAAGCAGCAGCATTCCTGTCAGCATGGGGGAAAGCTGTGGAGGACTAAGCACATGCAGATTCCATAGACTCCTATTTACTCCTCAAAAGTGTAGGGAAAGTGGAAGAGGGGGAATGCTCAGGTCAACAGCTATGCACACAGGAGGTGGCTATTTGATGCTGTCACCACCTTTGTGGTCTCATGGGGTCTCACCACCTACCTGCACCCACCCAGGGTCTTGGGCATAACAGAGAGAAAAACAGTGAAACAGGAGAAAATCCAACAAAGAGTGAAAACTGAGAATTTTGTAATCCAGTCACTCCAGAGTGACAGACTAAAATATGACTTCAGTTCCACACAGAGGTTCATCTGCCCCTGCCCCTGGGGGTCTTGTGTCCCCAACACCCACAGCAGGCCTCTCCAGAGAGGAAGGCCAAGGAACTCAGCTGAGCTCCCCATTTCCAGACAAGATGTCTTCTGTTCCCCAGGCTATGGTGCAAAGGCCAAACTGTTCAGAAGCACAGGTTCCAATCTCAGGTCCTGCTATTGACACTCACCACTTTGATCCTCGGTTTCTTCCTCTGTAAGGTAGAAAAAACGGCACAAAAGGCTCAGCACACAGTAAATCAACAACTCTGACTTATAGCAGAGACAAACTAATGTTAGATAAACACTAAACTTGATTCCTTAAAAGGAAATGGTTTCATGCAATTAATGAGGATCAACAACTTTAAGAAAACTCAGGAAAGCAGAGTGGAAAAACTACACTCCCACTTCCTGCAGGGTTAATGCCTCTCGGCTACTGCTGCCCTGGATGCCTACAGAACTGGAGTGTCTGTTCACCTGACTCTTCACACTTTATAAATACACTACTGCCAACCAGAGGGTGCTTGCGGCCAAACCCCTGGGCAAACCAGGCCATCAGAATTTGATCCGGAAATTAAATGTCCATGCAGCCTAGCCTCAATCAGTTCAAAATAGATATCTGTGACCTAATTAGTCTTCGAGTACCATTCTCAAAGCCAAAAACTAGGGGAGAGTGAGACAGATGTTTACTTCAGCAGAGCCCTGCACAGACCCCAGCCTTCCTGTTAGTTGAACCATGCCCTGCAACAGCAATGACTTGAAAACTGTCTCAGGTTAGCTAGACAGAAACTCCACTTGAGGATAGCTGATTTTAACCTTTGTTAAAAAGCAAAAAGTCACAGAGGTCTTGCTAAGAGCTCAACTCTGACTATTCCCAACATGCACCTCTATCCATGTGGACCAAGGACTATAGTTACCTATTCCTAATCCTCAAAACTGCACATCTTCCCTATGAAACGGGGAGCGTAGTTGTCTTTGACAGTTCATTATCTTAATGTTCTACAGCGTCTTGCACAAAATGGGTCCAATAAGAAGTTGAGCTTCTTCTGACCCACTCACATGCTTAGATACTTGAGATTTGAGAAAAGAGCAGACAGGTATTCGCTGTAAAGACAAAGCAGACAGACAAGGCCAGGGAAAGTCACTGTATGCGTTCAACCACTGTGGAGCTACAAAAATGATCTAAATCAAAGTTTGTTTCGGTAAGGGAAATGTGAGTCATGGGCAGAGTAAATCCAAGGAATTTGGCTCAGACAAATTTCAGTAAAGTTCAGAGCATTCGGTACTAAGTAGAACAACACTAGGTAGACAGTGGACACTACGTCACCAGCCACACAACAGCAGAAGAAGCAAGCTGACAGCAAAACAAACTGCCACTCTTCACATCCAAATCCACCCTTCTTAGATCTCTGGGGTCAGCCCCAGACAACCCCATCTCCATTACACACTAAAAACTCCCATCACAAAAACTTCCTTGAATGCCCTGTCATTTACTTAGCAGTCTTCCCCAACATAAGGACATTTAATCATCACCACCATCACAGGAGGCAAGCACAAGAGGCACTTTCATCACCCTCTTAGACATGAGGAAATTGAGTCCAAAGCACATCTATCACCCGGTAAAATAAAGACTGAAGCACAGACCTCCTAACTCCAAGTTAAAGGCTCATTCTCCAGAATTACCCAGCACGGCGCACCCAGACCCGACCAAGTCATGTATCTGAGCTCTAAGCCACTGCTCTCTACCCACTCAGGACACCTTCTAGCACATACCCTTCCCAGCACAGCAGCCCACGCACTTCAACCTTCTTCACAAAGACAGAAGCACACAAAGCATTAACCTTGGTATCCATCAACAGGTGGCACCTGTCAGCCGCACATCCCTGACAGATACACAAAACTCAACCCCTAGAAGTTTCAAGGGAGACACATATCAATGAGTGTCTTTCTATGCTCAGTGGCAAGCAGGGGAAGGAAAAAATCATGGATTCCAACAGCCACAAACCAGACAGCCTAGAGATCCTTCTTCTGAGTATCTCTCTTGCATCCAAATCCAGTCTCTGGAACTTACTAGCTCTGTGAACTCAGGCTCGTGTTATAGCTTGAATCCTGAATGTGTCCCAAAGGCTTGTGTGTTGCAGGTTTGGGTCCCAGTCCTTAGCACTGTTGGGAGGCGGTGAAATCATTAGAGATGTGGCCAAGTGAAGGAAATTAGGGCATTGGGGCATGCCCTTGAAGGAGGTACTGAGACCAAAGACCCTGCTTATCTTTTTACTTTCCAGTTGTTCCACCACATCCTCCCACCATGATGGACTGCCTCATCACAGGCCCAAAGGCACAGGACCAGTGGACCATGAACTGAAATCTCCAAAACCATGAGCTAAAAAAACTTTCCTCCTCTTAAGTTGATTTATCACAGGTATTTTGTCACAATGACCGGATGCCAATGCAGCAAGGAACTTATTTTTCTAAATCTCAGTTCATTTATAAAATAAGGAATTTTTAAACAGTATCTTACAGCATATGTGCTTAATGCCACTGAGCTGTACATTTGAAAATGGTTAGAAGGTTAAGTTTTATGTTGTGTATATTTTCCATGATAACAAAAATTAGTTAACATTTGTATTTTTAAAAATTATCTCACCCATTAATAACAAGATTAAATAAGACTGTAATGATACATTCTTATGGTGTCAGGCACATACTAAATTCCAATAAGTAGCTATTTGTTATTAACAGTAATTTTAATCATTTTTACTATAAAGAAAATACATGTTCAATCTAGAAAATGCCAAAAAATATAGATACAATTTCCTAAAATACCAAATCGAGGGATAACCAAATATAATTTTTGTAGTGTTTTTTCCTATGTAGATATTTTTAACAAATTTAGACCCTAATGTACATACAATCTTATAATCAGGATCCATTCTTTTCTGTCTTACTTGTAATTGCAAAAACAATGCTCATAAAAACATTTAGAAATAAAGGGCCTTTGTTCAAGGCAAGGATAGAAAGTTATGTGAAACCTAAGAACAAGGAGATCACGTTGAGCAACTGGAGACACCAGCCTCCAGGGTTGGAGTGGAGATTTAGCCTAATCCTCTGCACCTGCTCCTCTTTTCCCCATCATCTTTTACCCATAAAGAACTCTGGACGTCTGGCCAAATAGGAAGAAGCCCATCAAGAAGCACTGTAGCTGAAGGCCATGAGCTTGTGTCAAGCTGCCTAAAACAAAAGAGTTCATGCTTCCCTCTGCCCTGTCTTCAAAAAGTTCCCACTGACCAGAGAGCCAGAGCAAAGGGGCTGCCCAGAGTGGGTGGGAAAGACAAAGAAAGGAGTTACTCATTCCATCCATTCTTCCACCTCCAGGTTAATGAGGAGATAACTTGAGGCCCAGAGAGCCAAGTGACTTCCCCCAAGGCAGCAATGATGAGGCCATAATTTAACATTCCATCCCCAATTTGAAGACTAGAAGCTAAATCACAGCTCAGAGCCCAACAAAGATGTCAGGGCCCACATCCAATATGATCTTGCCTGTCAACAAGTATTCATATACTAAGTGCTTGGGACACACCTACAGAGACAAAAGCCACCCCTGGGCAGAGGATGAAGAAGCTGTTTTGTGGGAATACCTGTAGCTTCATCTGGCCCCTACTCTTGGGCAAGGCCTCTCTGTTCTAATTTTGTAACAAAAAAACAAAGCAAGACCCCATAGATTTTGATGGATGTCACCCGTGTCAGAACTTCCCGAGCAGCTCTGGCAGCGAAAGGCTGTGCAATCTAAATGCAGTTCCTCCACGGAAGCTCTTTTAATGTGTTAGGGGAAGCACCCCAAAAATAACTCTGCAGAAGGAATCACTCTCTCACAGAATGAATCTGTAATGTTCCCCTCTAGCTAGGAATAGCCTTCACAACTTCAGCTTTGTATGGGTATTTTGCTTGGGGGAGAGAAGGAAAAAGACCCAAAGGCAACTCCCAAAATACTACAGAAGAGCAGCTGCTCCTGGCACAGGGCAATTCTATTTCCATCTCTGCTTACACATGATTATCTTCTAAATCTATGCTCTCCAGAGGGGCCACAGTGACAATGCCACCCAATAACCTCCCAACGTGGGCTGTTCCTGGCACTCAGTTCTCAGGAGGTGGAAAAGCAGGCCCACCTTTGGCCCAATTCCTTTGAGCCTTCATCACACAGCTCCAGGCCCTTTCCTTTGGAGGCTCAAAGAGGAAATTCCATATCAAACAGATAAGGCAATTTCCTTTCAGCTCTAGGCCAAGGAATCTGAAGTTATGATTCCCTCAGCAATCAAACTGACCCAGCAACTTCAGTCCCTAAACTAGGTACACTGAGGGCAAGCCTCCATCTGGAGTTCCTTCTTGATAATGTCTGTTAGCAGGCTGAAGTGTTTCCAGAACAACCAAGAACAAAGTGTGGAGACTCTGGAGGCCAGTTACAAAGTGGGTGGTGGAGAGGGTCCCAGGCCCATGTACCACACTTCACTACCTTTCCCCTCATGTCCTTGTGGCCTCTACTCCCTGCCCTGTATATTCAAGGCTAAATGTGGCCCACTGACCAAGGAAGCTGACTCAACTCTTTCCACAGCTCAGTGACTTTACACACAGAAGTATACTGGAAGCAGAACACACTGAGCTTACACACTGACCTCAGCATTTTCTAAATCTGCCCAGAGTGATGAGCACATGAACCATAAGCACTGTGTTCAACAGGCAAGCCTGGGGCTGGAGGAAAAAGAGCGCAGCCACCACCACCACCACCACTGGTAGTGAGGCTCTGCAGCTCATGGCAGGGTGTCCACAAGACACCCCAGGCAGCCCTCCACCTTGCAGCCTGTCTAACCTCTGTTCACACTTTTCATGCATCTGGTTTATGTGTGAGGAGAGGAGTAAAAAGGCATCCAGAAAGAACAAGGGCAGTAAGTGTGGATCAAGGGTCAACAGAGTACCAACCATTTTTATAAACATAGAAACAGTTACTATGAGCTGATCCACACTCTATCCTGCCTTTATGTGTGTTCACAGCCAAAAGAGTGGCTCCCATCCCTCTAGAGCAAACAAACACAGGCAAAGACCTCCTTGATCTTCAGTCCCCTCCTATAACCCCAACCTCTTGGACCTTATATCCTCATGGCCTCCCCACAGCACATCCATACTGCACTTCCACTGCACTGTCCCTAAGCCATCTGGAGGTCCCAGGCCTCTGCATTTGCTGTTCTTCTTCCTCCATACACCAGCTCCCACCTCCAGACTGAAACCAAACACAGCCTTCTCCCAGGGGCTTCCCTGGCCACCCTTCAGCAACCCACCTCCCCTCTGCTCAGGCACTCGCACTGCTCTCCAGCAATCACACCCTCTCATACACCAACTGGGGTTGAGTGTCCAAAACACTCACACCTACCTGGAACTTTAGAATGGGGCCCTACTTGGAAACAGGGTCTGTGCAAACACAGTTTGTTGAGTGTGATGAATTTTATGTCAATTTGACTAGCCTATGAGTGCCCAGATATTTGGCCAAACATTATTCTGTGTTTGTGAGGATGTTTCTGGATGACGTGGCTATCTGAATTCGTAGACTTAAGTAGATTGCCTTCCCAACTGCCTCATCAATCAAATAAAGATATGAACAGAAACAACAGGCTAGGTAAGAAGGAACCCTATTAACTGACTGCTTGAGCTGGTACATTGGTCATCTCCTGCCTTTGGATTTGAACTGAAAAATTGGCTTTTCTAGGATCTTAAGCCTGCCAGATTTCAGACTAGAACTTACACCATTTCCTCTCCCAATTTCAGGCCTTTGGACATGGATTGGAACTTATACCATTAGCACTGCTATGTCGGCAACTTGCTAACTGCAGCTCTTGTTGCTTCTCAGCCACCACAATCATGTGGGCCAACATACTTAATCTCTCTATATATTTGCATACCTCAATTGGTTCTGCTTCTCTGGAGAACCCCAGTACAACAAGGTCATATTGTTGCAGTAATCTCCTATTAGTTCTGTATCTCTGGAAAACCGTAATACACAGATGTGGAGGAACCCCATGTAATGTTATGTGAGGGCAGAGGCAGAAACAAGAGCTGTTGCCACTGACTGGTACAGCATGGGTGCCAGTAACCACAGAAGCCAAGACAGAAGCATGGAAGAGATCTCCCTCAACCTCTAGAACTGTGGTAGAATAAATTTCTGTTGTTGGAGCCATTGTTTCTGGTACTTTTTATAGCAGCTGGAGGAAACTTATATACATATCATGTATTGTGATTACTCAGTGTCCATCACCCTCACCAGAATACAGGCTCCACAAAAATAGGATTTTGGCTTCTTTCACTCAGTACAGAATTCCCAGCACATGAATGGTAACTGTCACCTGGTAGATGCTCAGGAAATAATGGCTGAATGAATTCTGGGCAAATAAAGATAAGCTTAGAAGGAAGGCAGGGAAGCAACACTCAACCTACATAGGGCAAAATGGAGAGGCTAATGTTCTAACTGCACCCACAGAAGAGCCAGGTCAAGAACTGAATTGAGACCTGGTTCTTTCACTTGATACTTAATACTGAACTCCAACCAGGTGTTGAGTGCCATACCAGAACTAAACACATAGGAATTGTGTGGTGGGACAGGGGCAGAATCCAGGCTTGGCTCTCGACGAGCAAGTAACTAGAGAACAGTACCTCACCTCTGGGGTCTTGGTATCCTTATCTGCTAAAGTGCAGCATGGATTAAAGGCTAAATCAAATCTACCTCCTAAGGTTCATTTTTATGTACACTTCTTCTGAGAACCTTTTCAGACCTCCACAGCCAAGGTGAAGTCTCCATTCTGCTGACTGCCATTCAGGACAGCACTTTCAGCACCTATCACATACTATACTGAAATACCTTTCACACCACAGGCCACTATTATCCCATTTGCATAGTCAATCTTCACATATATTATCCAGATTCATGTCGCAGACCTATCCACAGGTCACACATTCTGTTCAGGTTCTGTTGCGGCCTTACTGGGTGCTCTACTTCCCCCAGGCCCGCAGACCACAAGTTCAGCTACCAAACTCAGCTCCTGAGAGCAAGGTCTTTTCTCTATCTGGTCCCCAAAATGCTGGGTTCCTCTGCCACCCTTAGCTACAGCCTTCTCCACATTCAACTTGCAAACCTCAAAAAGCTGATTTAGGTAAACCATAAGCAAACAAATTAGAACTTCAAATAAATTTGCCATCATATACATGCATGCACATTCAGAACAGCGCGAATACAGGTGACCAGGAGAACGAAACCAATTGTGGACATTGACTTGAGGCCTGCCCTGTTGAAGCAAAAGAACATGAGTGTGGTTGGAGACAGGCAGTCCCGAGTCGGAATCCCAAAGCTGTCTCACGCTGGACAATCACCTACTTCCCTCCCTGCACTTAAGTGACCTCATTTCATAAAGCCTCAGGAGGAGTAAATAGCACACCTAATACCTTATGGCTCTCCTTTGTCACATCTGAAAATGGGTAATGGGTGGCAGCATTGGGAAGAAAAAGGAGTCTCAACTCCCTAGAGTCCCAAACCTGGATTCACTTCCACTCTGTCCCACAGCTTATGGTTTGAGGCAGCCACTTGCCCATTTAGGGTCTCACTCCGTTGCTTCAAACAAAGGGAAGACACCCTACTAGCATCTCCCAGCACAGAATCCACCTAAAAACAGTGACAAGTCCTTTGCATTGGGGCCTTGGTGTGCACTGAGGAGGAGGTTCACACCAGGAGTGGTATGTGAGGGGATATCCAAACTTACTCTCCTGTCCCACCAAAGGCTCCCTAACCTCCCACCTTCACCCCTTTAATAACTCCAACCCTCATCTGTCTCCAGGTGGCTAGTAATCTCCTGACCTCCCCTCCTCAATGTTACCCTGACTATGCCTATTTTTATACTTAGAAAATATAACCTATAGTCATCCATTTAAATCATTTATTAGCTGGGTGGCACATGCCTATAATTCCAGCTACCTGAGAGGCTGACACAGGGAGATTGTAAGTTTGAAGTCAGATTGGGCAATTTAGTGAGGCCCTGACTCAAATAGAAATTTTTTTTTTTTTTTTTTTTTTAAGTCTGGGGATGTAAGTCACTGCTAAAACACCCCTGAGTTCAATTCCCAGTATCATCAAAAACAACAACAACAAAATACACACACACACACTTTTTTTTAAAGGAAAAATGAACATAAACATAATTAATTTTAAGTAGTTACTTAAAATTACTGAGTACTAATTAGATAATACGCCAAGAGCTTTATAAGCATTACTCTAATCTCACAATCACCCTGTGAGGTAGGCACTAGTAGTATTCCTAGATTCCAGGTGAGGAGACTTGAGGCGCACAGAAATAAAATAACTTTGCTCAAGTCTCATAGCAATATGGGGTGGGTAGGAGCTGGGTTCCAATACAGCTAAACTCTGGAGCCTCCTCTCCAACCCAGGTAGCCTCCACCACACTCCTCTCTTATCCCCATTTGGTGACAGGTGAATGATATTGTTGTCCTGTAAGCCAAAGCTTCACCAAACACACTGGGCAACTTGGCCTGCATGGAGGGCTCTAGAATAGGCCTATCTGTGCAGGCTTCCTCTACAGACACTGTTAGGTCCCCAAATGCCTTCTGAGAAACCACTACTTCTTCCCAAAGCATCAAGATAAGGGGCAAACTGTCAGGATGTTCCCACAGCAAGCCAGGAGTAGGGGGAAATGAGGACTGCACAGCTGGAAGGAAAGACCTGCTCCACAGGGAATCTTGCCTCACCACATTCCCAGAGTCTTTCTCAGAAGCCAAAGCATCTGGTTTTCTAACACAACCTCTCCCAGTTCAGATCCCCATCTAAATTCCTACTTCAGCAGTATAGGACAGATTGGTCTTAGTTGATACTTAAACCTGAAGTCCCCACAGGACAGGTTCAGAGCACTGTGGCATATTACACCAAAATTTAACAGTCCTATTACTGTACCTAACCTCCAGGGAAAGTGGAGAGACCATGCAACCAGCAGCACTTGTTTCTAGGTGCCACACTGCTAATGGCAGCATGATGCTTACACCATGCTGAGCATAGCCAAGGTCCTGGTGAGCTCAGTTCCACAGTTACTATGGACCTGCCCACTCAGGTCTGAAATCTCATCACCAAGCTCCAGAGGCTTAACAATGAGTGCTACAACTTCACCAGTGATCACTAACATGGCTACTGAAGGGGATTATTTCTTTCACTGAGTATAATGGCAATCAATGGGTAACCTCATACACTCTTGGTAGTTTAAACCAGTACAGTCCTGCAGAGCACAGCATGGATACTGCTGCAACATTTTAAATGAACTCTACTCCTAGAGAAACACATGCACTCAGATATGTGTGTATAAAGCTATAATAGCAACATGAATTAGTTTAATGTCCATTCCTAGGAAGTCAATTCATTAACTATGATATACATATGAATTGTAGACAAATAAAAGACAAAATAGAGAACAGAGGAGAGTTACATGCATAAAAAATCTCCAACATATACATTATACATTAATATATAATATATACATTATGTGAAAAAAATCAAATAGTGGGAAAATATATGTGATTGGATTTAGGCTTATAAAAAAAATATCACGTGTGTGTGTATGTGTGTATGTGTGTGTGTGTGTGTCTACCCAGGCTGACAAACAGTTGTGGGATATGCATGAAACTACTGAAGCTGTTTACCCCCAAGGACCTGGCAGGGAAGCATGCAGGGTGAAGGGGGCTTGACATGTGTCTATGTAATTCTACACTACATGGCTGAGAGGGTGGGGTATGGAGCAGAATATATCAGGTATTGTCTATATCATTTAAGAAAACAGCAACTGAGCTAATTATAAACACCACCACCAAAACAGTTTTACTGACATGAAACTGCAGCACCATCAACATGAACAGGCTACCATGCCACACTGTAGCATTGACTCAAGGCTATCAAAATCCAGTTTCTATGCCACTGATAGCACACTAGATGGGGAACAACAGGGAAGGAGGGAAACAGGGGATGCAAAGAAAACTTTGGCAAAAGTTCTAGAGGAGCTGCAGGCCTGTGCTACCCTGAACCTGTCATCCCCTAAACTCACCAGTCTGGGGCCTTCCTCCCTCTCACCCCCACAGGATTATTTAAGAGCCAAAACCAGCATTAAAGAGAATTCTCTTTCCCCACAACAAAGAAAGGCCTCCCACTGCCACCAACAGAGCTGCTCCAAGGCAGAGCCAAAGAGAAGGCCTGGTCAAACTCCACCTGCCCAACAAAGGCACTGTGTGCCAGGCTCCTGGGATGGCAGGGAAAGCCTAGACTGGCAGCCCCCAAGCCCACTCATCCGAGTCATTCCACTTCGGCAAGCAGCCCGGGAATCTTTTCACACTGACTACTGAAATCCAAACTGCACCAGTATACAAATCAGATGGTTCTGCCAACAAAACAGCAACAACATGGAAAAAAAGAAAGATAAATCAATGGTATCCTGTCTAAATATATATTTATTCTTTCTGCTTGCCAGAGCAGTAGCACTGCTGTAGATTATAACATTTGATAAGTATCTTTTTTGCTTTTCAGTAATAATTACAACAAACACATACCCCCAACACACACATACACACTATTAGGCACAAAAGAAAAACAGTAAAGAGGCTTTGAAGAGATAAGCCTGACAGCTAATATCCAGAGGCAAGAACATTCTTATTCCATTAAAACATGTGTCCTGTCTGGCAAGCGCTCCTACCAGACAAACTGGATGGATGCCCCAATAGTCCACAGCGAGAAGTCTAGGTGACCTTAAAAGAAGGAAGAGAAGCCGCCTTTCCAGGGAAAAGAATAAGTAAGCATCAAGCAGAAAGTGGGTGTACAGTCTGTGTAGGGACTCACCTGCAGAGACAGGCTGTGACTGATGATAGTGAAAAGCAGTCAGGTCCAACACAGGTAACTCAGCCATCTCCTTCCAAAGAATGCAGCCCTGATAAAGTCAGAACCTGATCAACTGATCTCCAACCAGACCAGAGCCAGAACAGACTATATGAAGGGCAGGGGTATTATGCAATCTAGAAAAGGAATCCCAAAAGCAAGTTTACTATTGGATCTGGCACTGACAGGAAGAAAGGGCACAAAAACAATATATCCATGACATGGTGACAGTGCACCTATAATGAGAATACCAGTCAACCATCTCCCTGTGCTCTGGTGCTGATCCACCTGAGTCTACCCGGCTACACTGCAGTCTTTGGAAGAGGGTGAACTCAACTCCTCTTCTGAGACTACCACTCACCCCTATGAACTCACCTACCATCACTTCTTTCCCAGTCAACCCCACCTAGGCCAGATCAGCTCTTAGGAATAGCCAGAACTGAGGACTAAACACTGTGGTGGGTCCCTGGGTCAAAAGGCAACAATGCGGTGAAGACCACATTCCAGGGAGCCTTCATTCTTTGGTAGCTTCTTACCTTTGACATTTTTTACATGAA
This sequence comes from Marmota flaviventris, assembly GCF_047511675.1. Lineage (NCBI taxonomy): Eukaryota > Metazoa > Chordata > Mammalia > Rodentia > Sciuridae > Marmota > Marmota flaviventris. The sequence continues at coordinate 80,735,616 of NC_092506.1, forward strand.
ATTTGAATGAGCAAAACAGCATATCCCTAAATGGGGTACCAGGAGCCTGACCTCTGTGATGCTTTTGGAATGGCAAGAATGATAAGGCCATGGGTAGGCACAGAGAGGGCAAGGCCCTTTCAGGATTGACTCAGACATCTGTTTCTAGCTGTTAGCAGAGACCAAAGGAGGAGATTCTAGTTGCTGCAGACATTGTTTTGCAATGAGAAAGGTCAGACAAGGAAAAGCTCGGATATGATTCCTCCCTCTCTCAGACCCAATATCCAAAGGGACTGAACTATTCTCATTCCAACATGTCTCCTGTGTTCCATCACCACTGGCAGGGTCTTCATGTCTTACATTCAGGACCTCGTGGTGTCTCAAGCTGAATAATACAACTCCTCCCTCTTCTACTTTCCACCTGCTTCACTTCATAGTCCCCAAGCCCACTGAGCAATTTTTCCAGAATATAGATCTGACCTTCTCTCTTAATGAAATTCCCAAGTTACAGGACAAGAAGGCCTATTGTGGGCAGAAAGCCTTGCCAGCCTTTCCAGCCTCGATGGAAGCATAGGCAATGGCATCCCACAGATCACAGCCAACTCTAACATTAACCACTTCCTGGGCATGTGTTTCTGTCCCATTTCTACATCTGTACATAGGGAATAACACAAGCACCTTCTCATAACTGCTATAAGGTTAAGTCCAAGTTGTGAAGAGCCTAGCTCTCCAAGAGTGATCAATTCTACCAATCAGTCCCCAGCTGCTCAGCGCGTCCGCTCCTTCCCCACCACCATGCTGTACCACCTCTTTATAATGAATGAACAAGAATTAACACAGAAGAAGGCACATGCACAATCTAAAAGAGGCTATCAAAATGTGAATGAGACCAAAATTAATTCATTATCAAAACCATGTAAGAGGAGGAAAATAAGAAAACATTACTTTTGGGAGAAAATGATTTTAAAATATGTATCTTTATGATGTTTTGGACTTCATTTGTTCCAAAGATTTAGGAAGATGACATTTCAAAGGCTCACAAAGGAGACTTCTATTTTTTAAAAACTATTTCTTAATTAATTTCTTCAGAGAACTAAGAGTACTTTTATAGGCTGACTGAATCTTATTAATTCTCAGAGAAATTCTGGCATCAGTCACAACAAACACCCTCTTGGAATTTAATTCCCTCTTCAGCATACAACTTACTATGGAAACTCATTTATGATGCCACCACAACCAGTCAAAATCTGCCTAGAGCACAGAATCTTCAAAGTCCCAGAAGAGAATCTTACTTAGGACTAGGTGGAAACTAGCCTTATACTTGGTCAAATAGTACATACAACAGAAATTTTCTCCATGTCAAACTTTTCAGCTTCTACCATCAGCCACATTAAACTCTTCCATCTCCTTCCTGCCTCTCTCTGACCAACTATAGCCCTTCCCGTGCCCTCCTTCAGCCCAAGCCCCCCAAATTCAGTGCATTTTCCCTGTCCAATGAATAAAAAAGGAGAGAAGTCCACAAAGAAAAAGAGAAGTCCATGAACAAAAAGAAACTAGCTAAATTCATCAACTTCCTGCCAAAGACTTATTCATTCTGGCTTCTGGTTTCATTCAATTTCTTTTTGGACTAGATGATCACTAGAATATTTACTTAATACACTGGGGTGAGGGCATAAGCTAGAAGAATTATTTATAAGAACAAAAATGTACTTTAAAAGCCTTTTTTCCCTGAGGACAATTCCTACTGGAAGACTTGATCAATCCCATTATCTGGAGTGTGTGAAAGCCACTGAGACAAAGGAGTAGCCAACCTTTACTGAACACCCACTGTAATTCACACATACATCTCACATAAGGCAGATGGCATTGCCCTGATTTTTCATATGAAGAAACCAGACTCAAAGAGGTCAAGGCAATGGGATCAGGATTTACATGCAGGTCACCAGACTCCCTAGACCACTTCTCACTCTGCTTCCTGTGCTTATGTTACAATGTCCTACATTAGAGTACTTTACAGTTTACATGTTTCTTTTCACATACATGATTTCATTTAATTATCACATCCCTGTAGGAAAGCTAAGAATTCCTTTTCCACCATTACAAAATTTTGCTTGGACTCAAAGATCATGAGTAACTTGTACAAACCTGCTACAATACAGAGTTGTGCCCTCACTTGGCTTTTTTCACCTATAAACTGATGTTCCTTCTTACTTCACAGTGCCTAATATATGGCAGGGGCTCAAATGGTGACTATTATTAGCAACATGATTTTTATCAGTTAAAGTAAATTATACACATTCACACTATAGATATTTTAAAGACCCAACATAATTAGTCTTTACTTGGAGAAGACATCATTTCATTTTATCACTACCTCAAATTCAGGGATAACCACTAACACAGCTTTAGCAAGGTCTTAAGCAACTGAGCAAGGCCCTTTCTCAAAATATAAAATAAAAAGGGCTGGGGATGTAGCTCAGCAGTAAAACATCCCTGGCTTCAAAGCCCAGTACCCGCCACCACCATTAAAAAAAAAAGTGTGGTCAAACCCAATATGGATTTTGAAAGTTACTAACAGGAGAAGAGCATTCAGTTGATAGAATACAAAAAATCCTCCCTATCTTCCAGCATCATGACTTGACCATTAATGTGCTATTTAACTGCAGTTATTTTAATTCTGTGATGGTCCTTAACATCCAAAGCATTTCTTAGGAGAGGTTGCTCAGGGACTATGGGGAATAGGAGTGGAGTGGAAAAGATACATATTGTTGGTTCAAGTTATTTTTAACGTGCTGCATCTACCACTGTGGCTTGCCTATTTACTATACTCACTTGAAAAGAAACCAGGTTAATTCAGAAATGCCACATGCAGTGGGAATCAGCTCATTTCCCAGGTCAGAATGGAAAAGATGCAGAATTGTGGTGACATAAGGATCCCAGCATCAATCAAACAGAAAATTTATATTATGGGAATGAGAGGTCCTAGAGGTGTTCTTGGCCTACAGAGACCAATCCAACTGAGCATCCACTCCAGTCTTGAAGGTTTAAAAAAAGAAAAAAAAAAAATTCAGGTCCACAGGTAATATTTTCTAAACAAAGCAACTTTATAATAAAGACAAACAGCCAACTGCACCAACTACCTGCATAAGAATAGTATCACAATGTAAAACTAGTATGCAATTATTATCAGCTTTTTGTTTTGCTTTTTGAATATTGCTTCTCGTCTGTTTTCTTTTAAATGTTTCCTAATTTCCTTGTAAAAACAGGCTTAGGTTTATTTTGTGTGACTACTCTGGTCTCACAAGCAAAAAGACTCCATCAGAATATCTTTTTATACCCCATTTCACTGCTAAAATTGAGGCTCAGACAGGGCAAGTGGCTCATCCAAGGTCATACTGCTTAGAAACACATCTAGGCTAGAACAAGAGCTCAAGAGGCCCACAGTCTGAGTCTCCAGCTGCATCACTGCTGCAAATGACCTGGTATACTGGTGTCTTGAATACAAAGTTTATTTGAGAGGAAAAAACAACCAACATGAGTCATCTCCCTTGTCAAGGGGCACCACACAGGTTGTTCTAATAAGGCATTCAGCCTCTTCAAAACCACCTGTTTCTGAAATAACCAGCCTCAGCTAGAGAATAAACGCCATGTCTTCTACCCACAAGCCCATAAGCAGAGGTGTCCTGCAGTTTGGCAGCTTCTACCCCAACCCTGGTGCCTGGGTGTGGGCAGAAACTGGACAGGGAATGGAGTGGGAGGGTATGCGAAGAGATAGGAGCTTTTTTCAGATAGTTATGATTTCATGCTGTTTAATCCTAATTCTACTCACCTTGGAACACCCCTAAGTATATCATCCACTAGGCTGTTCCTCCTCAACTTCCCCAGGGCAAAAACACTGTGCAGTCTCAGAGGTGAATCTGGCAGATGGGAAGGGCGGCACTTGATCCCGGCCGCAGAGGGAGCCAAGCTCAGCTCCCTCCCTGCCCACCCTTACTGGAACTCTCGGGTCTTCACACTCCACAGTCGTCCCTAACTCTGGGCCTGACACCTCCCTCGAGTCAGCCCCGGGCCAAGACAGGGAGGGGATAAAGCCCCCTCCGCGCTACCAGTTCGTCGCAGGTCCCTCAGCTCCGGGGCTCGCCACGCTCTGGGGCCTCGCACAGTCCCCGCGACCGGCTGGGCCCCCAGCCGGACACCTGCCGCAATCCCTGCGGGCGCGGGCCCCATGTCTCCCGCCTCCCCAAACGGGGCCCTCCCGACCGCTCCGCACCCGCACTTCCCGCCCGGCCAACACGGGCTCGCGGTCCGCCCCAACTTTTCCGGCCTCGGCCCCGAAGCAGCTGGGATGCCGCGTCCGGAGGTGCGCAGGGCGCCCCAGCACGCTTCCCCCGCCGCCGCCCGCCCCGCCGGCACGAGTTGCGCTCGGGACCCGCTCGGCTCCCGGGCCTCGGTCGCCAGCCCTCCGCGGAGGCGGAGCCGGCGTGGCGGGAACCGCGCTGTCCCGGCGCCGCACCCCGCCGGGTGCCGGGTGCCCCGCGCCGCCCGTCCGCCTCACGCCGTGCCCGCGCCCGCGCGGGCCACCCCCTGCCCACCTGCCGCGGGCGCCGCCACCTCCGCCGCCACTGCCGGGAATACGTGGCAGTGGCCGCCGCTCGCGCTCCCCGCCTCGCCTCTCCTCTCCTCTCGGCGCCCGCGCGGGCGGCTCCGGCGCGCCGGACCGCAGCGCCAGGCGCCCTCTGCCGCCGGGAAGCCGAATCCTCCCGCCCTAACCCTAACGCTCGCCCAAGCCGGCCGGGCCTCGGCCCCGCTAGCCCTCCGGCCCAACCGGGTCCGCCAGCCCCACCGGCCCCCAACGCTGAATGCTGAGCGGGGTCTTCGGGACCCGGAAAACTGACCCGCGAACCGTCCGGCCCGCCGCTGCCTCCGGGGAGTCTGCCCTGACAACCCCAGCCGGCTCCGCGCCCTTCCTCCCGCGCCGCGCAGCTGGTGCAGAAGTCAACCCACCCCACCCCCCACCCTGCAGACGTATTTTCTGCTTCTTTGGATGCCTCCCCCACGAGATAACAAAATCGCCGAGGGGGGTGGGTAAGGGAGCAACACCACGTGTAGAGTGCTCACCGCTCTCTCTCCTAAGGCTAGGTCAGAGTCCTGCCTGGAATTCCGAAGTGCGCAATAAATACTTGTGGAGGGAGCAAAGGAGTAGAGATTTTTACTGCTCTCTACCCAACTCGGTTTTATGCCACCAGCGGTCAGAAATGCTGGCCTAGAGTTGCTTTTTTGTAAATTACACTTGCACATGTGTGCTCAATTTAGCATAAATAAATGGGACTCTCACAGTTCCTCGCCTCAGACCAGCACCAAAGCTGCACAAGGCCCAGAGCTAAATGTTATTCAGAACTTTAGTGAAACACACTTAGGTTTTAAATCAACCACTTAGAAGCTGGGCAGTTTCAGGAAAGCTAATAAATATCTCTGGACCACAATTATCTCACCTATAGATTAAGAATAAAAAAACCTACTTCGTAGGGTTATTGTGAGAATTAGTTGAGATCGTTCATTGTAAAGGGATGTACACACTCTTGATGTATGCAAATGGGGGTTACTTGTATTATTAATGATCTAACAATGATTTTTTTAAAAAAAAAATGCAACATGTATTATAATAATAGCTGCCTTTTCACCTGTGGACAATCACCTTCCCAGCAAGGTCAGCCCTGGAAGCAAGCCTTTGCCCCTCCCCCCCTACACACTTAGGAACAGGTCTTGGTGTTTATAAGAGCTGTAGAACCCTCTCTTCTACAGATTTTCCACTTGGGCTTCTGTGGTGAATCTCTTCATCAACAAGTGCTTAATTTATGGTTGTCAGAGCCAGTAAACAGATTGAGGGCTCTTGCTGTGTACTGCCCCTTCCCGATTTCTTCCTGTCCTTCTTTCAAACATTCTCTCAAACACAGTTTTACAAGAAGTTGTCTTCCTGGTCCACACAGAAGTGCAGTGACATTCCACAGAGGGACCCTGGCTGCAATCCCAGGGCATTCATTCAGGCTTTCTACACCTCAATCCCATCAGCTATAACACTGAAAGAAGAAATGATCCCAGGAAAAAATGAGACCTTTGAGGGAAATCCCCAGAACAGATAGAGGTTTAATCCAGTTATGGATGAGTTTATTCAGCAAGTATTTAAGGAGTATCTATTTAGTGTTGTAGGTAGAAGAAAGTTGAGGGAAACAGTCATGAGTGAGGTTAAGCCCTTGCCCTCAAAGAAGTTTGAGCTCTAGTAGATGAGACAGGCATGCATATAAATTTACTTCATACTAGAATAGAAGGAATACAAGAACATGGGATGTGGCTAATGTGAAATTAGTAAGCATCACAGTGTGGATTGCCTTAATCCATTGTCATTTTAATGCTATTTTTCTCTAAGTGTTATGTACAAAACTTCCCAAGGCCACTGGTAAAAATTAATGATTTTATGAGGCAAGCAGAGCCATTAATGGAGGATTCGATACCTTAGTAAGGTGACTCCAAATGTTCCTTCATACTCCTAATAATTTACACATTATCTTTGTGAAAGTGCCATAATTTACAACTTAAATTTGCATATCTTGCAATGCAAGTCTTAGAAAGTTCACACTTTATTACAATAATGGCTTCTAATGAAGCATACCTATCAAGGTGCCCTTGTGTGGTCTCTGCCTATGTTGACCTTGTGATTTGCTTTGGCCACTGAGACATGGGCAGATATGATATTTGATAAATTAAGCACTTGTGTCTTGCTCCTTGCTCTCTTGGAATGCTGCCCTAAGGATGCAGTGAAGAAACCTGGTCCAACCACCTTAAAAATGGAAGATCCCAAGGAAAGAAAGACTCACTATCACAGCTGTGCAACCTGCCAGCTAAATTCAGCCACATGACTGAGCCCAGGCAAGGCCAGCCAAAAATAACCCAGCCAACCCCAGAATTTCAAGAAAAAAAAATTGTTTTAAGTCACTAAGTTTTGGGGTGGTTTGTTATACAACAACAGATAACCAATACATAACATCACTCATAGACATTTCTATACTTACAGTCTTGGCGAAATTCATCTAAGAATTGGTATTCTTGATAGTGTTTTTCTGTCATGAAGCATTCAGTTAGAAGTCACTACATCTAAGCTTAGCAGAGCATCACATTTTATGTAAATGCACTCTCTCAGAGTTCTTTATCAAATGGGTTATTGAGCCTAGAACTGTTCAAAATCCTTTTGCGGCCAACATGACAGTGGGTTGGCAAAATCAGCTTATAAGCTACCAGAAGCTTTAAACATACCTGCTTAGAACGTAAACAATAAGTAACATGGAGGTTGGATGTGTTTATCCCACTTTATTGTCAACTCCTTGATGACAATTAAGATTATTTACAAGGTTTCATCATAGATCACAAAACATCAGAAAAGGAAGGGAAATATGAAATCATCCAACCTACCACCTCATTTTATAGATGAGAAAACTGGGGTAAAGAGAGATAAGAGCCTTACAAATTCCCAGGGTTCTGGATCTAGCTCAGAGCAGAACAGGGTCTTTATACTGTTGAACTATTCTGTTTACCTTTTTGACATTTGTGCTATTAAAATATTCTTCCCATACCCAAATTTCCTTTGCATTTAGGATAAAATCCAAACTCAATATGTCCTCATAACCTGGTGAGTTCTGGTGAAGTTTGCTCCCACAGAGGTGTTCGTTCCACTCTATTGCTCTGCCCTGCTGCCTTTTCTTTCTGTTCCTCAAACTAACAAGCTCTTCTCCACTTCAAGCCTTTTGCACATATTGATATGTGCAAAAACTTCCCAAACTCTTCACTTTGCTGAATCCTATATGTGAGAACCCACTGTAGTTCTGTGGTTACAAGCAATAGAAAGTAATTCAGGGGATAGTATAAACAGGATATTGGAAAACAGGTAATTCACAATGTCTTCAGCCAAGTTTTAGGAAGGTCAAGAATCAGGATGGCTCCAGAATCTAAGAACAGATAAACATCTTGTCAAGCCTCTGTCACAGAAACAACCTGTTCCAGTTTTTTGATCTTGTATCACTCTGCTGCAGATTTCAAGCCCTGGAAGGAAATCAGCTTGACCAAGCTCAGTCACAAGCCCTCCCTCAGCCAAAGGAGAATGGGATAACTTGAATGAAAGCCCCCAAGATGATTGTTAGGGTGTTGCTACCAGGCCAAAGGAAAGTTGACTGAGGATGACAAAAGCAGGAAACGTCCACAATCATAACCTCTTGGGCCTTACCTTAATTGTCACCTTCTCAGGGAAGCTTTTCTGAACCACTCCATCTGTCACACTCATTGTTTCACCGTTTCTCAACACATTTTCTAGTTACATACTTGTGTGTTAGTTGGTTTGTCTCATATTCTCCTTCCCTCAGAGAAGGGACTGTTAGTCTGCTATACACTACATCCTCACTACCTAGCACAAAACCATGGTTCATAACAGACTCTCAATGAATATTTATAGAATAAATAAACAGACCAACAAGTGAGCAAATGAATAAATAATACAGAACTTATGATACTTCTGACCCGGTCCATGTGACATTAGCTTTGTAAGAATGAATGAGAAAAAGACAAAGAGAATATGATAAGTATAGGTTGTCATTTGCTCTGCCCTGTATGGTGTTGTGGAAAGGACAAGGACCCACACCCAGGAAAATAAGGAAAGATCACCTGTGCATCAGAAATGAGCCACATCATGCTGTGCTGTGCTATTCTTGAGGTCTAAGTTGTATAAGCAGTTAAGTAAGAGCAGAGGAGATTTGCAGTGGTGAAGTCTTATTGCCTAGAATGTTTGCAGAAGGAGAAACCCTCAAAACTGAAATGGGGTTCACGGCCTGGCTGCAACTGCCACTAGCTGAGATCAGCAGTATAAGTTCATAAACCTGCTCCCTCGGCCTCTATTTAGGCCTGGTGGTCCATTCTCGATAGCAGAGTCCCCAGGTTCATCTGCTGATGACTTCAGGTCCTTGAAGATATCTTCACCATTTGGGCCAGATGAGAATAATAAGCAGTAAAGCTAAATATGTTCACTTTGGAAATCAATAAGTATTGTAGTCATGATAGCTTGTGTATTGGGTTTTTTGTTTTAGTCATTTTTTCACAAAATAAAAATTTGACAAACCCAGTGTACCCTGGGGGGAAAAATGTTTTTTTGTGGTTGTTTGTTTTTAATGTTTCTGGCCCACAAAACCTAAAAGCTTCAGAAATTACAATCTCAGAGACCCAGGCACTCCCTGCAAGGGCATCAAGCCCATCAGAAAATCAACTTTTGAAGCAGTAAACATCAGTATATCAGCCATTGTTGTTGCTTTTGTCATGGTGATGGCAATTACATAGCCCCAGCCTGTTTCCTTTCCTGCCTCACACCTACTTGGCCCTCACATTAGGCTAAGAGGCCTCGGTCTGTTAGAAATAATGAAGTGCCTCAAGAAATCAAACACGTGCTCCAAAGTGGGTGAGCAAAGCAAACCTTAACTTCTGGCAGAAAGGCGAGCTAGGAACCCAGTTAGCAAGCCAACTAGGTGGACAGTCCACCTGCTTATATCTGGAACCTAAAGCACAGTTGCCCTTCACTCTGATTGGAGAAGTTGGGGCAGGGGGCAGGGGAGGTTTGCAATCTACGTGATTGGCTAATTTTTGAATTAGGAGAAGCAAAAGGGAAGGGCTACAATTGGATCCAGTTAAGGCTAAAATAGATTTTGAAAATGAACCACCAGAATTTCTTTCTCACAACCCACATCCTGGTCTGTGGGTCAGGAACAGTCAGGCCCTTGGCTCTTTCCGTAAGACCTGGACTTGAGGTCTGGTCAGTGACCAAAGTGGGTGCGGGTACACATATGTGCCTGTGAGTACACTTAGAGCAGTGAGAGTCCTTAGGTCACCAACTATAGGGGAGTTACCTAACTCTAAGAGGATGTTTTGTTTTAACCCTGTTTTACAAAGAGGGAAACTGTGACCTAGAACACTTCAGTAACTCCCATCAAAGCCTGGCTGAATGCAAAGTTTAAATACTAAATTGACCTCTTTAGTAATGTTACAGGTGATCCTTGATGGCAGCGAATTCCCAGACGCCAACATTATGAAAGACTGGTCTAGAAGTGAGTCTGCTCTAGGCTGAGAGAGGAAACTCTCCAGCTTCTTATATTTGAATAGTAGTGTGGTTTTAAGCCCTACACACTTAACCTTTCCCCCAGAAGCTGGCCTATGCACTTCATATGCTTAGCTAGAATCTCAGTTTCATGGAGAAAACCACTGCATAAAAATCAACTAGTATAATAAAAATGTCTTTTTCTCACCAGTAGTAATATTATACACATTTTTAACAAAGACTTTGAATAAAATAAGACCTTTTTCATTTTACAGTAAAGGTGAGCTCACCTATTTTCACAAAGCTGTGAAATTCCATATAAGGAAGTTTTAAGATCTTCTGGTTTTGTTTGTATACAGGCATTAATGAAAAGTTCAACCAAGATCTTCATGCTCACTGACTCTGGCTTCCTGAAATTTAAGTCTTCAGCTAAAAGAGGAAGCAATTCCTACCCAATTCATGCTGCAAACAGCCATGCCTGTTCTCAAGCTAAGAACACCAGTGGACTCTTTAAACTTAATTTCTTCACAATGTTCTCCCTGCTAGTAAATGTTAAGTTTCTATTTCAGGAGGAGGAAGAGTGCGACTAACTTGCCTGTCTTCATGCCCGTCTAACTCCTTTCAGGATTTCAGAGGTTTTTACTTGGGAAAGTAGAACCATGCCAACGTGACAACTCCCCAGAGTCCTATTAGAAGTAGAACTGTGAGCATGCTTAGAATAGAACAGGGGAGTTCCATCATTCTTCCAGAGGTTGTAAATAGTCTGTTACTGTTTTTAAATTTCCAACTAAAATATTTCCAAACTAAAAAATTAATACTTCTTGATTATCTTAACTTTCAAATGCATAACACACACAAAAAATCTTCATTAGTGACTCAGCTACTTGCTGTCCCTGTTAGTCTGATACCCTTTGCACATCAAAAGATGTTTCCTAACAATCATGGTCTTATCCCCAACTGAGCTTCATCATCATCAGAAAGCAATGATAAGATTTCCAGTCTGTGCTTAGCTTGTCAATCACTGCACACATATTCACTGAGCACTTAATACATGCAGGAAATTGAGGTTTATGGATACAGAAGGGAGCATAAAAGACAATCCTTGCCCTCCCTAGAGATGCTCACAGACCAGTGAAGGGAAAAATAAACATATAATTCCAAATTATGTTAATTGTGCTGAAGAAAAAGAGCAAGGTTTTACAGGAAAGTTTAATAAAGGAAACTAGTTTTAAATCAAGAGATCATGAAAGACCTTTCTAGAAGTGATCACACTTGTACTATGTTTCTAAACTGTGATGTGCAATAGGTAAGTTGTATTAAATGCATTTTTTTTACTTATTACATAAATTATTTTATTCTTTTTAGTTATATGTGACAGTAGAATGTCACAGGACAAAGAAACAAACAGGTATTGACCCAGTGAAGAGGCTGCTGGGCACATGGTCCTCCTTCCCAGCCTTCTGTATCTCTTGGAGAATCTTGTTCAGGACAAGAAATGCAGCTTCTAGGTGTATCAGAGTGGAGGTCTAGGGCTTGCCTTCCCACAGGTACAGAAACAGGAGCTCCCCAGGGCTTCCTTCTCTACCAACCCACACTGTGCTCTCTGTGACCCTTTACTCCCTTCAGCTGCAGCACTTAAATTAGCACTCCAAGTGAGTATCATTTGTGTTAGTACTCCAGGTGTTTTACTGGTTCCTGTGATGTGCAGTATCCACACCTAGCCTGTAAACTCCCGGAAAGCAGGTGACTCTCATTCTCCTTTTATAATGCTCACGAGGCCTTGATTGCAGCCTAACTCATAGCCACTGTTCAATAAACACATGTTTAATGAAATTGAATTTTATCTCAACATGAAATAGTGCATCCAACACTGGATATGAAGTAAAAGCCAAATTAGACAAGTAAGTTTGCTCTAGTGTTGTAGGGACAAATGAGGCAAGGCACCAAAGACCACAGGAAACAGTTTTATTTAGCTGCAGCCAGGCTCAGAGGGCACAGCTTTTGCTATAATCAATCAATCCAGAGTTCAGGTAGTTTCAGAATTTTATACCCAGCATGTAAGGGGAGGGGCTCAGAAGTTCACAGTCCTCAGAAGTTCACATAAAAGCAGCTTTTTCTTTCACTGTTTGGGCAAGTTAACCCTTCAAGAACAACACCTGAGAAGGAGAGAGCTTCTTCTCCCCTTTCTTTCCTCCCCCTGCCAGTTGTTACCATTGAGCCCAATTGGTAACTTATCTTAAAAATGTGGACATCTCTGTGAAGCCCCAGCTCAAGGCCAGAGGCCTTGTTTGCACATTTCTACAAACTACTATACTGGAAATGTTTGTGAAAAACTAATAAGGGGGTGTCCAGCACCTAGAGTGCTGGTATCTTCTCAGCCAGTGGCCAAGTAAAACAGGGCAACATGAAAATATCTACATTGAACTCTTTTGCATAGACTCTTTTGCTGACAGTCCTAAAATCAACCATCGTAAAGATTTCTGGAGAAGCCCAGTTAAGACTTTTCTGTGAATAAAGGGGTGCCACTTCACTAGAGTCACATTAATGTAAAGAAAATGGCATGAAGGGCACTGATGTAGGTATACTCCCTGCAGCTTCAAGGAATTCAACTTGTATGACTTTGACTAGTGAAGGCCCTAGTTCTCAGTTCTGAGTATCCTCAACTCTAAGGTGCAACACTGACCAACATGTACTTTTGGAGATGGTGAGGAAGGGCTGTTTAACTATAAACATAAACAAATTCTCCTTGACATATGATGGAGTTATATCCTGATATATCCATTGTACATTAAAAATATTGTAAATCAAAATGCATTTAATATTGGCAAGGACGTGAGAGGAAAGTTTCACTCAGACAATGATGGTGGGACTGCAAATTGGTCAGTCAGTATGGAAAGCAATATGGAGATTCCTCAGAAAACTTGGAATGGAACCACCATTCGACCCAATTATCCCACTCCTCAGCATATACCCAAAGGACTTAAAATCAGCATACTTTAGTGATGCAGTCACATCAATATTTATAGCATCTCCATTCATAATAGCTAAGCTATGGAACCAAAATAAATGTCCTTCAATAGATGAATGGATAAAGAAAATGTGATATATATATATATATATATATATATATATATATATATATATATATACACACACATTGTAATATATATATATATATATATACACACATTGTAATATATATATATATATACACACACATTGTAATATTAGTCAGCCATAAAGAAGAATGAAATTATGGCATTTGCTAGTAAACATATGGAACAAGAAACTGTCATGTTAGGTGAAATAAGCTAATTCCGAAAAACCAAAGGCCAAATATTCTCTCTGATATGTGGATGCTGATTCACAACAGGAGAGTGTAGGGGAGATTTCACCAGATTAGACAGGAGGCAATGGAGAGTCGGGGAAGGGAAGGGGAATGGGAATTGGAAAGACAGTAGAATGAATCTGGCATAACTTTTCTGTGTTCATATATGAATACACACCATTGTAATTTCATATCATGTACAACCACAAGAATGGAAAGTTATACTCCACGTATGTATGTCAAAATACATTCTACTGTCACATATAACTAAAAAGAATAAAATAATTTATGTAATAAGTTAAAAAATGCATTTAATACAACTTACCTATTGCACATCACAGTTTAGAAACATAGTACATTGCAGAGTATCAGCGATCTGATCACATGGCTGACTGGGAACTGTAGCTCACTGCAGTTACCCAGCATCAAAACTGAGTATTATAGCTGGGCATGGTGGCCCATGCCTATAATTCCAGTGCTTGGGAGGCTGAGACAGGAGGATCATGAGTTCAAAGCCAGCCTCAGCAATGGTGAGGCAATTATCAACTCAGTGAGACCCTGTCTCTAAATAAAAATACAAAATAGGGCTGGGGATGTGGTTCAGTGGCTGAGTATCCCTGAGTTAAATCTCTGATACAAAAAAAAAAAGTGAGTATTGTATGCAATGGCTATCCTGGGAAATGATTAAAATTCAATATCCAAATTACAGTTTCTACTGAATGCATATCAAATTCACACAATTGTAAAGTCAAAAAAATTATGTAAGTTGAATATTGTAAATCAAGAACATCTGTATTGAGAGCCATATCCTAATTTCAGAAACATTAAAATGTGTCAAATATTAAGAAAAAGTTATTACTCATCACCATTTTCCATGAGACTTAAAAGAAATTGTTTTTTCTTCTACTCCATGCGCCTACACATATTTTTCAATAATAGCTCCTCAAATTCTTTTTGGGAAATCAATCTTTCTTATTAGATGAAATCTACTGGGTGTGTCATCAGGGTGCCCAGCTTTCCTTTCATGAATTGACAGACACCTGACCCAAGCTAGGTCACTCAGACATATGAACATTGAATCCTAAGAAGGATGGTGCCATTGGCTGTTGGTACACCTAGAACTGAACCCTTAGTCCATGGACTAGAAAATGGTCCCAGAGGGTTGCCAGACATGATACAGTTTTACAGGTGTAGATAAGTGAATTTTTCTGGTGAGATGATCTCAGATTCTCAAAGAGGTCCATGGCTGAAATATGACTTCAGAGTCAAAGTTCTTAACCATGGTCTGTGGATGAGCCTGGATGGGGAGAAACATTATTGCTGTTTTCACTAGCTTCCATTCATGTTCCCTTAATTATGAATGTAGGCAATGAATCACAGTATTATTAGCAATTCCTGTGAATCTGCCACTAAGAGAAATTACATATTTTCATATCACATTATGGTGCTGCAGATATCTTAAAGTATAATTTTCACCTCTTACTACTTTAAAATTACATTATTATTAGAACCACAGCTAGATCTTATTATTCGACATGTTAATAAAGAAGCATATCTATTAATGATCACCAAATACTTTACTATTTTAAAACCACATCTCAAGATAATTGGTTTCCTTTGTAATATGTATGCTTCATTCTATTCAAACATTATACAGAGAGGAGGTCTGAGAGCTCCATCAGACTGCCAGAGGACCCACAACATGAAAAGGTTAAAGGCCCCTTCAATAAAATCTTGGTAGGACTACATTCCTTAACCCTACCTATATTGATTTTACAAAGTTAGGGTCTATCTGGTAGCTTCTCTCCTTTAACTACTTATCATTTTTATTCCTAACATTGGAACCTCTGGATTCTTTCAAAGCAGCAGGCATTACCTAATAAACATATACACCATATGACAGGGAAAATAAGCCATACTACCAAAGCACTATACAGATTTAAATGCAATTCCTATTAAAATTCCAATGATATTCTTCATAGAAATAGAAACATCAGTCATGAAATTCATTTGGAAAAATAATAGCCAAAGCAATCTTTAGCAAGAAAGGTGAAGCAGAAGGCATCACAATACTAGATCTTAAATTATACTACAGAGCTATAGTAACAAAAATGGTATGCTATTGACACAAAAACAGACATGAAAACCAAAGGAACAGAAGACATGAAGACATACCCACATAAATACAGTTATCTCATACTAGACACCCATACATTGAAGAAATGTGCTGGGAAAACTGGAAATCCATATAAAGTAGAATGAATTTGAACCCCTATCTCTCACCCTGCACAAGACTCAACTCAAAATGGATCAAGGACCTAAGCATTAGACCAAAGACCTTATGCTTACTAGAAGAAAAAGTAGGCCCAACCCTCCATCATGTTGGCTTAGGAACCAACTAGATTCTTCCTCAACAAGAATCCTAAAGTGCAAGAAGTAAAATCAAGACTCATAAGTTGGATGGAATCAAACTAAAAAGCTTCTTCACAGCAAAGGAAACAATCAAGAACATGAAGAGAGAGCCTACAGAATGGGAGAAAATCCTTACCACCTACTCCTTAGATAGAGCATTAATCTCCAGGATATACAAAGAACTCAAAAACTTTAACACCAGAAAACCAAATAACCTGATCAATAAATGGGCAAAGGAACTGATAGACACTTCACAGAAGAAGAAACATGAATGGTCAGCAAATATATGAAAAAATGTTCAACATCTCTAGCAATTAGAGAAATGCAAATTAAAACTACACTGAGATTCCATCTTACTCCAGTCAGAATGGCAATTATCGAGAATACAAGTAACAAGAAATGTTGGTAAGAATGGGGGGGGGGGGAAAGTTTCACTCATACATTGCTGGTGGGACTGCAAGTTGGTGCAACCACCATGGAAAACAGTAGGTAGATTTCTCAGAAAACTTGGAATGGAACCACCATTCGACCCAGTTATCCCACTCCATGGTTTATATAAAAAAAAAAAAAAAAAACCTTAAAATCAGCATATTTTATTGATGCAGCCACATCAATGGTTATAGCAGCTCAATTCACAATAGCCAAGTTATGGAACCAACCTAAATGTCCTTCAACAGATGAATGGATAAAGAAAATGTGGTACATATATATAATGGAATATTACTCAGCCTTAAAGAAGAATGAAATTATGGCATTTGCCAGTAAATGGATGAAACTGGAGAATATCATGCTAAGTGAAATAAGCCAGTCTCAAAAACCAAAGGCTGAATGTTCTCTCTGATATGTGGATGCTAACCCACAACAAGGGAGGGTAGGAAGAGGAAGAATAGAAAATCCATTGGATCATACAAAGGGAAATGAAGGGAAGGGATCGGGGAGGGGAATAGGAAAGACAGTAGAATGAATTGGACATCTCCTATCCTTGTTATGAATACATGGCCAGGGTAACTCCACATCATGGACAATCATGAGAGAGAGAGAGGGAGATACAGAATAGGTAAATCCACAGAGATAGACAGTAGATTAGTGATCAAAATATTTAGAGGGAACGGGAAATGGGGAGTAAATACTTAACGGGGGATTAACCTCTTAATGGGTGCAGGTTTCCTTTTGGAATGGTGAAAATGCTTTGGAATTAGAGTTGATGATGGAAGAGCCCTGCGTGTACTAAATGCCACTGGATTATACACTGTAAAATGGTTAATTTTAATGTTGTGAGAGTTCTATCTCAATAAAACATAAACTAAAATAATAAATAAATAATTTTAAAACCCATTACAAATTTTCCTGAGAATTATTTAAGGACCCATTTAGGGGAGTAAAGGAAAAAAAATTCCAAAGTTTAATGATATTTTGTTTCCCTCTTTCCCCCTCAACCCACCCTCCCCTCAAGTTGCTCTTGTACACTGCAATTTTAGATCACTTATGAAATTGCTAATGTGTACTTTAGCCTACAAACTAAATTCTGGTTTGCACTTATGCATATTAAAACACACCACTAAATACTCATCTGACAAGCTATATTTTAAACCTCAAACTAGATTTTATTGTGCCTGGATGCATTTTTAATATACCTACTAAATTTCACCTGGATTGAAAGAATGGCTGGCAATGGTGATTGGTGAGGAGGAAGGAAGAGTCATCCCTATCCCACACATTCTGCCTCTGCTTGGGGGACCAAGGGGGATGGCAACCCAACTGCCTGCTGGCTTTGGAGAGCTTTTCAGGAAAAGATTCTAGACATGACCTCACTGCCTTGAGCAGGGTCCGAGAGATTACTAAAAGGCTTCCCATTCTGGGAACTTGCCCTGGACCAGGGACCTCAGCTTACCCCATTAGCACACCCAGTCCTTGCCAGACTGTCACAGCAGACTTGGGTTACCTTCCTCAAGCTCCTCTCACATCTTTCTCTGTCCTTTCTTCTTTGCCGGGGTTTTAAGTTCCGTCTTCTGCTCACAAACTCTGGTGAATCCATATAGCCTTCTAGATCGTATCCAACCAACTGAGCCCAGGAAGGAAGAACCAGCATTTTGGGGTGGGGGTGGGGAGACTAGGCAATACCAAGTTTGTGTATCATGTATCCCATTTAACTTTGTGATGAACAGCATTAAAAGGTTTTCATGGCCCATGGGGATAAAGAAACCAGGTGCTCCGTCATATAAAGTCACACACACTACTCTTTCCCAACCTTTTCTTTACCACTTCTGCATTATTCAACTAGGCAGGCCCCTGCTCACTTCCCTTGATTGTGTCACACCTTGTCCACAAGGAGCCTCAGACTAAAATGCCTCTCCCCTGCTCATTCCAAATCCTCCCCATTCCTTAAGCTTTGGCTCAAATTACCCCTTCTCCAAAAAGCTTTCTCAGATCCCAGTTCCCTCTCCCTTCCCTCAGTGACCATTTACTACACCAGTACTACACCAGGTCTCCCCTGGCTTGAACCATGTGTCTGGCCTCCTCCATTGAACAATAAACTCCCTGGGAGCAGGGACTGCGCTTTATCCTTCTTTGTATTTACTGTGGTGCTCAGTAGGATTGAGAGCTGGAAACTGCTTGATTTTCTCATGAGCAAGAGACTGATTTTTTTTTTTCCAGGCCAAAGCATCAATCTTTTTCCCAGCTTCTACCCATCTCTCTTCCCCCAGTGGTGTCTCATGGGACTCCTGGACATTCTGTCCAGCTGCCCTAAGTAAGTGAGCCTATCTCACTCAGGGCTCCTTCCCCATTGCACCCTCTCCTAGATGCAGCCTCCTTCTGCTTTGTAGCTAGAAGATGAAAAGGCTCTTTTTTCCTTTACATGCCTAATGACATCATCCTTTCCAAACAGGCACTTGGGGGAAAGTCATGGCAGGTAAAGTATTGCTACTTATTCAGAAAATGAGCAGGTCGTGCCCTGTCTCCAGATGTCTAATAGCTGCTGGGGCGGGGTGCGGGGAGTATGTGGATGGTGTTGGCAGAAAGAAGGGGTTTTGTGGAATTAGGCACATCCAGGAAAGGTCAGGGTCCTTGGGATGGGGCACACAGATAAACGGCAAAGCAGCCTGCATCATGTGAGGCAGGGTTGCTGCTTTAAGACCTGAAGGGACCCTTTGAGCTTGTAATGGTTTCTTTTTCTTTCCATTTGTGTTTGAAATTTCTTTTGTTTTGGTTCTTCTCTGTTCTGGATGATGTGCTTGGCTAATTTGCTACAACAATTCATGATTTCTTTCTTTTTTTTTTCTACCTCTTCACCCTCAATTATTTCTTCAAGAAAAGTATGTTCATGGAAGAAAACATGGATTAGTCAGTAAAATCTCTAGCCGTTGTTTTCTAAAATCTAACATCCTTTTAGACCTAAGGACCTAACATAGGAGGATCTTTAACCTAACATAGGAGATTAAGGGGAAGAGGGATTCTCTGGATAGCCTGAGTGTGTGGAGCAAGGCATTGAGATCCTCCCAAGATGCGACAGACTTAATACTGCTGAAGAAACAAAAGGGGGTAGTAGAGACTGTGTCTGCCTGAGGTTGTAAGCCCTAAGCCCTATGTGCATTAATTTTTGTTTTATGTTAGTTACCTACCATGACTTTTCCCCCAATCTCTGAATCTAACTAGTTGTGATGGACTTGTTAAAGATTTGTGCACCTCAAACAAGAAATAAAAGCTACAAATAGCCTCTAGCTCCATAAGGGCTCTGTAGACAGTGGGAAACTCTGAGAGTTGATTACCTAGAAAGATGGGAGGCATCTCCTATGTCAGATGCCTAAAGAATGTGAAAGACCCCGAATGTGTAATCCAATCCCTGGGCTTGGGAGCAGCAGAGATAGTACAAGAATGACTTAAGTAGCCCTTTCCCAGCTGTCTGCCCAATGGGTAGTAAATTTGGTCTTGATCAGAAAATAATAAAGAGCTGTATGGTTTGAGGTTTCTTGGTTACAGACAACTATTCCAAGTAGTTTAAGTAGAAAATAAAATTGATTAAAAAGTATTGCAGGTTTGTAGTTATAAGACAAATGAGTTCTGGAGGCCTAATGTACAACATGGTGACTAGAGTTAATAATAATGTACACAAACTTAAAATTTGCTAAGAAAGTAGATCTTCAGTATCCTCACCACACACACGTACAAAAAGTAACTACATAATGTGATTGATATGCTAATAAGCTTGATTGTGGTAATCATAGTACAATGCATATATTTATCAAAACATCATGTTTTATACCTTGAATATATGCTACTTTTATTTGACTTTATTTGGTATTTTATTTTTTTTATTTATTCTTTTTAGTTATACATGACAGTAAAATGTATTTTGACATACAAATGCATAGAGTACCACTTCCCATTCTTGTGGTTGTACATGATGTGGAGTTACATGGTTGTGTATTCATGTATGAACATAGGAAAGTTATGTCTTGTTCATTCTACTGTCTTTCCCATTCCCATAGCCCCTTCTTTCCTCCCCTTACCCCCTGTCCATTGGGTGAACCTTCACCACCCACTCCCACCTCACACCCCACCCCTGTGAGTCAAAGAGAACATTCGACCTTTGGTTTTTTGGATTTGGCTCATTTCACTTAGCATGACAGTATCCAATTTCACCTATTTACTAGCAAATGCCATAATTTCATTCTTCTTTTAGGCTGAGTAATATTTAATTTTGTATATGTACCACATTCTCTTTATCCATCCATCTGTTGAAGTGCATCTAGGTTGATTCTTTAGCTTAGCTTTTGTGAATTGAGCTGTAATGAATATTGATATGGGCGTGTCACTAAAACCATGTTTATTTTAAGTCCTTTGAATATATGCCGAGGAGTGAGATAACTGGGTCAAATGGTGGTTCCATTCCAAGTTTTCTAAGAAATCTCCATATAGCTTTAGAGGGTGGTTGCAGTCCTACCAGCAATGTCTGAGTGAACCTTTTTCCCCACGTTCTTGTCAACATTTCTTGTTACTTGTATTCTTGATAAGATGGAATCTCAGTGTAGTTTTAATTTGTATTTCTCTAATTGCTAGAGATATTGAACATTTTTTCATATATTTGTTGATCAATAGTATATCTTCTTCTGAGAAGTATCTTTTTAGTTCCTTTGCCCATTTATTGATTGGGTTATTTGGTTTTTGGTGTTAAGTTTTTTGAATTCTTTGTATATCCTGGAGATTAATGCTCTAACTGAGGGTGGTAAGGATTTTCTCCCATTCTGTAGGCTCTCTCTTCATGTTATTGTTTCCTTTGCTGTGAAGAAACTTTTTAGTTTGATTCCATCCCATTTATTGATTCTTGATTTTAATTCTTGCATTTTAGGATTCTTGTTGAGAAAGAATCAAGTTGGTTCCTGAGCCAACATGATGGAGGGTTGGGCCTACTTTTCCTTCTAGTAAGCATGGGGTCTCTGGTCTAATGCTTAGGTCCTTGATCCATTTTGAGTTGAGTCTTGTGCAGGGTGAGAGATAGGGGTTCAAATTTATTTTACTTTATATGGATTTCCAGTTTTCTCAGCACCATTTATTGAAGAGGCTATCTTTTCTCCAATGTAGGTTTATGGTACCTTTATCTAGTATGAGATTAATGTATATGGATTTGTCTCTATGTCTTCTATTCTGTACCATTGGTCTATGTGTCTGATTTAGTGCCAATAGCATGCTGTTTTTGTTACTATAGCTCTGTAGTATAATTTAAGGTCTGATATTGTGATACCTCCTTCATTTTTTTTGCCAAAACTTGCTTTGGCTATTTTGAGCCTCTTATTTTTCCAAATGAATTTCATAAGTGCCCTCTTTATTTCTATAAAGAACATCATTGGAAACTTAATAAGAATTGAATTAAATCTGTATAACACTTTTGGTAGTATGACCATTTTGACAGTATTAATTCTGCCTATCCAAGAACATGGGAGATCTTTTCATCTTCTAAGGTGTTCTTCAATTTCTTTCTTTAGTATTCTGTAGTTTTTATTATAGAGGCTTTTTTTAAACCTCTCTTGTTTGTTTGATTTCCAAATATTTTATTTTGCTTGAGGTTATTGTGAACGGAATAGTTTTCCTAATTTCTTTTTCAGTTGATTCATCACTGATTATAGGAATGCAATTCATTTAAGTGTTTTCATTTCATAGCCTGCTACTTTGCCGAACTCATTTATGAGTTCAAGAAGTTTTCCAGTAGAGTTTTTGGGACTTCCAAATGTAGAATCTTGTCATCAGCAAAAAGGGATAGTTTGAGTTCTTCTTTTCCTATTTGTATCCACTTAATCTCTTTATTCTGTCTAATTGCTCTGGCTAGAGCTTCAAGGACAATGTTGAATAGAAGTGGTGAAAGAGGGCATCCTTGTCTTATTCCAGTTTCTAGAGGGAATGCTTCCCATTTTTCTCCATTTAGTGGCCTTGATGTTGGCCTTGGGGTTAGCATAGCTAGCTTTTACAATTTTGAGGTATTTTCCTACTATCCCTAGTTTTTCTTAGAATTTTATTTTTACTTCAATAAAGCTTAAAAGTATTGGATAGTTTGGGTAAAAATTTTGGGATGTTGGGTAATTTACAGGAACTCCAAAAAGGCGGAGAACAAAACTCAGAGAATGAGCAGCTAAACCATCCCATCTACCAATTTCGTGAAGGCAACAGTTGTCACTATCAGGCATTAGACACTCCACCTCTATCTCCAGAAAAATGGGCTTCATTCACCATGGCTTGCTTCTGAATCTATGACTCCCCCAGAGGAGGCTTTTGACAGAGCATAAGTCATGTGCCTGTGCTCCAGCTGCAAAAGAGACTGGGAAAGTGGATTTATGGCATTTGCCCTGGGAAGGCAGGACTCCCAGTGTGCAAATTTCCCTAAAAGTAGAAAGGCTTTCAGGAGATGCTAAGCTTCCAGAAAGCATTGGAAATGTCATTTCAGCTGCCTTTTTTTTTTTTCAAAAAGGAAAATGAAGACAATCTGATCACATTTTGGGAAAGTAAATTAGGGTAAGGTGGGTAATGCCCATGTGTTTTCTGGGAAGATGGACCCCAGTGTGGAAGGCCATGGAAGACCATCATGAGTTGCTTTTTTTCTGCAGATAACTAATTGTCACTTTGGAAACATCTTGACAGGTATAAGCAGTCAGAAGAGCAGTAAGTCAGGAGTAGGATAGGAAGGTTAGGAAGTATCTAGAGGGGAAGGACTGAAGGTGAGTAGAAAGAAGACCTCTATTTAATACAGGTCAATCTAACCAGCTCCCTGAGATGGGGCAAGCCTAAGCCGGGTCCAGCATGAGTGAATGAACATCCAGCCCCCACAATGTCAGTCTAAAGATGAGAGTTTAGACAAATGACTGGCATCCAGTGGAACCACAGGCAAGATGAAGGAACAGAAGACAAGAGGTGCAAACAGGCATGAAGCAAAAATGAGTGACATCAGTCACTGGTTCCCACTGTAGCACAAAGCTCCAGTTCAGCCTTTCTGAGAAAATAAGTGAAGGAGTTGGTTTGAGAAAGCAAGTGGGGGGATTGTGGGACTGAGCAGTTTTTCCATAGAGACATCCAAGTATTTCTCTAATTGCTAGAGATGATGAACATTTTTTTCATATATTTGTTGATTGATTGTATATCCTCATCTGAGAAGTATCTGTTCAGGTCCTTGGCCCATTTATTGATTGGGTTATTATTATTATTTTTTTTTTTTGGTGCTTAGCTTTTTGAGTTCTTTATATACCCTAGAGATTAGTTCTCTATCTGATGTGTGAGGGGTAAAAATTTGCTCTCAAGATGTAGGCTCTCTATTCACCTCACTGATTGTTTCTTTTCCTGAAAAGAAACTTTTTAGTTTGAATCCATCCCATTTATTGATTCTTGATTTTAATTCTTGTGCTATAGGAATCTTATTAAGGAAGTTGGGGCCTAATCTGACATGATGGAAATTAGGGCCTACTTTTTCTTCTATTAGATGCAGTGTCTCTGGTCTAATTCCTAGGTCCTTGATCCACTTTGAATTGAGTTTTGTGCATGGTGAGAGATAGGGGTCTCATTTCATTTTGTTGTATATGGATTTCCAATTTTCCTAGCACCATTTGTTGAAGGGCTATCTTCTCTCCAATGTGTGTTTTTGGCACATTTGTCTAGTATGAGATAACTATAATTAGGTGGGTTAGTCTTTGGGTCCTCTATTCTGTACCATTGGTCTACCAGTCTATTTTGGTAATATGAATTATAATGCATTCTGCTTCATATATTAAAAAAAATTAAATAATAAACTATTTATATAGGTGAAAAAAGAAAAAGAGAGAGAGAGAGAGAGAGAGAGAGAGAGAGAGAGAGAGAGAGAGAGAGATCCAGGTATAAGGTAGGGACTTAGAATAAAGAAAAAAGGCAGAAATACATCCTGCTCTAAGGAAAGGTTAAAGTCTTCCAAAGATAGATGCACCAGGTCTTTATTTGTTTGTTTATTTTTAAAATTTGTTCTAATGTTATATATGATAGTAGTATGCATTTTTATTCATGTTACACATACAGAGAACAATTTTTCATGTCTATTTGTACACAAAGTACAGTCACACCATTTGTGTCTTCAAACATGTACTTAGGGTAATGATGTCCATCTCATTCCACCATTTTTTCTATCCCTATGCCCCCTCCCTTATCCTCCCACCCCTTTGCCTTATCTAGAGTTTATCTAATCCTCACATGCTACCCATCATCCTCATTATGAATCAACATCCTTATATCAGAGAAAACATTTGGCATTTGGAATTTGGCTTACTGCACTTAGCTTGATATTCACCAGCTGCATCCATTTACCTGAAAATGCCATGATTTCATTCTCTTTTATTTATGAGTAATATTCCATTGTGTATATATACCACATTTTCCCTATCCATTCATCTACTAAGGGGATCTAGGTTAGTTCCACAAATTAGCTATTGTGAACTGTGCTGCTATAAACATTGATGTGGCTGTGTCCCTGAAGTTTGCTGTTTTTAAGTCCTTTGGCTTATAAACCGAGGAGTGGGATAGCTAGGTCAAATGGTGGTTCCATTCCCAGATTTCCAAGGAATCTCTATACTGCTTTCCATATTGGCTGTACCTATTTGCAGTCCCACCCAACAATGTATGAGTGTGCCTTTTTCCCCACACTCTTGCCAACACTTACTGTTGTTTGTATTGTTAATAGCTGCCATTTGGACAGGAGTGAGATGAAATCTTAGAGTAGTTTTGATTTGCATTTCTCTAATTGCTAGAGATGTTGAATATTTTTTTATATATATTTGCTGATTGATTGTGTATCATCTTCTCAGAAGTGTCTGTTCAGTTCCTTGGCCCATTTTTTAATTGGGTTGTTTTTTTTTTTTTTTTTTGGATGTTAAGATTTTTGAGTTCTTTTTATTTTTATTTTTTTTTAATTCTTTATTGTTGGTTGTTCAAAACATTACAAATTTCTTGATATATCATATTTCACACTTTGATTCAAGTGGGTTATGTACTCCCATTTTTACCCCATATACAGATTGCAGAATTACATCAGTTACACATCCATTGATATACATATTGCCATACTAGTTAGTGTCTGTTGTGTTCTGCTGCCTTTCCTATCCTCTACTATCCTCCCTCCCCTCCCCTCCCCTCCCCTCCCCTCTTCTCTCTCTACCCGCCTCTACTGTCATTCATTTGTCCCCCTTGTATTATTTTTCCCTTTCCCCTCACTTCCTCTTGTATGTACTTTTGTATAACCCTGAGGGTCTCCTTCCATTTCCATGCAATTTCCCTTCTCTCTCCCTTTCCCTCCCACCTCTCATCCCTGTTTAATGTTAATCTTCTTCTCCAGCTCTTCGTCCCTACTCTGTTCTTAGTTACTCTCCTTATATCAAAGAAGACATTCGGCATTTGTTTTATAGGGATTGGCTAGCTTCACTTAGCATAATCTGCTCTAATGCCATCCATTTCCCTGCAAATTCTATGATTTTGTCATTTTTTAATGCAGAGTAATACTCCATTGTGTATAAATGCCACATTTTTTTTATCCATTCGTCTATTGAAGGGCATCTAGGTTGGTTCCACAGTCTTGCTATTGTGAATTGTGCTGCTATGAACATCGATGTAGCGGTGGTGTCCCTGTAGCATGCTCTTTTTAGGTCTTTAGGGAATAGACTGAGAAGGGAAATAGCTGGGTCAAATGGTGGCTCCATTCCCAGCTTTCCAAGAAATCTCCATACTGCTTTCCAAATTGGCTGCACCAATTTGCAGTCCCACCAGCAATGTACAAGTGTACCCTTTTCCCCACATCCTCGCCAGCACTTGTTGTTGTTTGACTTCCTAATGGCTGCCAATCTTACTGGAGTGAGATGGTATCTTAGGGTGGTTTTGATTTGCATTTCTCTGACTGCTAGAGATGGTGAGCATTTTTTCATGTACTTGTTGATTGACTGTATGTCCTCCTCTGAGAAGTGTCTGTTCAGGTCCTTGGCCCATTTGTTGATTGGGTTGTTTGTTTTCTTATTGTCTAATTTTTTGATTTCTTTGTATACTCTGGATATTAGGGCTCTATCTGAAGTGTGAGGAGTAAAGATTTGTTCCCAGGGTATAGGCTCCCTATTTACCTCTCTTATTGTTTCTTTTGCTGAGAAAAAACTTTTTAGTTTCAGTAAGTCCCTTTTGTTGATTCTAGTTATTAACTTTTGTGCTATGGGTGTCCTATTGAGGAATTTGGAGCCCGACCCCACAGTATGTAGATCGTAGCCAACTTTTTCTTCTATCAGATGGCGTGTCTCTGATTTGATATCAAGCTCCTTGATCCATTTTGAATTAACTTTTGTGCATGGCGAGAGAAAGGGATTCAGTTTCATTTTGTTGCATATGGATTTCCAGTTTTCCCAGCACCATTTGTTGAAGATGCTATCCTTCCTCCATTGCATGCTTCTAGCCCCTTTATCAAATATAAGATAGTTGTAGTTTTGTGGATTGGTTTCTGTGTCCTCTATTCTGTACCATTGGTCCACCCGCCTGTTTTGGTACCAGTACCATGCTGTTTTTGTTACTATTGCTCTGTAGTATAGTTTGAAGTCTGGTATCGCTATACCGCCTGATTCACACTTCCTGCTTAGCATTGTTTTTGCTATTCTGGGTCTTTTATTTTTCCATATGAATTTCATGATTGCTTTCTCTATTTCTACAAGAAATGCTGTTGGGATTTTGATTGGCATTGCATTAAACCTATAGAGAACTTTTGGTAATATCGCCATTTTGATGATGTTAGTTCTGCCTATCCATGAACAGGGTATATTTTTCCATCTTCTAAGATCTTCTTCTATTTCTCTCTTTAGGGTTCTGTAGTTTTCATTGTATAAGTCTTTCACCTCTTTTGTTAGGTTGATTCCCAAGTATTTTATTTTATTTGAAGATATTGTGAATGGAGTGGTTGTCCTCATTTCCATTTCAGAGGATTTGTCGCTGATATACAGGAATGCCTTTGATTTATGCATGTTGATTTTATATCCTGCCACTTTGCTGAATTCATTTATTAGCTCTAATAGTTTCTTTGTAGACACTTTTGGGTCTGCTAGGTATAGAATCATGTCACCTGCAAATAGTGATAATTTAAGTTCTTCTTTTCCTATTTTTATGCCTTTAATTTCTTTCGTCTGTCTAATTGTTTCGTCTGGCCAGTGTTTCGAGAACTATGTTGAACAGAAGTGGAGAGAGAGGGCATCCCTGTCTTGTTCCAGATTTTAGAGGGAATGCCTTCAATTTTTCTCCACTCAGAATGATGCTAGCCTGAGGCTTAGCATAAATTGCTTTTACAATATTGAGGTATGTTCCTGTTATCCCTAGTTTTTCTAGAGTTTTGAACATAAAGGGATGCTGTACTTTGTCAAATGCTTTTTCCGCATCTATCGAGATGATCATATGGTTCTTATTTTTAAGTCTATTGATGTGGTGAATAACATTTATTGATATCCGTATATTGAACCAGCCTTGCATCCCAGGGATGAATCCTACTTGATCATGGTGCACAATTTTTTTGATATGTTTTTGTATCCGATTCGCCAGAATTTTATTGAGGATTTTTGCATCTAGGTTCATTAGAGATATTGGTCTGTAGTTTTCTTTCTTTGAAGTGTCTTTGTCTGGTTTAGGTATCAGGGTGATGTTGGCCTCGTAGAATGAATTTGGAAGTTCTCCCTCTTTCTCTGTTTCCTGAAGTAGCTTGAAAAGTATTGGTATTAGTTCCTCTTTAAAGGTTTTGTAAAACTCTGCTGTATACCTGTCCGGTCCTGGGCTTTTCTTAGTTGGTAGTCTTTTGATGGTTTCTTCTATATCCTCAATTGATATTGGTCTGTTTAGGTTGTCTATATCCTCCTGACTCAATCTGGGGAGATCATATGACTTAAGAAATTTGTCTATGCCTTCACTATCTTCTAATTTATTGGAGTATAAGGATTCAAAATAATTTTTGATTATCTTCTGTATTTCTGAAGTGTCTGTTGTGATATTGCGTTTTTCATCCCGTATGCTAGTAATTTGAGTTCTCTCTCTTCTTCTCTTCGCTAGCATCGCTAAGGGTCTGTCAATTTTGTTTATTTTTTCAAAGAACCAACTTTTAGTTTTGTCAATTTTTTCAATTGTTTCTTTTGTTTCGATTTCATTAATTTCAGCTTTGATTTTCATTATTTCTTGCCTTCTACTTCTTTTGCTGTTGTTTTGCTCTTCTTTTTCTAGGATTTTGAGATGAAGTATGAGATCATTTATTTGTTGGTTTTTTCTTTTTTTAAGGAATGAACTCCAAGCAATGAATTTTCCTCTTAGAACTGCTTTCAATGTGTCCCATAGATTCCGATATATTGTGTCTGTGTTTTCATTTATCTCTAAGAATTTTTTAATTTCCTCCTTGATGTCTTCTATAACCCATTGATCATTCAGTAACCTATTGTTCATTCTCCAAGTGATGTATGCTTTTTCCTTCCTTCTTTTATCGTTGATTTTCAGTTTCATTCCATTATGATCAGATAACATGCATGGTATTATCTCTACTCCTTTATATTGTCTAAGAGTTGCCCTGTGACATAATATATGATCTATTTTTGAGAAGGATCCATGTGCTGCTGAGAAAAAAAGTGTAACTGCTTGATGTTGGGTGGTATATTCTATATATGTCAATTAAGTCTAGGTTATTAATTGTATTATTGAGTTCTATAGTTTCCTTATTCAACTTTTGTTTGGAAGATCTGTCCAGTGGCAAGAGAGGTGTGTTGAAGTCTCCCATGATTATTGTATGGTGGTCTATTAGACTCTTGAACTTGAGAAGAGTTTGTTTGATGAACATAGCTGCACCATTGTTTGGGGCATATATATTTATGATTGTTATGTCTTGTTGGTGTATGGTTCCCTTGAGCAGTATGTAGTGTCCCTCTTTATCCCTTTTGATTAACTTTGGCTTGAAATCTATTTTATTTGATATGAGTATGGACACTCCTGCTTGTTTCCGAAGTCCATATGAGTGATATGATTTTTCCCAACCTTTCACCTTCAGCCTATGTATGTCTTTTCCTATCAAATGCGTCTCCTGTAGGCAGCATATTGTTGGGTCTTGTTTTGTGATCCATTCTACTAGCCTGTGTCTCTTAATTGGTGAGTTTAAGCCATTAACATTTAGGGTTATTATTGAGATATGGGTTGTTCTTCCAGCCATATTTGTTTATTTCTGTTACTAAACATGGTTTGTTTTCTTCTTTGATTATTCCCCCCCCCCTTTACTGTCCTACCTCCCACTGTTGGTTTTCATTGTTATTTTCCATTTCCTCTTCCTGTAATGTTTTGCCGAGGATGTTTTGAAGAGATGGTTTTCTAGCTGCAAATTCTTTTAACTTTTGTTTATCGTGGAAGGTTTTAATTTCATCTTCCATCCTGAAGCTTAATTTCGCTGGATACACAATTCTTGGTTGGAACCCATTTTCTTTCAGTGTTTGAAATACGTTATTCCAGGATCTTCTAGCTTTCAGAGTCTGTGTTGAAAGATCAGCTGTTATCCTGATTGGCTTACCCCTAAGTGTAATCTGCTTCCTTTCTCTTGTAGCTTTTAAAATTCTCTCCTTATTCTGTTTGTTGGGCATCTTCATTATAATGTGTCTAGGTGTGGATCTCTTATGATTTGCACATTCGGTGTCCTGTAGGCTTCTCGGATTTGGGATTCTGCCTCATTCTTCAAGTCTCGGAAGTTTTCTCGTATTATTTCATTGAATAGATTGCTCATTCCTTTGGTTTGGAGTTCTGTCCCTTCCTGTATCCCAATGACTCTTAAGTTTGGTCTCTTAATGTTATCCTATATTTCTTGGATGTTCTGCTCATGGTTTCTTAACAGTCTTGCTGAGCTGTCTATGTTCTTTTCAAGTTGAAATACTTTGTCTTCATTGTCTGATGTTCTATCTTCTAAGTGTTCTACTCTGCTGGTAGTATTCTCCATTGAGTTTTTAAGTTGGTTTATTGCTTCCTGCATTTCTCGGATTTCTGTTTGTTTGTTTTTTATAACCTCTATCTCCCTGTATAGTTGATCCTTTGCTTCCTGGATTTGTTTGTGTAATTCATTGTTGAAGTGATCTTTCATGGTCTGATTTTGCTGTCTAATGTCTTCCTTGATACTCCAGATCATCTGAAGCATGTATATCCTGAATTCTTTATCTGACATTCCATCTGCTGCAGCTGTTACCTCTTCTAAAGTTGAGTTGACCTGCATTGCTTGTGGTCCTTTCTTTACTTGTCTTTTCATACTGCTTGCGTTTCTTTCTGCTTGATGAAACAGTTGTGTTTTTGAAATGTTTTTTTCCCCTATATATTTATATTGCTCTTGTATAGTTGAAAAGTCTCCCTTGCAGGATTGGGCGGCGGTCTGCCTACCTTGCAGGCACGGGCGGCGGCTCTGCTCTCTCCTTACTCCAATTGGGGTGTCGTGTCTACCACACCGGCAGGTCACTGGGCCTGTTCCGGGCGCGGGCAGCGGCTCTGTTCTGCCCCTACTCCAATTGGGGTGACGAGTGTACCACGCCGGCAGGCCACCGGGCCTGATCCGCCGGTCGGTTGCAGGTCTGCCTACCCTGCAGGCACGGGTGGTGGCTCTGCTCTGCCCCCCCCCAATTGGTGTGACTTGTCTACCACACCCGCGGACCGCTGGGCCTGTTCCGGGCGCGGGCGAAGGCTCTGTTATGTTCCTATTCCAATTGGGGTGACGTGCCTACCACCCCGGCAGGCTGCTGGGCCTGTTCCACCGGTCGGTCGCAGGTCTGCCTACCTTGCGGGCACGGGCGGCGGCTCTGCTCTGCCCCTACTCCAAATGGGGTGACGTGTCTGTTGCACCGGCAGGCCACTGGGCCTGTCCCACTGGTCTGTCGCAGGTCTGCCCACCTTTCGGGCACGGGTGGCGGCTCTGCTCTGCCCCTACTCCAATTGGGGTGATGTGTGTACCACGCCGGCAGGCTCCTGGGCCTGATCCGCCGGTCTGTCGCAGGTCTGCCTATCTTGCAGGCGCGGGCGGTGGCTCTGCCCTGCCCCTCCTACCAGGCCTGCGGACCACTGGGCCTGAACTGCAGGTTGGTCGCAGGTCTGCTCACCCTGCGGGCACGGGTGGCGGTTCCGCTCCGCCCCCACTCCAATTGGGGTCACGTGACCACCACACCGGTGGGGCCTGATCCGGGCGTGGGCGAAGGCTCTGCTCTGCCCCTACTCCAGTTGGGGTGACGTGTGTACCACGCTGGCAGGCCGCTGGGCCTGACCCGCCAGTCTGTCGCAGGTCTGCTTACCTTGCAGGCGTGGGCGGCGGCTCTGCCCTGCCCCTCCTACCACGCCCGTGTACCACTGGGTCACGGGTCTGCCCACCTTGCGGGCGTGGGTGGCGGCTCCGCTCCGCCCCCTCTCCAATTGGGGTC
The DNA here is from genome assembly GCF_047511675.1 of Marmota flaviventris. Taxonomy (NCBI): domain Eukaryota; kingdom Metazoa; phylum Chordata; class Mammalia; order Rodentia; family Sciuridae; genus Marmota; species Marmota flaviventris. The sequence continues at coordinate 80,767,381 of NC_092506.1, forward strand.
ACGCGACCACCACGCCGGCGAGCTGCTGGGCCTGCTCCGGGCGCTGGCGGCGGCCCGGCTCCTCCCCTCTGGCTCCACGACAAATCGAGAGAGACTCGGGTGTCTGTGCCTCACCCTCCCTACCAGGAGACCAACTGTTTCTGTCGCCGCTGTTATTGATGAAGTTCTCTCCTCCGCCGCTTTCTGATGACATCAGATCTCTGCCATGTTGGTATCCTATGTGGATGGCAGCATTTCGTTCCCTTTGCCGGGTAACCAAAGCAACGGGTGAGTCTTGACCGGCCCTCAGCAGGACCCCTTGAGTTCTTTTTATATCCTAGAGATTAGTGCTCTATCTGATGTGCATGTGGTAAAAATTTGCTCCGATAATGTAGGCTCTCTATTCACCTCACCTATTGTTTCTTTTGTTGAGAAGAAGCTTTTTTGTTTGAATCCATCCCATTTATTGATTCTTGATTTTAATTCTTATGCTATAGGAGTCTTATTAAGGAAGTTGGGGCCTAATCTGACATGATGGAGATTTGGCCTACTTTTTCTTCTATTAAGCATAGGGTCTCTGGTTTAATTCCTAGGTCCTTGATCCACTTTGAATTGAGTTTTGTGCAATGTGAGAGATAGGAGCTTAATTTCATTTTGGTGCATATGGATTTCCAGTTTTCCTAGCACCTTCTAGAACTAATAAATGAACTCAGCAAAGTAGCAGGATATAAAACCAGCGTCCATAAATCAAAGGCATTTCTGTACATCAGTGACAAAACCTCTGAAAGAGAAATGAGGAATACTTCCCCTTTTACCTCTTTTAGACCCTCAAAAAATAAAAATAAAATAATTGGGAATCAACTTAACAAAAGAGGTGAAAGTCCTCTACAGTGCAAACTACAGAATGCTAAAGAAAGAACTTAAAGAAGACCTTAGAAGATGGAAATATCTACCTTGCTCTTGGATAGGCAGAATTAATATTGTCAAAATGACCATACTAATAAAAGTATTATACAGATTTAATGCAATTCCAATCAAAATCCCTATGATATTCCTCATAGAAATAGAAAAATCAGTCATGAAATTAATCTGGAAAAATAAGAAACCCAGAATAGCCAAAGCAATCCTTAGCAAGAAGAGTGAAGCAGGTAACATCACTATACCAGACCTTAAACTATATTACAGAGCAACAGTAACCAAAATGACATGGTATTGGCACCAAAATAGACTTGTGGACCAATGGTACAAAATAGAGGACACAGAGACAAACCCACATAAATACAGTTATCTCATACTAGACAAGTATGCCAAAAACATATATTGGAGAAAGGATAGCCTCTTCAATAAATGGTGCTGGGAAAATTGTTTGTTTATTTTTTTATGGTGGTAAATATATGTATCATAAAACTTATCATATTATCTGATTTAAAGTATACAATTTAGTGGTAGTAAGTACATTCACAGTGCTGTGCAACCATCACCACTATGTAGTTCCAGAACATTCTCATTACCCCAAATGCAAACTCCATAGCTATTAAACAGTCACTCTTAATTCCTCCCTCCCCACCAGCTCCTGGAAACCACTAACCTCCTTACTATTTTTGTGCATGTGCCTACTCTGGATTTTTCATATTTATAGGAACTCATATAATACGTGGTCTTCTGATATAACACGTGAGCGTCTTTGTGTCTGGCATAATGTTTCTGAGTGTTGCCCATATTGCAGCATAGGATGGTTAATTTTATGTGTCAACTTCACAGGATCACAGAGTACCAACATTAATTGAAATATGAAGATGTGTCTGTGAGGGTGTTTCTGGATGAGATTAGCAGATGGTCTTCCCAGTATGGTAAGCCTCATCACTGAAGGTCTGAATTGAACAAAAAGGCCAACAAGGGGAACTAGTCTGAATGTCTTCTAGCTGAGACACTAGTCTTCTCCTGCCTTTGCACTTAGATTCAGACTAGAAATTATACCATCAGCTCTCAGCTCTCCTGGTTCTCTGGCTTCTGGTTTAGAACTGGAACTATGCCACTGGCTTTTGTGGGTCTCCAGCTCGACAGCTGCAGAACTTGGGATTTCTCACCCTCAACAGCTCTCTTGAGGACCACAGTGGACCAGACACTATGCCAGGCTCTGGAGTTATAAAGATGATAAAACCTGCAACCCCTACCCTCAGAAACCTATCAAGAAGATAGCAACAAGTACCAGGGACTGTTCCTAAACTTTACTGTTTTAGCTCATTAGTTCCTTGCAACAGTGGTTTGTGGTATCAATCATCACTATGATCTAGATTGTTTGTGTCTCCCCCAAGTTAATTTGATGAAATACTAATCCATAAGGTGATGGTATGAGGAGGTAGAGCCTTTGGGAAGTGATTAGGTCATATGTGTATATGGGACTAGAATTTTTATAAAAGGCATAAGAAAAATCCTTACCCTAACTGTTATTTGGGTTTACAGTGAGAAAAATGGCCATCTATGAAGAAGCATATCCTCTTCAGATACTGAATCTGCCAGCTCTTTGACCTTGAACTTCCCAGTCTCTAGAACTGTGAGCAAGGAATTTTTATTGTTTATAAGGTACCTTTATGATTGAGCTTCAATATGTATTAAATGCTAGTACGCTGTGACCCTGTCAAGTTGACACATACAATTAACCATCCTATGCTGCAATATGGACAACACTCAGAATGCCTGTGTTATTTTGTTATAGAAGCTTGATCAGACTAAGACAATATCATCATAGATACTATTATTATCATCTTCATTTTCCAAGCGGTCACCACAGAGCTTATACAACTGTAGGCAGGGAAATAAAGAAACGTTAGGAAAAAAATCATCGTGATCATGAAAGGCTCCAATACATTCTCCTCATTTCAGTGACTTAACAAAGTCATGTAGCTAATGACAAAAAAAACAAGTCAGCCCGGATTTATACGGTCCACACTACTAATCACCACCAGATTGAGCTTCAAAATGTATTTACATAATAGACCTCTTGAAGAACACAGGAACATAGAACAGAGCAATTAATTTCATCTGAAGAAAATTCAGGGAGGCATCAGATGTGACTATGTATCTTTGCCAAGAAAAATAAGTAGGATTTCACAGGGAACTGAAGGACCAGCAAGAACAAACATCTGGAGCTGTGGCAGAGTCAGGGACCTCAGTGAAGCCCCCAGTGAAAAGAGCAGGGGCATGCAGGTGAAAATGAGGAGTAAGGGCACAGGCCTGCTCTAAATCTCCTTTTATATGTCTTAGTGCTGTCACTTCCCGAAAACTTGTACCTATGACCCTTCATTTTAGGACAAGAAATGCTCATCTGTATGCAAGCAATCACACTGAGGTCTGAGGAAGCACGTACCACTGCTGCCACCTAAAACAATTGTGCTTCAACCGGATCATGAAATGTGTGTTATACTTCAATGTGCATATTTTAAATGGCTGATATTACTAAACAAACATGGTGAGCATTAAATCAGTGCACAGCAGCCTCTTCATTCTACTCAGTGGAGGAGGGGCTTTATGCCTGCAGTCCATGTCCCCTTTTCAGTATGGCATTAATCTCCTCATTCTGATTTCCTAAGTCCTGCCCCACTTCTACCATCATTGCTTCCAAAACAAACGCTGTCCTTGTTAGTGTGGCATTCACCTTTTTTTTTAACCATTTTTCAGCCTAACCTTCAACCTCATGTCTCTCCACTCCTCCCCCTCCATCCTCATCCTCTCTATTCCAAGCACCAGCCAGCATCAAGCCATTCTGCATCTAAGAGAAATCACTGGTTGCCTGAATTGTCAGCCTTTCTGACAGCCTCCGCACACCTTCCTCCCACAGCTCTCAGCTGTGAGCTAGTGCTCACCTTATCATCCAGCTCTCTCTAAAACACAGGGATGTTTCCCTGAGGTTCACATGGCCTGCTTTTTTAATAATCACTGAGCCAACATATGTACATATATCTAGTGTATAAATATGTACATACATCTAGTGTAAGTTATAAATATTAACACAGGTCACTATTAATAAGAAATATATGGATTTTTTTAGCATTTGTTACTATATATTCTTAATATATATATTGACATTTATTTCACCAAATCTATGCCGAACACCTGTTTCTTACACACACCAGGCACGGTGATGAAACGGAGGGCAAGACAGTGGTGAGGAAGCTGTCACCACAGAGCTTATAAAACATTGTAGGGGTGGCGGAGCCGGGGGGATAAAGAAACATTAGAAAAAAAAAATAATAACCATGACCATGAAAGGCTCCAATACATTCTCCTGAGCAAGAACCCATCAGCAAAAAGGAATATCATAATTGGAGGAAGTTGCTTCGATTAGGTGGGCAAGGACAGAATTTCCAAAGAGGGGATGTTAGAGCTGATAGCTGATGAATGCACATGAGCCAGTCAAGAGAAGAACTGGAGCAAGAGCAAAGGCCCAGAGCTGGAAAAGGGTTTTGTGAGTATTTGAAATAGAAAGGAGCATGGTGTGGCTGCTGTGGAAATTAGAGAGGAAGTAAGATAGGGCTATCATAAAGATTAAGTGAGAGACAACATCTAAAGGGCTTGGTGGGAGCTCAACAAATGCTGTCTATCCACCATCATCATCATCTTTATTATCATATCATTTCAGCAAGATAGGAAATAGATCATACAGGACATGGCATCCCATAATAAGAAATTTAGAATTTAACAACAAAAACAAAAAAAAATTGAAAATTCGAAACCAGTCTCAGCAACTTGGCGAGACTCTGTCTCCAAATAAAAAATAAAAAGGGCTGTTAGCACATCCCTGGGTTCAATCCCCAGTACCACACATACAAATATACACACAAGGAAGTTTCATGTGTTTTTGAGTCTGTTACACACTTTGACAGAAAGTGTTTGAATATCTTCTGATACTGTGTTTAAGTCATGGATAAATTTATGTTGCTCCCTTGAGAAACTCATGGAGTTGTTCTCCAACACCAATGACCAAGTCTCCAAATTTCCAGGCAACAACAGGCTGTTCTACAATTCCATTAAATTCTGACACCATATGGAGATTGCCTCATATCCCAGAAATTAGAGCCATAGTCCCACAACAGTGCCCTCACCTCTGACACGACTTACAAGTCCCCAGGCACCCTTCCTTCTTACCGACTGGCTATAAATCAGGAATTCCCACAACCCCTTCCTCATACTGAGAATTTTCTAAAACAACACATAGAACCAAGAAGGTATCTAACTTACTACTATCAGTTTATTATACAACTGTAACTCAGGAATAACCAAATGGAAGAGATGTGAATGTCTAGGAAGGCAGGCAGAGAGGTTCATGCCTTCTCTAGGTGTAACACCCTTCCAGCACCTCCATGTGTTCATCCACCTGGAAGCTCTCCAAACCCTATCATTTAGGAGTTTTTATAGAGGTGTGACCACACAGGCAAAACTGATTATTAATCTCCAGCCCCTATTCCTTCCCCAGAGATAGGGAATTGGGGCTTAAAATTTCAGGTTTCTGATCAATGTTTGGTCTTTCTCGGGATCCGCCCCTAATCTGAAGCCATAGAGAGGCCCACCAACAGTTGCCTTATTTGAACAAAAAAATACTCCTATCACCCCAATCACTCAGCAAATCCCAAGGGTTTAGGAGTTCTGTCAGGAACCAGGGATGAAGACAAAATATATATGTTTTTATTATTATACAGCTTTTATTGGACTAATTTAAGTAGTTTTTAGAAGAACATGCTATAGCTAATTGCATTTAGAATCAAATCTATGAATAAACAAATAATATGTTAGTAGTCTATCAAAAACTGCTAAAACACTTTACATCATGCAGGTAGATCTTGTTATTTTCTAATAAATCATTGGCTTCCCTGGCCTTACAGAATTTTGCACTCCAATACAGCGGGCATAATAATTTTTGTGTTTGTATTAGCAAATGCTTAGTATAATTCCTGGCACATAACAGATGCTCAGTAAACATTTCCCAAATACATGAATGAATACTATAGAAATACTGCAGTAAGAAATTATTCCTTATCTTCAAGGAGCTTGCAGTCCATTTGGAAGGAAAGTAGAGACATGACACTTAGTAATAATTCTTTTCACAAACCTCATAAGAGAGAGGTACAATGGTGATCAAAGCTCTTAGACTGTGGATTTAGCCTGAGCTCTAAGGACTCCTTCTGTGTGTACTTTGAAGAGTTACTTTACCTCTCTATGCTCCTTTCCTTTCCTGCCAAGAGCAGTTATGAGAAGTAGATAATGCACTTAAGTGCTAAGAGCAGTGCTTGGAACAAAGAAAATGCTACTATTTGAACCCCAAAGAGTACATCAAAGTGGCACTGGTGTCAAGGCCAAAGTGTTTGTCTGGGTTAATAAGAAACAAGATTAAGAATGAGATGATTCCTGTGTGATTTGGCAACCTGTAAACCTTGGGAGCTTAGCCTCAACTCAGCAGAGAGGTCTCTGGTCTTCACAAGAGCCACTCACATTGGCAGCCCCTACTGCAGAGCTGGGACCTTCGCTGGGTCCTGCACAGGTCCCTGTTGGAGCGTCAGCTTGGGAATAACCCAAGGCATGGCTGTGACTGAACCATCTCCAAGAAGCCAGTCACTCTGTTTTCAGCTGGAAGAAGGTCTGGGTGGCCTCTACTGCCAATTTCAGCTGGGCACTAGCCACATGCTGGCAAGCAGGCTCTGGGAAAATGTGACCTCTTATTGTGTATCCATCTCCAGAGCTGGTTCTTGGTCTCTGCCATGGAACTGGTACAGAGCAATGAAGCAATGGCTGCATTGTGGGAAGACTGGTTCATTAACCTGTGTTCTACCTGGGTAACTTGGTGGCAAGCAGGTTACTCCTGCTCTCCTGACTCTCACCCCTATTTCAGCAGGAATTGGTGCCCTCCTAGCTCTTTCTCTAGATCTTGGTGGTTCCATGGATTTAAAATGCTAAAAAGATGAAGAGATAAACCATCTTTCTTCTGTCTCATTCCTATCCCTCACTCTTTCCAAAAGATCAAGGTATGTCTCAGTTCATAAAACCCAACAACAGAAGCCCAGCAGAAAATAAGCCAAGGCTGCTCAGCTCTTGGCACTTCAGTCTTCAACTCAAACATTATCTGACACATTTCTAGAACACAACATTTTTACAGACCACTGGATATGATTATGGTCTAACTGCTCATTTCTAATGCTACCCCGAATCTAGTTCAGTGATATGATCCATTGCTCTTCCTCTCAATTTCCTATTACTTGTTTCCATATTCATATATTAATTTAAATTATAATTTATCTTATAGTTGATCTTTTTTTAAAAAAATTAATTTATTTGTTCTAATATGTTATACATGACAGCAGAATGCATTTCAATTCATAGTACACAAGAAGAGCACAATTTTTCCTGTCTCTGGTTGTACGGCAAAATAGAGTCACACCATTCGCGTCTTTATACATCTACCTAAGGTAATGATGTCCATCTCATTCCACCATCTTTCCTACCCCCATGCTCCCTCCTTTTCCCTCCCTCCCTTTGCCCTATCCAAAGTTCCTCCATTCCTCCCATGTTCCACATCCCCCTCCTCCCCCGCCAACATTTAATCTTTATAACAAGGAAGCAGACTATCATGGTGCTTAAAGTTCAGAGGAAGGAGTCTGATGGCCTGGGTTGGAATGCCAGCCTCAACACTTACTAGTGGGCCACCAGGAGCAAATCATCACTGCTCTGCGTATCAGTTGCCTCATCTGTAAAAATGGGATAAATGTGCCGAAAAAAATCACACATGTAAAACATTTAAAGGTAATCTTTTTACTAAATCACCTTAAGTGCAGGAAGCCCTCAGTAAATATTTGCCAGTAATGTTCTTATTCCCAAAGCTTCTGATAAGTTAGTTACTCGTATCATGACCGTTTTTTGTCTTCTGGTCTACTAATTACAAATATAACAGGTCTTTTATATTTAGTTCATTAATTTATTGAGTTAAGTGTTTGATTTATGATAATGTGTTAGTAGGAGTTCTCCAGAGAAACAGAACTAATAGGAGATATATCTAGGTACAGATACAGATGAGAGAAGATTTATCATCAGAATTGGAAATAGAGAAGCTGAGAAGTCCCATGACCTGCTATCTGCCAGCTTGAAAGCCAGGAAAGCCAGTGCTGTAGTTCAGTCCAAGTCCAAAGGCCTGAGAGTCAAGGAGCTGATGGTATCAATTCCAGTCTAAAGGCCCACAAACCAGAAGTGCCAATGTCCAAGGCAGGAGTAACAGATATCTCAGTTTAAGCAGGGACAGCAAAATTCCTCTTCCTCCACCTTTTCATTCTATTCAGGCTGTTATAGTTTAGATCTTACCTGTCCCCCAAGACCCATGTGTTAAAGTCTTGGTCACCAGCCTGTGGTTCTGCTGCATGGTGATGGAATCTTTAGGGATTAGGGTCTAATGGAAGGTTGACAGGTCATGGAGACATGCCCTTGAAGAAGATCTCAGGAACCCCATCCCTTCTTCTCTCTCTTTGCTTCCCAGCTTCCACAAAGTAGGCAGCTTTCTAATACCATGCATTCCTGCCATGATGTACAGTCTAACCACATGTCCAAAGCAACAAGTTCAAATGATCATGAACAGAAACCTCTGAAACCAAAAGCTAAAAATAAATCTTTCCTCCTTTTAAGTTGTTTATCTCAGGTGTTTGTCACAGCAATGGAAAGCTGGCTAATGCACAGGCCAGCCATAGATTAAATGATGCCCACTTGCAAGGGTGAAGGTAATCTTCTTTTATACTGAATCTAATAATTTAAATAATAATATCTTTCAGAAATAGACTTACTCAGAAATCCTGTATTGCAAGCTAAATGGGCACCGTGTAGCCCAGTAAAGTTGACTCATAACATAAACTATCAAAGTATTGACACAAATAATATTAAGGCAGGTATGGGGGCACACACCTATAGTCTCAGCTATGAGGGAGACTGATATCAGAGGAACACTTGAGCCTAGGAGTTTGAGACCAACCAGATAACACAGTGGGATCCTATCTCAAAAAATATTATGTAGTAGACTTTATTTAGTACTCTGTATGTCATGCTGTATACACTTGACTATTTATACATGTTGCCTCATTTACTCTTCATAATTAATGGATTCCAAAGATTGGCCATTGACTAGTGCTGATTTAAGGTTAAAATTTTCATCAGTCTACAATAAAGACATTTCTATTTAAAAGAATTTATCTTTCCTACTTTTTGGTTTAAATACTTTCTTTTACCGTGATAGTCAATGTTAATCTCTTTTATTTGGATCGTTCTTACATGGAAAAAATAAAAAATTGGCCACCCTATATTAGTCATTAGAACTTTGTTGGTTTGGTGCCTATTAGGTCCAAAAGTCTAAGATCTGTTTTTTGGTGCCTATTAGGTCCAAAAGTCTAAGATCTGTTTCTCACTACAACTCTGAAGTGTAGATGTTATTATTCCCAAGGCTAAGAGTGGTTACATGACTTGCCCAAGGTCACACAGCTAGCAGAAGGCAGAGCCTGGATGTGACTCTAGGGACCTAGTAGCACTTGGATTCTTGATAATAACATGGACTGCATATAGGACAAATATTTCATTTCATTTCCTTAGTCATCATTTTGTAAGGTGTGATTCCCCATTTTACAGAAAAACAATACTCATTTGCATGGTCCTATCTTCTGGATCTATGAGAGCAGGATTGGCACAGAGCTCCTTGATTCCAATTCCTGTGTTCTCTTTGTATCTCCTATGTGCCTACCAAAGCCAGGCTATCATAGATAACTGAAAAATGTGCTCTAGTCTCCAGGGGCTCATAATCTCGGCAGAGAGAGTCAAACAATTTATCATGAAGCCCTGATAAGCAGCATACTAAAGTGTGTGTATGGCACTTTGAGAGCACTAAGAAGGAAGGCAGAAATTAATTCTGAGGCCTTTTCAAACATTTCTAATGACATTTTAATATCTTGCATTCATTCTTAAAGAATCCTATATGAAACTGAGGGTTGCCTATGACTATATTTATGAGCTCTTGGTGGAAAATCTTTTCCATTAGCAGCATATTTCTTATATTGTAATATGATGCTTTGATTAATTCACTTAATGAGGATTTTCTGGGATTTTTAAACTAATACATTTTATTTTTAAGGTGAAAAATATTAATAACAAAAAGAAAACACTTTAAATCGTTCAGCTTCCATTGTATCCTAAAGTGATAAAATATTTCTTCTTATGTCTTTAACTGTTCCAGTTGGAACTTTGGCAAAAGACTAAAAAGACCTTGATTCTATTTCCCTTCCTTAGTGTCAGCTCTGTATTTAGACTTTCATCTAGCAGTTTATAAATACTAGAATAGGAGAAAATACAAATGTGATAGCATCTGAAATAAATTACATAAAGGTCAAAAAAGCAGAAATGTTGAATTTCATTTTAAGTCCCCAAACAGGTAGCAGGTGAAATCTTCAGTCCAAATCCTTCTCTCCAAATTACACCGTGAAGGCTGAGTCAGACACGCTGAGCACAGGGAACTCTCACTGACGTCAGCACACATTTGGAGAAGAGGCTATTAAAGCTGCAGTCAGTCAGGCTGGCAACTCTAGCAGCAAAGATGTGCCCTTGGACTTTGTCTTTGAGGGTTAATGTATCACTACATTTTTCCAAAATGTGGACAGCCAGCTGGCTTCTAACACAGGGTAATATAAATTGCTAAGTCCTAACCTTTGGGGAGGGATATGTTTCCTGGCCTCAAAGAGTACATTTCTCTGCAATTTATAGTATCTTTGAGTCTTGTTCATTCAAAGTGAATGAGTCTCTGACCCAAGACTTAGAAATCAGATTTTCATCATCCTAAAGATCTATTTTTTGCTTAATCCAATTGAAGTCTTGCTCTGAGTAAGCTCCAGGTACAATGAAAAGTAACCACAAACATGCAGATCCAAATATACATGAAACTCAGGGTCGAGGAGAGAAAGGCACTGATTGATCACACAAGTGAACATGTAATACTGAATAGGGATAAATAGACTCAGGAGGAAAATAAGGTTCTTTCAGAGTGAATAATAAAGGAACCTGTCCTCTGTTGAAGACTCAGGAATGAGTAGGATGAGGAAGATTTCCAGTCAAAAACTGGTCTGTGGAAGGGTCCTACAGAAAATGGCATGGAAAGAGAGATCTGAGAATGGGCAGAGATATGCCAGGCAGAGCATGAGGGCCTAGCTAAAGATTTGACCCATATCCTAGAATGATAGGTACCTTTGGAGCATCCTAAGCAGGAGAGGATATGATCAGATATGCCTTTGGAAAGAAGTTCTAACAGCAGCCTAGAGAACAGAAAGGGAGAGGGAAGCTATCTGATAATCTGTAGGAAGACCAATTAAGAGACTATTGTGATGGACCACACCATATGATGGTGAGGATGTGGAACAGGAAGTCTCATTCATTGGCAGAGAGTATGCAAAATGGCACAATAACTTTGGAAGACAGTCTGACAGTTTCTTACAAAATGAAACATATTCTTACCATGCAATTCAACAATTATACTTTAGGTATTTATCCAAAGAAGTTGAAAACCTATGTCCATACCAAAAACAAAAAAACCCCAACTGTTTTTAGAAATTCTATTCACAGTTGTTAAGACTTGGAAGAAACCATGTCATTCAGTAGAAAAGTGGATAAATAAGTTGTGGTACAGTCACATAATGGGGTAATAATTAGCACTCAAGAAATGAGCTATCAAGCCCTGAAAGATATGGAAGCAACTTAAATGTATATTAATAGGTTGAAAAAAACCAATATGGAAATTTTATATACTGGGTGATTTTAACTATGAAATTCTAGGAAAACTATAAAGATAGTAAAAAGATCAGTGATTACCAGGGGTTGGGGCAGGACAAAGGAATAAATAGGCAGAGCATGGGATATTTTTAGGGCAGTGAAAATATTCCATATACTATAGTAGTAGGTAAACATTGTCTAACCCATAGAATGCACAACACTAACAGTGTACCCTAGTTAGGTATGAACTTTGAGTTATTATGATGAGTCAATTGTAGGTCCATTAGTTATAATAACTCTAACACTCTGGTGGGGGATATTGATGATGGAGGAGGATGTGCATGTTGGGGGAAGAGGGTCTATTAGGAAAATCTCTATATCATTCTCTATTTTGCTTCTAACTTAAAACTGCTCTTTAAAAATTAAATATTTTTAGCTAGATACAGTGGCACATGCCTGTAATCCCAGCAACTTGGGAGGCTGAGACAGGAAGATCACAAGTTTGAGGCCAGCCTCAGCAATGCAGCAAGACCCTCAGCAACTCAGCAAGACCCTCAGCAACTTAGAAAGACCTTGTCTCAAATTTTAAAAAATAACAACAATAAAAAAGGACTGGGGATGTAACTCAGCAGTAGAGCTCCCCTGGGTTTAATATCCAATATGGAAGACAAACAAACAAACAAAAAGTATTTTAAAAAAACACCTGGGAGGGGGAAAAAAAGAAAGACTATTGTAGTGGTCCAGCCAAGAAGTGACAACACTTTGGGCTGGAATGATGGTGTTATAGATTGGATATGGAATGTCCCACAAAATCTCATGCATTAAAGGCTTGGTCCCCAATGCAGCAGTATTTGGAGATAGGGTTTGGGGGAAGTGAATGGATCATGAGGACTCCAACCTCACCAATGAATTAATTTGTCATAGTGAATGAACTGTTAGGAGGTGGTAGAAATTGTGGGAGGTGGAACCTAGTTGAAGGAAGCCCGTCTTTGGGGGCATGCCTTTGGGGACTATCTTGTTACTGGTCTCTTCTTGCTTATGTGTTCTCTCTCTCTCTCTCTCTCTCTCCCACACACACACCCACACATACCCCCCGACACCTTCCTGGCTGCAATGAGTTGAAGTTTCCGTCCTCCACCATGCCTACTGTGGTTTGGGTGGAAACTGTCCCCCAAATCTCAAAATCTCCTGTGTTAACATGGGAATAGTCAGAGTTGAAATGATTAGATTATGAGAGCTGTCACCAGATCAGTTCATCCTAACTTGAATGGACTAACTGGGTGATAACAGCAGGAGAGGATGGGTTAGGGTGGTCATGCCCTGAAAGGGTTCCTCTTTTCTGCCACCCTTTCCCCTTCTTTCTTTTCTTTCAGGCCACCATGAGGTGCAGCTTTCCTCTACCCTTCCACATGATGCTCTGCCTCACCTAAGGTCCACAGTAACGGAGTCAGCCCACCATGGACTGAACCACTGAAACCATGAGCCCAAATACACTTTTCCTCCTCAAAGTTCTTCTTATCTGATATTTTGGTCACAGTGACGCAAAACTGACTAACACAACACCCTTGCCCTATGATGTTCTGCCTTGCCTCAGGCACAACGCAGTGAAGCCAGCCAATCATGGATTGAAACCTCTGAAACTGTGAGCCATAATAAATATCTTCTCCTCTGAGTTGTTTTTCTCAGTTATTTTATCCTAGTGATGAAAAGCTAACACAAGTGGCAATGAAGATAATGAAAAGAAAAGGGATTATTTAAGGTGAATGTGACAGGATTGAAGATAAATTGGACATTAAAGTAGGGGAAAAAGAGGTACAAAGGATGGTGCTAACTTTTGGTGTCTAACTTTTGGAATTGGGTAGATGCTGGTGCCATTTGATGAGATGGAGCCCTTGAAGAGAACCAGATGGCAAGAGAAAAGTCAGTGATTCAGTTGGTTATAGGAAGTTTGCAGTGCCTTTGAAATACACCAAATTGCAGGTCTGCACAGAGATCAGAGCTGGAGACACAAACTTGGGAGTCATCAGTTAGAAATGGACAATTATGATGGACTTGAAATCCTCAAAGCCAGGGGAGTATATGGCATTCAAACAGAAAAGGGCTTTGATGTGACTTTAGGAATTCCATCATGTGGCTTGGCAAAAGATGAACATTTTAAAAATCCTGAGGTGAATTAGCCATAAAATAAGTCTCCTTTGCACAGGTTCTCTCCACGGCCTTTTATTCACAATTTTGTATTCTTTTAAAGACCACCCCCCAAATTGAAAATACTTCAATCTCCCTGAAATCTAGTTTCACCCTAGTATTCTTAAGGTAGGATGGAATTTGGGGAAATATGCACATATGAAATCAACAGAAGAGAGTGACTCACCTTGGAGGGACTGCTTCTAGGTGTTAAAGGGTGCTGAATGATAAAACAATCATTCTGTGCGGAATGCAGATGTGACAGGACTTAGAAATCATCAAGTAGGAAGGAGGGGAAGTTGTGAGGGAGAGTCCAGGACTTCTCCCAGGTTTCCAACTTGCAGGAGGGTGGAAAATGGTTCTGAGGTGGAATACAGTGAAAGGTGCAGGATTGGTCCAGCTCTCTCTAAGGCCATACACAATCCCCTTCTGATGGCAGAGATCAACTGTTAAGATGCCATTGGGTCTCTACCTCTTTTCTCAAAGTGAAACATACTTTTTCCTTCACTTATTCTTGTTACTTTCCTTTGAACGAATTCCATTTAGGCCCTGAAGGCTTTCTCCCAGATGTAATGCATGCAGACCACATGAGCACAACACCCTCCCTCTGGAGTCCTCATCTCAGTGCTCCTCCACTGGAGCTTCCTTTCACAGCCTTGCTAACTGAACACCCTGCTTTCTGTTCACGTTCCACTTCTAAGACATATCTCCCTCATTCTAGTTGTGTTATTGAATATTTTTTAACCCAAATGCTGAGCCTTACATTTTCCCAGGACAAATCTCAGATTTGTAGATTCTCCACACCTTATTAAGGATGTTTTCTAGCAGTTATTCTTATTGCATTGTTGTATTGTCTCTTCAGAAATATCTATGCTGTATTGCGATGGTGACTTGTGACTGCATTCTATAACACTCTCTCTGCTTAGTTGACTGTATCTAGCTGATCACAGGTGCTTGCATACATTCTTAAAATCAGAGTTACATGCATGGATATGTATCAATCTAAAAATATGTTGAACCAAAAAAAGACAAATTGCAGAATATATGCATGATTTTATTGTATAAAGTTTTAAAGCATGTAAAAATAATACTATCAATTGTTTATAAATTATGAATTTATGCATACATGCTACAAAAACACACAAATAAATGATAAACACCAAATTTAGGAGAGCAATTGCCTCTGAAAGGAAGGAAAGTGAATGATATTGGAAAGAGGTACCCAGAAAGCTTCAACTATATCTATAAATATTATATTTTTACTTTTTAAAAACATCTAAAACAAATAAAGCAAAATCGCTCACATTTTAAAAGAATGTGTACCTGAGAATTTATTTTATTTTTCTCTATACTTTTCTAGATGCTTAAACATATTTTTAAACTTTAAAATATTTTTAAGTTCACAATCCAGTGAGAAAATTATAATTGATACCAAAAAAGGCACTAATAAATGATTAGGAAGAGAAAAAATATTTTAACAGGAGAATTTATGTTGCCAACTTAATCACTAATAGAAGTATGGCAATGTAGGTAGGTGTCTTGTTCTTTTGATTCGACAAGCATTTATTAATCCCCAATGTGTTAGTTGTTAGAGGACCAGGTGTGACTATGGCAGAGTCTGCATCACCAAAGCATACAATCTAGAAGGGGGACAGACTTTGTGAAGTGATAATCAGCCAACAACACATGTGGGTCAAGTAAAAGGTTCAGAGATACCCGTGTCTTCTTGGGTAACTGGGAAAAATCTTCACAGAAAACAAGCATCTAAGAGATCTAATAAATAGAAATGTGGAGAAAGGGCAAAATAGGTGACAGGTACAAGCATACATAAAAGTGTGGAGTTGTCAAAGTTCAAGGTGACTACAGATGAGTCTTGAGAGGGACTGATCTAGGAAAAAGTTCTGCACGGTGTGTTGCATACCTGCCTCTTCTAAAAGAAAAAAAAAATTATTTGTGGAAGGAAGGAATCTGTATCAACTTATTGACAAAAAGGCAGCTAAGGGAAATATTTTATCCAGGGAGTGCCAAAATATGATTAGAAGTTTTGAGAAGGAAAATGTTGGGTGGAGTTGAGTGGAAGAGTGGAATAAGACAGGAGACTCACGTTGGCACAGTGGAGAGATAGATACTGCGGACCCAGCAGGAGAGAGTGTAAGAGCAGAGACTCATTTGAAAGAAATGTTTGAAGTCAAATTAGGAGAATTTAATAATGTATGTGTTGTAGGAAGTGACAGAGGGGAGAAAACTAAACATATTTTTAAATCCCAGTCGGCCCATTAAATCAATTTTAAAATGATATACTTTACATAAAATTCAAATTTATCTATTTGAAGTATGCAGTCTGATAAATTCTAGCAAATATATATACTCATGGATCCACAACCAAGGTGTAGAATATTTTCACCATCCAGGAAGTTCTCTTATGCTCTCCACAGTCAGAAAGAACTCCCCCAACCCACCCAACCCAGAAAACCACTAATATACTTTCTGTCATTATAAGTTAGTTTCCTCTTTTCTAAAATCTCATGAATTGTATAATAGGCTCTCTTTTTGTGCCTGCCTTCTTTCACTTAGCATATTTCACTTTTTTTTTTTTCTGGTACTGGAAATTGAACACAGGGGCACTTAACCACAGAGCCATATCCCTAGCCTTTTTGGATCTTATTTAGAGACAGGGTCTCGCTAAATTGCTTAGGGCCTTGCTAAGTTGCTGAGGCTGGCTTCAAACTCATGATATTCCTGCCTCAGCCTCTCCTATGCTGCTGGAATTATAGGCATGTGCCACCAGGCCCGGCTCATATTTCACCCATTTATGTTGCCTATATCCGTAGTCTGTGCTTTTATATGGTCCAGTAGTGTTCTACTGTGTGGACATACCATATTTTATTTATTCAGTCACCTGGATAATTTAGTGGGTTCCAATTTGGGGCTATTATGAATAAAGTTGCCATGAATACTTATGCATGAATCTTTGTGTGGGTATGTTTTTACTTCTCATGGGGAAAATAGATAGGAGTGGAATTGCTAGAGCACATGTCAGCGTGTATTTAACTGTACAGGAAGCTTCTGGTCAGCTCTCCAAAGTGGTTGTACCATCTTACACTCCTACTTGCAGCATATGTAGATTCTAATTGTTCCATTTCTTGCCAACACTTGCATTGTCAACCTTCCAACTTTGGACATTTTTATAGGCATTTAGTGGTGTCTCATTGTGGCTTTGATTTTTATTTATCTGATGACTCTTTTTTTAAAAATTTTTTTATTGTTGGTTGTTCAAAACATTACATAGTTCTTGATATTTCATATTTCACACTTTGATTCAAGTGGGTTATGAACTCCCATTTTTACCCCGTATACAAATTGCAGAATCACATCAGTTACACATCCATTGATTTACATATTGCCATACTAGTGTCTGTTGTATTCTGCTGCCTTTCCTATCCTCTACTATCCCCCCTCCCCTCCCCTCCCCTCCCCTCTTCTCTCTCTACCCCCTCTACTGTCATTCATTTCTCCCCCTTGTATTATTTTCCCCTTTCCCCTCACTTATGTCTGTTCTTGTGCTTCTCAAAATGTCTATCTAGTCTGTTTGATTTTAAGACTACTTTGTGGACCTGAGAAGGTAGAGAAGTCATTAACTTAGTGAAGAAAGAGCAGTTTTATGAAGATGGAGTGGAGCAGGAACGATGAGTTCAATTTTGAATCATTTATATTTTAGGCACTTACAAGACATTTCAGTTGAGATTCAGGAAGAAAGCTGGAAAAGTTCTGGGGTCCTGAGAGAGAGTGATCTGCAAATGGGTTGTGTTTCAAGACACATGGGCTCATTTAAGAATGTCAAATGTCAAAAAAATTAAGTAAAATGAAAACTAAAAGCATGGAATTCAGCATTAATTTTAAAACTGTGAGCAACAACCTGCTAGAAATCAGTTTAGTGGATTGTGACTAGTATTTTTTTTTTAACAGAGTAAGAGAGAATACAAAAGTGTGTTACAGGTATTGTAATATAGTAGAGTAAAGTTAAGTATGGTTTCATGAAACTTTTTTTCTCTTTACACAAACTCTTTTTCATACACCACATACTGGGTCACATTATAAAATGTCTCTTTGGACAGTAATAGAAGAAAATCTTGAAAGAAGAGAAGAGGTCACAGATGTCCTCCCCAATGTTATCCTAGTAAAGGGTAGTGACTAAAGATACAGACTACAGAGACTCCATCAGAACTGGCTTCAAATCCTGGCTTCTTCCTCTTTGTTAACTGTATGATTTTGAATAAGTTATGGAAACTTTCCAATTTTCTCTTTCTTTAAGTACAGATTGATAGCAATAATAAGATTTGCATCAAATAGCATTGACAGGCAGCTTTTGTGAACACTGGATCCTCTCTTTCTCTCAGCACGGAAACAGCCTAAGCAAAGTTCTCAGCTGAGTGCAGGTCCAGACTGGATTTCCATCCCTGACTCTTCTACACTGGGCTGCATATGGAGACCAAACTCCACAAGCTTCTGTCCCAGGAGGAGTAAGTGGAACTACGCTTGCAAAGCACTCCGCACCGTGCCTAGAATAGAGTGAACTCTCCATAACCATGGGCTGTCTTCAGTACTGATTATTACTCTTGTTAAAGCAGAAACCAAATGGCATTAGATTTTTAAAATAGAGATAATGCATATGTTTGATTAGCACACTACTTGAAAAACAAGTGTTATATCCATATAATGGAATATCACTGAGTCATAAAAAGAACAAAGAATTGATACATGCTACAAAATGCACAAACCAATCTAAGTTGAAAGAAGCCCATCACAAAAGGATTGAATATGAAATATTCAGAGTTGGCACACCCATAGAGACAACCAGCAGATTCATGATTGCTTGCAGGTGGGGGTAGGAGGGGATGGACATGGGTTTCCTTTTGGGTTGATGAATATGTTCCGGAACTAGGCAGTGGTGATGGTTGCCCAACATTGTGAATGTGCTAAATGCCACTAAATTGTGTTTTAAAATGATTTAAATGGTAGATTTTACATGTTGTTTACCACAATTTTCTTTATTAAAAAAATCACTGTTCAACTTAAGGATGCTTCACATCCCTTTCTGTCTCTTCCCAAGCTATGTCCAAAAAAAAAAAATGGTTTTGGGAGCACAATGAGAAAGATTAGCTCCAGAGGTGGTAGAGCTAAGGTATGGTTCTTCTAAGAATAGGCAGGGATGAGGATGTTTGGAGGAGAAAGTGAGCTAGAAAAAGGGAAAGTGACTGGGGAAGAGGGGAACAATTTCTTCTGCACAGAAAATTTCTATGTTCCCGGATTGGCACGTGTTTCTGTCTACTCTGAAGGCTTAAGGATTGTGCTGCCTGCTGAAAGGTTGCAGGACTGTCTCTGAGTCAGGGGAACCCTTGGCCGCAGGGAGGACACAGGTAGACCCCTCCTCCCTCATCAGATGTGGAATGCATGTCGTTACTGTTCCTAAGGAAGAGAAGAACAACTGGACAGATAATTAATAATAAGCCCTCCTCTGTCAAGGGCTTGGCTTGGCCCCAGGAGCATGGTAGCTAAATAATTCTCTAACATAAACCAATTTCTCAGTGAATGGCATTATTGGAATTAATAATTAGAGTCAATTTACTATTAAATACGCTATTGAGTAGAGCAACACTGTGTGTAATCCAGAAACCAGGAGATCTTTTAAAAATGCTTTCCATGGTTTTACAGGTATTTGATGCCTCAACAGTATATTTACTTTCCTGATTATGTCTGACTTGGGATAGTTTGGAAGTCATTCTCAGAGGTGAGTCCTGCAAGCATTCCTCCCTTGGATCTTTTCCTAACATGCTTCCTTCTTTCTAGTCTAATAAATTTTGTCCTCAGACTAAAATCTGGTTTTTAAAAATTATATATAACTACAACCATTTAGAATGATCATGACAGTGATGGATAAGTTTTAGTCTAATCTGTCTTAATATATTTTGAAAATATTTACTAGTCAATAATATTTAAATCTTCTTTCTAGTCATTCATTCAACAAACAATTTTGAGGACCAGATAGCATGTGCAGAAAATACAAAAATAAGTAAAATATGATCATTGCTCTCAAGGAACCACCAATATAGTAAATAGTAATAGATATTTACTCTCAAATTTAATAAATATAAGTAAAAAGCAACCAACTCAGCCTGGGACCACAACTTCAATGAAGATAAACATAAAAACTATTTTAAAATATTGCTTTATAGGGGTGGGGTTGTGGCTCAGTCGTACAGCACTCACCTAGCATGTGTGAGGCACTGGGTTTGATCCTCAGCACCACATAAAATAAATAAATAAAATAAAGGTATTATGTCCAACTAGAACTTAAAAAAATAATAAATTATAAAAATATTGCTTTCTATGATTTAAGATAGTTTGTTCTTGTACATAGATCCAATACAATTAGAGATTATTATTCATACTTTCAGTAGACCTCAGACTTTCTGTATTTAAAGTATTATTAATGTTTCCTTTTTAATTATTATTATTATTATACCATCATTATTTTTAACTGATACATTTCAGCATTTTTCATCAAACTAAGGATGATTAAAATGCTTAATTGCTTCTGTTGTTCTAGCAAATGTCTCAGGCCTACAGTTTACAAATGGGAGTTTTTGACCATCTGCAAGAAGATTGATGGTCACACCAGACTTCAGCTGTGGACTGAAGCTGACCATCTGCAGGACTTTAGATACCGTGTGGTGTGGGCATTTATTTGTTCTTAGCTGACTGATGGCCTCCCTCTGTCCCTGACCTATCTCTGGGCAATACAGTCCAAGCTCTCCAGGTCTAGGGTGTTGGTGATAAAGACCCTGGCAGGATGGTGAGCATCGTTTCACCCCTCCCAGGCCTCTAGGTTGATATCACTATGGTTCAGTTTTCCCTCAGGCTAGGGAAAAGTCTCTTAAATGCCATCCCAGTAGAACAGTAAAGAATGAAAAGTTAATAAAATTCTAGGGTCATCTCAACTCATGCCCCTTTCCCTTTTGTTCATTCATTTATGCATGCATTGATAGTTAATGGGTGCCTACTAAATACAAGCAGTGTTCAGGGTCCTGGGAACAGAACATACCATATAGGTTGGCTGATGTATGGAAGATAGTCTGTTAGCTGAGATACACAAGAAACAAACAGATAAAGAAGGCAATAACAGATCTGAAATCAGCAGGGTGGGAGTCAGGGCAAGTGAAAATGAGGCAGGCCATTTAGATAGGGGAGAAATATCAATTATGGACAGAATATTAAGCCAGATGTTACCAGATTAGGACTGGGAGCTTTGACTGGAAGAGTAAAATTACTATAAAATAGGAGTTTAGCTAACCTACAACAGTTTTCAAAGACTTAAAAAGAAGGTTTAGTGTACAAAGAGATATGCTTTGTCTTCATTGGTCATAGAATTTTAGACATTATGTGGTGTTGGGAGATAAATTGTGTCCCCTGAGATTTGTGATTTCAAGCCTTAACTCCAAGTACTCAGAATTTGGAGATGGGACCTTTAAACACTTGCTTAACTTAAAACGAGACCTATGGAAGGCCAAATTCTACTCTGACTGGTATCCTAATAAGAAGATACAGAGAGACACTGGGGGTGTCCACGCAGAGAGAGAGAAACATGTGAGGATGTGGCAAGAAGGTGACCATCTACAAGCCAAGGAGAGAGTCCTCAGAAGAAACTAAACCTCTTCACACCTTGATCTCAGACTTCTGGCCTCCAAAACAATAAGAAAATAAATTTGTGTTCTTTATGCAACTCAGCCTGTTATGATATTGTTACAGCATTCTTAGCAAACTAAAACACTAGCCTAGGATCACTAATATAAGATTCTTATTAATGAAGAATCTTGCAACCTGTACTGCATCTAGACTAACTAAATCATAATGTATGTGGGGAAAGGGATAGAAATCTGGATTTTAAATAATCACCCCCTCAGTAAAAGAGTTTCTCATCTACATTGAAGCTTGAGAACTAATAGTATTAAAACCAACTTGTTCATTTTACAGATGAGAAAATTAGGACCCAAATGAGAAAAACAATATGCAGAAAGGACCTATAAGCCCAGCCTTCTAACACAGAACTTGCTTCTTTTACCATGACCACAGAAGGGCCTGAGAAGTGCTATTGAGTGACAGCTTAACTGAGAGGAGAGACTGTAGCAATGATGTGTGAGCAATCACAGTAATAATCCAACAATGTTTCCCTGGAACCAAGATTGAGGGCATGTGGGTGTGGTAGGGAACAAAGACTGAAAGAAAGTAGGCCGAGGAGGCCCTTATCTCTTAACCATGCCTACGCTGTGTCCTTTGCTGATACAGTGCAGTCACATGGACTTTTAGTAATTCTAGAATGAGGTTGTACTATGCCCTCTAAACCATTCTAGCTGTAGATAAAGCCTGTTTCTTCATTTTCTCTGGCTGGCAGAGAAAAATAATTGGTCACTATTGTTGATAATAACTCTTCATGTAACTAAAAGTATTTACTGATAAAATTTTAATATTTTCCTTGAAAAAACCATCAACTATTTTTCTTTAGTGAAGTCCATTTCTTGACCCTTTTATGAATTTGGTTGTTTTATAATTTTCCAAATGCTTCCTACCTTACAGGACCCCAAATAACCATAGTACAGTTTGAATGCGCCAGGCTTAATGGTGTATGCCTGTAATCCCAGTGGCTCAGGAGGCTGATGCAGGAGGATCTAGAGTTCAAAGCCAGCCTCAGCAAAAGCGAGGTGCTAAGCAACTCAGTGAGACCCTGTCTAAATAAAATACAAAATGGGGCATGTGGCTCAGTGGTCAAGTGCCCCTGAGTTCAATCCTTGGTACCAAAAAAAGAAAAAAAAAGAATGCATGATTATTGAATAATAACATGAATAAATGAAAGAATGATGCTTCTTTTGTCCCCTTCTTCATTCTTGACTCTGAAATTTTGTGGCTTTAAAAAAAACATATTAAAAGAAAATAAAATATTGTATGCATTTATTCCCAGAAATTTGATCCTGCTAAAAGTTAGTAAGAGATGCAGATTAATTGTGTCAGTTTTAATATATAATTACCAGCTTGTAATGACCTGGTGTCTATAGCTCAATCTACTTCTTTAGATACCATGTTCTTTTTTTATCTTCTGTTCATCTTGCCCTTTACCTCAATCTTGTTTTTATCACCTTTCATCATAAAGCAATTTTTTCCTCTCAAATAATGAGAAGTTGTTGTCATGGAAAACTTCAGTTGTGCTATTTACTTAGCTCTACCAGGGTCTCAGAGATAGGGTAGTAAGGGATCTTCAGGGACATGAATAGATCTCAGACACATTAAAGTAGGTATGTAAATAAGCAAGGGTCTATACAAGATCAAGCTGGACTTATATTTAATAACTTACCCAAACATAACTGGATCTTGTTATGCTCAATATGTGTGTATACATGTATACACACACACATGTATATTTAAATATATACACATACATATATAACTTAACATGGATCTTGGCATAGTACCCATACATGGATATTTATGCATTAAGTGTATGGTAGCAATTAACTAGGAGAAGAAACAGAAAGAAAGAGACCATTTTTTCTGGGAGCCAGAGCATGCTTTTAAGGATAATGGGAGAATTTGCTAATGGATACATCTATAAAGGGGAAATGCTTGATTAATGGCATTTTCATGGGATGTGAACTGTACAGGACTTATAAGGTACGTTCACCTAATGTCTGGCCCTTAGGACCAAGACAGCTGGTGGCTAACATAGTCCAACAGTCCATCAAGCACCAATTTAGTTCAGTTGCCTGGCTTCATCTGTTATAAGCATTGCCAATGACAGAAGTTTGATCCTAGAATCCCAGTGAAGAGAAACCACTGCAACCAAAGCTCCACCCAATATGTAATAGCAGTACTGCTTTGTAAGATTGTCCTGAGACTTGAAGGGTCAGTATTTGTCAAGCACTTGGAACAATGATATATGTTGGGGCCTTTAGGATGTCAGTTAAGACATCACTTGTTAAGCACCTATTGAGTGTAAGCCCTAATCAATGGACTGTACAGATGTTGCATTATTTAACCCTCTTACCTACAGGCCTTTCTCCACTTCAACCATGAGGAAACTCTGCAAGATTAAGGGGCTTGTCCAATGTATACTGTTAAAAAAGTGGTGCTGTTGGGATTCAAACGTAGAAGTCCATGTTGTTCTCAATGTTAACCACAACATTTCAGTTCCCTTCACAAGAAATCCTCTTTGGGCCTGAACAGCTACAGGGATAGAGAACTTGTCCTTCAGAGAATGTCCCACTCTATTTATGGAAATGAGCACCGTTGTTTTCCAGAAGAAAGAACACTTCTTTACTGTGAGCTGAAATTTGCCTCCTTCGGTGCTGCTTCTCAATAAGCTATGTGGAATAAGTTTCTTTTGCTCTTCTGTTCCACAGGCCTCCAAAGGCTTCGGAATAGCTAACAGGAGAGACAACAAACCTAGAACTTAGAAATCCTCATCAAACTACCTTAGGTGTGTTTAAGTGATTCACCTGACGAGGGTCAAACTGGGAGAGAAATCTGAATGCCAGGCCACTGTGCACTTTAGACTTTGCTTTCCAGATGCTCAGAGACCATTCTGCAGATGGTAGATGTGTGAGCAGGTTGCTGTGGTCCAATGGGATAGAGATGGGGTCCCTGAGAAGTTGGCTCCTGTCAAAGTTTCCTTCTGCAGTAACAAGCTTTAATTAAAGTCAGTCTTCAGCCTGCAGCATAAGACTGCCAATGCTGTGATGTTGGTGTCCAGTTGGGGCAACAGAACTGCTGACCGGGGGAGGCAGTGGCCTGGAAGCAAACACTGGAGAACACTCAGAGCAGAGAGAGAAAATGAACCCATGCTGGCTGCCAATAAGATCTGCAGATGGGCAGATTGAATTCCAATCCGGTTCTGACACTCAAATCACCGTAGAATTCAGGCAGTTTATTTATGCCTCTGCCTCCCCTACCCTACATTGTCTTCCTCTATAAAAGGAAAATAATAATAATGGGTTGTACTCTACAGAGTTGTTTTTCATAATTTACAGAATGAATACATGTCAGCTATGTAGGAATTCCAGAGTTCCTTGATAAACATTAATTAGTACTTGAAAATCTCTCTCATATATATATATATATATATATATATATATATATATATATATATATATATATATAATCATCACAGAAATGTTTGGAACAGATTGTTCTAACCCCATTGTATAACTGAATAAATTGAGGTTTAGATAATTCAGTAACTTGCCCAAGGTCACCAGTTACAGAGGGAGAAGTGATAGTGTGATGCTTCTGAGGTCCTCTTCTTCACCAGCCCAATAACCAACAGGAAAGACAAGCCAGGGAAATCAGTTCCACCAGGTCTGGAGAGTGGAGTGTGGAGAAGGCAAGGGAGTTGAAGAGGGAACAGCATGTGCTGGATGGAGGCAGGAGTTCATCGGATAGAAGCCCAGAGGAAAGCATGACAGAAAGAGAAAGGCAGCAAGTTCCCTGGCCTGGTTGAAACCGTGGCAGGAGTGCTGCAATGGAGTGTGATGTGCAGAGGACCAATAACCTGTTCCAGGAATAAAGCCCTCAAAGCCTTTGCCTCCCTAATTCCTTCACCCAGGCAGGGAAATGTTCCACATCAGTTGGGTCTCTATCCCCAAACCCTACGCCAAGCTTCACTTCTTTCTATCCTAGAATTCTTTCATAAGGTGCAAAGCCTTTCATTCTGCAATCTGAGAAAATGTAGAAAGCAAATTTGTTTGAAAAACAGATGCCCTGTTTTCAACAGGAAAAGCAACATTGACTTACACACTACACTTTGACCGTATCTATCTTGTTTATGGGCAAGAAACTAGACCCTAGCCTCACACTTCATGGAATTTTATACACACACACACACAAATTTATAAATACTGATACCAAAATACTGTCTGAGAACACATTTTCTAGTGTCTGTCAGATAGTGCTCAATGTATGTGGAAATTAAATGATGTTCTTACAGGAAGGACATCTCGTGAAGGCAAAGAAAAGCAAACTAGCCAATTTCAAAAATTTCTTGAAACAGTTTTGTTATAATTGCTCTTTGCTGTTTGTGTAGGACTTAATTTTTTTCATTTACAATTGGGCAGTACAAGAAAAGAAACTGATCAGAAGGAAATGGCACACTTTATAAATGTCATTTAAAATTAACGAAAACGTGTGTGTGTGTGTGTGTGTGTGTGTGTGTGTGAGAGAGAGAGAGAGAGAGAGAGAGAGAGAGAGAAAGGCCATCTCCATAGATTTTGAAACTAATTTTAAGAGACAGTTTTAATAGATTGAATTGATGGAATAGGCCGAGCATAGTGTGAGACTTAATAAATGTCTGATAAATTAGCTGAACAGAACTGATATATATATATATATATGCATATACATGGAATACATCCATACATGCATACATATGAAACTGAAATTGAAAAGGGAGTTTTTAAATAAAGGTAAATTTTGCCTTTGAACAGTTCAGGCTGACTTCTGCACCTTTGGGTTGGTTCATTATTTCTTTGCAGAAGAATTTATTCTAAGATGAAAGATAGACTGGTGAAGTACGTGTATTGCTCTGTGCAGAGGCCTCACCCCTTGTTATTATCAGTTTCTTTCCCTCTTTGTTTTGCCCCTGTTCCTTTTTCCTTTTATTCTTTTGAATCTATAACATTGCTTCAATGACCTTTTTCTCTTTGTATGCACAACATATGTATTAATCATGGGGGACATTCATTCATTTACAGTGAAACTTTCCTCAAAGGAACTGCCTCAGGTTGTTGCTTCTCATGGATACTCCAAGGTTCTTCATTTCCCTTTCATCAGAGAAGCGCTTCCCCAGGTTGCCATCTGATCCTGAGAGTTGCTAGACCTGAATAAGTGACTTAAGATCAACTTGAAAAGCAGGCATCTGAAGTTGCAGTAGTTCCTTAATGTCTTACTATAGTGACAGCCTCTCAAAGCTAGGATTGGTGAAAACAATGAGCAAATGCTCAAAGTTAAAAAGTTGATTTGGTAGAAGTAGAGAGTAGAACAGTGGTTGCTAGAGCCTGAGAAGAGGGTAAGGGAGAGAATAGCTATCGTTGACAACAATTATATATTTCAAAATAGCTAGTAGAGGGGATTTTGAATGTTTCTAACACAGAGAAATGATTAATGTTTAAGACCACTTATCCTCAGCCAGGTGTGGTGGTGCATCTGTAATCACAACTACTAGGGAGGTGAGAGGATTGCAAGTTCAAGGTCAGCTTCAACAATTTACCAAGACCCTGTGTCAAAATAAAGAATAGAAAGTGCTGGGGAAGTATCTCAGTAGTAGAATACCCTGGGGGAAAAAAGAAAAAGATCAGTTACCCTGATGATTGCATTATATATTGCATACATGTATTGAAATGTCACACTGTACCCCTATAAATATGTATCTTATGAGATATATATATATATTTGTAGCAGATATATGTGATATATATATATCACATATATGATATATATCATATATGTGATATATATATGTGCTTTACTACAAACAAAATATTCTTCATCAGTAAAATTTAAATGAGGTACAGACTCTAACAAATAATATTTGTAATATTTTAGATATTTCCCACCTCAATGTGAGTCCATTGGACATGGCTTAATCTTTGCTTGATTACTCATATTCATATTTTTCTATGCTGGGGGTTATCAGAGCACTTCATCTCTTACATCAGTGACTCCAGATGGGCAGGCACTGAGTTTACATGTCTGCTAAACCAAGTGAATTGTCGCCTCCTTCAGTGTTACATTATTAGCAATTATAGCTGCCACTACCAGCACAAGTTTCTTCTAATCACCTGCTGGCTAAGAAACCAGCCACTCAAGCCAGTTAACATTGTGTTCAAAATAAGAGCAAGTCCATTCTGAGTAAAGAATCATGAGTCTTATAGTAAGAAAAGTACATGAGTTTAAGTTCCCTGATATTAGAGCAATTTGTTTTATTTTTCAGTGTTTTATTTTGCTTCACAGTTTTTTGTTGCTGTTTTTGTTCTGAGGAATGAGGAAGATTTGATTTGATTTAATTTTATTTGATCTTTTGCTTCTGCTTTGTTTTAGCTAACGAGGCTGCTATCAAAGTGATTGATCCGATTACTCTTTAATCCCAAGAGTTTGTCTCAGACTCCTTGATGTCTTTCAAGGGAGAATATTTTGGCATTATAAGATTTAGTTGCGTGGAAGAGTAGATTACCAGAGTTACTGGACTAGGATTCAAATTCCTGGCTTCTAATATAAAATCCCCTAATTCAGAGTTTCAAACATTGTATATGCTCAAACAATAACAATTCATATCCCTTAAGATCATGCCTTTATTCCCATCCTCAGAATTTATGTGACATTTGGCTTATAACTTGTTTTCTTTTTTCTTTCTTGGTTAAAATTAAAATGCTTAAGCCCCGTGTGGTGGCACATGCCTGCAACACCAGCAACTGGGAGACTGAGGCCAACCATCTCAATTTCAAGGACAACCTCAGCAACTTAGCAAGGCCCTTAGCAACTTAACAAGACCCTATTTCAAGATTTTAAAAAGGGCTGGGAATGTGGCTCAGTAGGTAAGCACCCCTGAGTTCAATCCCTAGTACCAAAAAAAAAAAAGAAAGAAGGGAAGGAAGGAAGGAACGAACTAACGAATGAATGAAAGAAACAAAAGAAAGAGAAAGATGAATATATGACTTAAATCACACACACAGCCGTGCATGGTTGTGCATGCCTGTAATTCCAGTGGCTCAGAACGCTGAGGCAGGAGGATCGCTAGTTCAAAGCCAGTCTCAGCAATGTCAAGGTGCTAAGCAATTCAGTGAGACCCTGTCTCTAAATAAAATACAAAAAAGGGCTTGGGATGTGGCTCAGTGGTCTAGTACCCCTGGGTTCAGTCCCTAGGACTCAAGTGTGTGTGTGTGTGTGTGTGTGTGTGCGCGCGCGTGCGCGCGCACACACATACACATCCCCTTAAACTGAAGCTATCCCTAAACCTGAAGTAATGAAACAGGGACACGACTGAAGTTTATTTCTGAAAGGTTACTGAGATAAATAAAGTTGCAAGAAGAACACTAAAGACTGAAAAATTATTATTATTGTTAATAATAATAATGTTAAAAGATTGCATTTCAGAAGTACAGGTAGAGTATATCTTAAATGCTTGGAAACAGATTGTTGCATTCAGGTTGTGGATTTTTTTAAAATATTTGCATAGACTTTATTACTTGTTATCCCTAATCTGAAACTCTGGAATTCAAAATGTTCCCAAATCCAAAACATTTAGAATCTATCATTGGCTTACTGCATGTACAGTCACTATGTGGATTATAAATCTTTGTCATAAAACCAGCCTCCCAGTATACTACGTGGCAAAATTTGTACCTGGGATGAGTTACTTATTATTGGTATTTAGGAATATTAAAGTCGTATTTCTTTGAAAACATAACATGATTCAGACATGTTTTTTCCCCCACTTAGTCTCAAAAATCAAGGTTTGGCAGTAGCAACCTGGAGAAAGAAATTGAACCAAAGCAAAGCTGAGGATTCATTTTATTCTTTTCTCCCTTTCATCTTTTAAAAGGTGAGGGATTCTAATCTTTTGATTTGCCTGGTGTATTTTGACAGCATGTACTTCTAGTTGTTCCTATAAAGACGCCAAGTCCAGGACAGTTCCCCTTTGGACCATCATTCCCTCCCCCCACCATACCTTTTAAGCATGGCATATTCCACAGATAACTATTAGATAGATAAGGCAGCTATATTTTAAGAATTTCTGATGTGGTTCAATCAGCATAATGGGCGTACTACAGGGAAGATGCATTTTAAAGTATTATTACTAGGTGATATTTCCCAAATCCCTAAGTCATATGGATAGAAATAGCAATTTAGGAAGAAGAGAGCAGAAAGTCTTTATATGTGCATTTCATAAAATGGATTGTACTTTATGAATTTCAATGCAGCAGGATATTCGCTCTGCTGTCATGCCATTACCAAACAAGATGCTTGTTATAAAAAAGAAATATGTATGATGGTTGAGGATGCTGCCTTATTAATGACTGTGTTCTGCACTCTGTAAAATACTTCACTGGAATGTTGTCACCTGTACTAAAAGATATACACAAACTTTCTTTCCTAAATTATCTTGCAGAAGACATTCAGAATATGCTAGCTCCACAAATCCCCAAATAAAAAGCCAGTTTAACAAGCCCCATGTCCTTAAATTTAATGTAGGAATAAAATACCAGAGCTCTGATTCCAGTGACTTGTAAGATATTTCTCTTTATTTAATTCCAGTGCAGTTAGTTTTAATATCTGAAAGCTATGTAAAAAAGCCAAGTGGCATATATTTTTAATCTGAGAATATATGGTTGGCATATGAGGCATACGTGCATGGCACTTGTCAGTCAGAAGATAGAAAGGGCCAAGGTTTGCACTGGTGGGAGTAGGATGTATCTCCTTTCTGAGACTAACCATTCCTTCCCCTGAGCTCTTGGTTACACCTCTTCCAGGCTTTTCCAGAATTTTGTTCTTTTCAGTGTCATCAGTCTCTCCTTTTCCACCAGCTCCTTTCTCTTAATCTATAATTCTGCCCAAATTGACCTCATTTGAAAATTTTCCCTTATTCTATTTCTAAAATGGATCCCTATTCTATAACATCTGTATTGGTCTTCTTCCCTGACTGAGCCCTGCCTGATCCACTAGCCCTGCACACCTCTGTCATCAATACCCGAACCATTATGTTCATGGCTAATTGTGCTCTCTCCCATCCACGCATCTAGACCTTTGCTGCCAGATTCATACTCATCATGATGTCCAAAGGGTAAAAAGTGACCACTCACTGCCTGAAAAATAAAATCCCAGGTATGGCCAAGATCTTTTGCAGGGCTTAGAATATAGTCCAATGGTAGGCTTGCATAAGGCCCTGGATTGGGTTTCAGTACTGGGAAAAAAAAAAAAACCTTTGCAAGCTAACTTCCCCAAAGTTATCCCCCAACAATCACTCTATATGAATCATTTTCTTGATCTACTTCCTGTACCCTGATACTCCTTGTTTTTACCCACTCTACATGCTCCTTGACCCTACTTCCTGA
Source organism: Marmota flaviventris (assembly GCF_047511675.1). Lineage (NCBI taxonomy): Eukaryota > Metazoa > Chordata > Mammalia > Rodentia > Sciuridae > Marmota > Marmota flaviventris. Next base: position 80,798,466 of record NC_092506.1, read on the forward strand.
CTTCTGTTTATTCAAACCAAAACATCCTGGAGAAGCCAGTTCATACCCTATTTCCTCCACAGACTTATGTCTCAGCTAGAGATTGCTGTCTACTGAGTGAGCTCCTTGCGTAATAAGGACCTTCTCTTGACACGTCCCTTCTCTCATATGAAACAGAATACTGATTTTGAAAATGCTTTCTCCACTTGACCCAAGATAAAACTGTAATAAAGAATTTCATTTGAGTAGACCTTAGTTACCAACAAATAAAGGTAACAAGCACTATGTACTGTTGAAGTATATTTTCAGACCAAATAAAATATACTGTTTATATGAAGTTTTATAGTTCTCTATCTTATAAAATGAATTAGACTTCCATTCCCATCAGTTCTGAAAATTCAACTAAGGGCCAATGAGGTCATCAGGGCTAGGATCAAAGCTATCTGCATGCTTGTGTTTGTGCATTTGTGAGTGTGTTTGTGTTCATACATTTCCTTGCTCTGGGAAGGCCAAAAGGCAATGAAATAGCAGTAAAATGAACATATTTAGTGCCCAGATCTAAATACCATTTTCATGCAAAGGAACAAAGTTTCCTTGGAAAATAGTAAATTCCAGGGCTGATGCAAAGAAAATAGAAGATGTACCTGGAATATCTTATGCCAGAAAATGAGGAATTGATCCAAGAATGATGTATATTTTAAATACATAAATAAATATTTTATATACATAAATTTATATATAAGTGGTAATTCAGTTTGTGTTTGATCCTGAAGTTACAAAGAACATTACTGGGACTATCAGAGGAAGTGGCTCTCTAAGGATTCGATGCTAGTATGTATTAGTGTTACTTTACTAATTTTGATGATTGTACTTTGGTTAAGTAGGAGAGTGTTTTTGTCTTTAGAATATATACATTGAAGTATCAAGGACTAATGAGACCTTGTATTTGCAACTTATTCTCAAAGGTTTAAAAGGCCATATTAATACACAGAGTATGAAAAGCAAATGTGTTCAATGTAACTATCACTTTAGGGAGCTAGGGTTAGGGAATAAAATATGTGGGAGTTCTGTTTTACTCTTCTATAAATAAATTTACTTTTATATAAATTTGAAACTATTTTTAAAAAATTACTAAGGAATTATATTTTAATCAAATACTTTTAAGCCAGTCTATGGCTCCCTCTCTTTCCTACTGGGCAGCTCAGCCCCTTCTAAATTCTACAAAGTTAGAAAAATAGCAAAGGGGGGAAATGACAAGGTAGTATAAGTATTTATTGTGATACTGTGGAACTAAATGCAATCTCTGCTGAGTTGCTCCCCTGACACCACCTTCGGTCTCTGGGAAAGTGGGAAAGATTATGTTTTTCATTTCTCTCTTCACAACTCAGGGATGACCAATACTGAAAAAAAAAGTTACTTTATTGCCATTATAAACAATAAAGATGCCAACAGGACACTAAAGGCAGAGGTTTTTTTAAATGATCAAATATATATATATAAAGATATTGGAAGAGCCAGTTGCGGTGGCACACACCTGTAATCTCAGCATCTGGGGATGCTGAGGCAGGAGGATCACAAGTTCAAAGCCAGCCTCAGTAATTTAGTGAGGCCTTAAGTAATTTAGTGAAACCATGTCTCAAAATAATATATATATATACACACACACATATTTTTTTTTTTAAAGGGACTAAGAGGTTAAATGCCTGGGTTCAATCCTGGTACCAATTTAAATAAAAAAGATATTAATAGTGTCATATTCTAGGTTATCTTCATTTCTAGATATTAAATGTAATTTCTTTAAATGATAATAATTCGTTAGTTTAAAAAATTAAGTGTTGAACCTCTGATAAATTTTTAAACAATTCAATTTTTAAAATAATGATCAGAGGTCACAAAGAGGACAAGAGTTTGTTTCAAATTATCCCTCCTTCCCTCTCATTCCCTTGCTCCCTTCTTTCCTCCTTGCCTGCCTTCCTCCCTTCCTTCCCAGGAGTAAGCATTGTGTATAAGTTTTGTCTATGTTTAAACTCCCTAAGCAGATTTAATGCTCCTTGAGGTTTACACTTTCTTTGTCCCCTAAGGCACCTACTTGCAGGATAGCTTTTCACATGGGTGATTGGGTTGCTGAATGAGACAATGGAGTTTTACTGCTAATGCTGAAAAAGACAGTGAGTCCCTTAGGAACAATAATCTGAATTGTCACCATAGTTGATATGAGAGTCAGAATGGAATCAAGTCCCAACAAAAAGCCCATGTTGATCCAGTGAAATGAAGTTTTCTAACTCTCCCGTTGTCACAAAACAATTTATAATAGGCAGCAGGGATGTGAAGAGTTGGCTCTGAACTCAATGAACGTTTTTCACTTGGGCTGTTCAGATTTGCTGAATGCTCTCAACCTGATGTTTTAAAGGGCCCTGCTGGGTTTCTCTTTAGGGAAGATTAATAATGTCAATCAGGAGCTTCTATGCCTGTTTACCTTTTGTCAAGTGTGCTCCATCTCTTCCTTAAGTTCTAAAAGAAGTAAAGAAGAAAGTTCAGGACTGAGTATGTGAACTGTAACTGCAAGTATGGGAGAACCACCAGGCACCTAAGGAGAGCTGGGAGGAGGAGCTGCTGGGCTTGGAGGCATGCCCTCCTATTCCATAGGCTTTTCCCAGCTTACGGGCCTGACTATGGACAACCAGGTAGCTTTGGGCTTGACCACTGAGGGTGGTGTCCTCAGAAAAACCAAATAAAACTCAAACCAACAAATTGAGAACTATTTTAATATTTTTAGGATACAGGGTTTTGCTATATTGCTCAGGCTGGCTCCAAACTCCTGGGTTCAAAGGTCCTCCTGCTTCAGCCTCCTGAGTAGCTGGAACTACAGATGAGTCACCACATCCCTGTGTATGTATATTAAAACAACTTAATTTTTTTCAATCTTTAAAGCAAGTTTTTCTCTGCACATTGGTAACTCACTAGCAAAATTGCAAAAGAGGTGCTTTTGCAAATGGGCCTTCACACATGTTTTTTCAGAGCAGGAGGAAACATTCTACGGTATCCCTTTTTTCTCTCTTAAACTCCTCCAAAGTGGTACATTCAAACTGGCCAAAATTAAAATTTACAATTGAGGCATAATTCACACACAGTTAAATTAACAATTAAAAATTCTAAACATATGGGTTGGGGATGTGGCTCAAGCGGTAATGCGCTTGCCTGGGATAATAGGGCCCGGGTTCGATCCTCAGCACCATATACAAAGATATTGTGTCCGCCGAAAACTAAAAAATAAATATTAAAAAATTCTCTCTCTCTCTCTCTCTCTCTCTCTCTCTCTCTCACTCTCTCTCTCTTTTTAAAAAAAATTCTAAACATATGAAATGACTACAATAGCAAAAGAGGCATATTAGAATTTATCCTCTAAAATACCATGGTTTTGAAGTGTTAATACTTCCCCTTTACCCTAATAATTTATACCCATTAACTGGTAACTTTTTGCAAATATAATGTACAATTAATTACTGATTGATGTAAACAACAACAACAAAATAATCCATGGAGTAAAACACTTTAAGTGGACCCTAGGGGTTTCGTTTTAAATGTTTCATCAGGTGTTTTACACACAATTCATAATATGTATAATTTTTAAAATTTTCTATATGAAAACTTGTTCTTCTCTGACACCCTTTTGTAGCTGGTAATGTTTAGTAACCATTTAAAGTGCCTTTTAATTACATACCGCCAATCAAAATCTTGGCAAGGTGGGCTATATTTTAGTCCCAGGGAGACAGTAGTCTTTAATTACTGTTGCATTGTTTTTAATTCCACTTCCAAAATATACTCTCATTTGTAGTGACAAGATGTAAAAGAATAAATAAATTCATACATTAACACTTTGCACTTACAATCAAAATTGCACAGGACACAATGGTAATCAGACTACATTGTTTCAATCCCAAATCTAACATTTTTGGAGATGGGACTCCTAATGGAAAGAATTAATCAGGGGCTTTTTTGATATTCATGGAACTGGGAGATAATCTTGCTGCAGAGTGACATCTTTTTGAGAGGGCCTAGCTTCTAGCTGTGAAATCCATTCCCATGTGATTTCCTTCTAACAAGCTAGAAAGCTGCTTTAATCTTTAAACATGAAGCCTTGTGCTTACAGTATCAAAGGTAGGCAAGTTCTCCTACTGAGGTTCAAAAGCAGATAATAATAAGAACCCAGTTGCTAATGTCAGGCTGATGTCAGTCCTGAAATCACTTTTCACTTGATTGAGCCATTTTGTCCTCAGAATCACTTTGTTCTGTTCGGCCAAATTTCCTCCAGCCCCTAATTGAGCAGCTCACCACATGCTTCCCCTGAGACTTCTTGTCAGAAGTTAGAGCCCCAGCACAATAGACATGTTACTTAATATCCAAACTCTGAGCAGCCCAGAGAGAGCCAGGGAGTTCTTCTAGATGGTGCTCCTGGTGCACAGGTCCAGCTGCCCCACGGGTGCTGTTGCTTCCCAGAGCAGCTTGAGGCGATGGCCACTCCAACCAGTCAGAGCCTCCCAGATGCCGGATTTTCCTTTTGCCTGAAAGGACTTAGCAAGATGCTAGGTTTCATGAAGATTTTCATTGTTTAATTATGCAATTTAGGGAACCATCCTATAAAATGTCTATTTTCATTTTTTTTTTTTTAGAGAGAGAGAGAGAGAGAATATTTATTTATTTATTTTTTTTTTTAGTTTTCGGCGGACACATTATTTTAAACAATAAGTGGCACTAGAGAAGATTATGCTAAGTGAAGTTAACCAATCCCCCCAAAAACAAATGCCAAATGTTTTCTCTGATATTAGGGGGGTGCCTCAAAGTGGGGTAGGGAGGGAGAGCATGGGAGGAAGATTAATTCTAGATAGGGAAGAGGGGTGGGAGGGAAAGGGAGGGGGGGAGGGGAATAGCAAGGATGGTGGAAGGTGATGGTCATCATTATACAAAATACATGTATGAAGATTTGAATTTGGTGTCAACATACCTTATATACAAACAGAGATATGATAAATTGTGGTATATATGTGTATTAAGAATTGTAATGGAAGGAGACCCTCATTGTTATACAAAATTACATATAAGAGGAAGTGAGGGGAAAGGGAAAAAAAACAAGGGGGAGAAATGAATTACAGTAGATGGGGTAGAGAGAGAAGAGGGGAGGGGAGGGGAGGGGAGGGGAGGGGGGATAGTAGAGGATAGGAAAGGCAGCAGAACACATCAGACACTAGTATGGCAATATGCAAAACAGTGGATGTGTAACCGATGTGATTCTGCAATCTGCATACAGGGTAAAAATGGGAGTTCATAACCCATTTGAATCAAATGTGTGAAATATGATATGTCAAGAACTATGTAATGTTTTGAACAACCAATAATAAAAATTAAAAAAAGAAAAAAAGAAGAAGAATTGTAATGCAAAAAAAAGAGAGTTACATGTATAATGGCATAATTTGGCGTGAACATACTTTATATTCAGAGTTAAGAAAAATTGTGCTGTAAATGGGTAATAATGAGTGTAATGCATTCCACTATTGTCATGTATGTAAAATTTTTTTAAAAAACCAATAAGTGAAATAGAGAAAATGGCTTTCAAGTGAAATTCCCTTAGATAAAGGCAAATCTGAGAGGAAAAAAAAGTTAAATAAATGCATGCCTCCTCAGATTATTAGCATCTAACATTTTGTACACATGCAACAGGATTTGAGAGAATATACAGCCTGTTCTTTAGGGTGTAATCCAAGTTTTTTTAAGTCCCCGAACTCCAACCATCAGTCTCTGGTGATAAAAGCCACCTTATATCATTTTACTTCACTGTTTATAGTAGCTTCCTGTGGCTGCTATACCAAATTACCATACTCTAGAGGCTAGAAGTTCAACATCAAGGCATTGGCAGAGCCATGTTCACTTCAGAGGCTCTAGGGCAGAGGCTCTCCAGCTCTGCTGGCTGCTGGCATTCCTTGACTTGTGGCTGCATCATTTGAACTTCTGCTTCCAAGGCCTCTTTATCTTTTCATCCTCTATCTGTGTAATACCTCCTTCTGATTATACAGGTAATTGCATTCAGTATTCTCTTCCCATCTCAAGACCCTTAACATAATCTCTCTGCAAAGTAATTTCGTGCCACATCAGGTAACATTCATAAACTCGAAGGATTAAGACAGGAACATGGGGGTAGGGGGGCATTATTTAATCTACCATATAGTTACTGATCACTAAAACCTGACTTCTATCACCTGAAGGTGAGGACTTGCTGAGAAAAGAGAGCTGAGAAGTGCATCTGAGCTTGACCCCAATCTCCTGTGGCCTTTCATGATTAAATCTACCAAATAAGACAGAAAACTTCAGTTTCCAATCAAGTTGAGTGCCCCCCAGATAATGGAGTAAGTTATAAAATGTTTTTCATCCTACCTTAAAACTCCCTTTTGGAGGATCCACAAAAAGCTATTTAAATGTGGTTTGTGTTTGATTCAAATGAGCATACCTTCTAAACTAAAATAGGCAGAGGCAGTGTGTAAATCTAAAGGTGCTGGGGAAATGGTATGACATCACTGTACTATCTTTTTGAGCACTCACAGCTATGAGCGAATAGTCAACTGTTAAGGCTTCAACCACCTTTCAAGGGACTAGAGCAAAAGTTAGTGACATCTGAATGTTTAGGTATGGTCCATAAATCCTGAATAGTTTCTAGCATGACCTTAACCTAAAATTCATTGTGATCTAAATTGCCTGGCTTGCTGATCTGTGCTAACCAAATATACTGAATAATTATGCAGTATTGAACTTTGCTTCGGTTGGGTACACACATTTAATGTATCAAAAACAGCAATACAACAATGCAACTTAGAAATGTAGAAGCAGCAGGCCTCAGTTCCTGCACTGGATTTAATGGAAAATACACACTTAATGAGTAAAGCAAAAGTGAAAAATAAAGCAAGGAATCAGGAAACCTTGCCAGAAAGCTGGTGAGTCTTTGAAAGCTTTTCTTCTCAACTCTGAAGCCTGCTTGCTTGGCTTGACCGATCCTGAGCTGCTTGCCAGTAGAGTTTACTCCATATTAACTCTGAGAACATTCATATTGCATAATGTCCACTAATAATGACATCCCTTAGCTGCTAATTGATTGTGAAATGCTTTATGATGGAAGGAAGGTACAAATAGTTATTATTAGATCATGCAATTCATTAACTTTAAGGGGCAAACAAAACCTCAATGGCAAGTGTTTCTGCATATCTCCTGTGAGAAAATAGACTTGTCGGGCCACTGTTCTCTGCTATTAGCAATGTCACCTCCTCACCAGAAGAGAATCTGCATATGTAGTTACAATATGAAATTTTCTCCTGAATATAGTTGGGAACAGAGATATTAGTGTGTTAATTTAGAGGGTATGCTCTATCTAAAATATAATTTAGCCATCATATCTAATAACCAGTACTCAAATGCAAAAGCTTTTTCAGTGTTTTAAATATCACAGAGTTAAATGCAAAAAAAATGGAAATCATGAGTTTGATACTTAGACTTCCATCAAAGGAACTCTACATCTGTATTTAAAAAAATCAAATAAGTTTAACTTAAAGAGAAATATTTAAGTGGTACTTCCAAAATAATCTCTTCTATATAAATTATACTGTTCCACTTTCTGTTCCTTGAAATATCTCTGGAATGAGAAATCTCAGATTGTCCTTTGAGACTTACCTTTGAAAGTAATTCTGGCTAGCTACCATTAAAAACATTCTCTCTAAAAATGGGGACCTGAAGAGTGAAGAGTATTCACAAGGAACAAACCTAGAAATTGAAGTTTTGTGCATGTTTTTAGTTATCCCATTGATTAGACAGAATATTTGTTCAAAGTGTTTATATATATTATCTTTGTTGGGAAATTGTTTAAATTCTTTAATTGTCAGGGATAGAAACCCAACTGTACCATCATAAGCTAGGGGATGTATTGGCTTATCTGGTCATGGAAAGAATAGAATGGAGCTGATCTTAGAAATACCTATCTGCAGAAATCCAAATGTTCTGGGGATGCTGTCCAGCCTGTCTGTGCTTCTTTCTGCATTTTGACTTAATTTGCTTTATTGAAAGTGGAATTTCTCCACATGGCAAAGGTCATGGCACAGATTTCTGTGGGCTTACAGCCCCCTAGCTTTAAAATCCTTCAGGAAGGGGAACTTCTCTCTCCCAGATGTAGTTGAAGAAGTCCAGGGAAAAGCTATATTTGGCAGAGCTTAAACCACAAGACTATACAAGGACGAATCCCTGAGGACAGGGACTATGTATAAAGTGTCTTTAGATCTACCCATAACCATATAAGTACTGGGTTTTTTTGGTATACAAATCTTCACAGAAGTTTTAAGAATTAATGTCATTTGAGATCATCAATTCTTCAATATGGTTTGAGTTTTGGTGTCTTATTTAAGAAACCCTGCCCACCTGTGCGGGATACAGATGCCCACCTGTGCAGAACCCAGGCCCAAGGTAGGTCCAGGTCTGTCACCCCTTCACACACCCAGGAACCCATGCTTAACCCACTTCCATCTTGGGATATCTCAGACATCACCATAGTGTTCCCCATACAGTAGCCTCTACCCTTTGACAACAGACAGGGCCTAGAAGAAACTGCATCTTGGAGCATGCATCCCAAAGCCAGTGGAAGGTCCACCATTTCAGCCCCATCTCTGAAAGATCTTGCATTCATCTTGGGGCACCTCCACTGCTACCTTGAGTTACCTCCGCTATTGCTGTCAGCACCTTTAGTTGCAGTAGCATCCATCCTGGGACACCTGCATGGTCCAGGAGCCCAGCATCAAGGTAAGGTATGGATAATCTGCATGGATACTACAAGATTATATGGTAGAAACTGTAATATCTCAGGCCCACACTGCAGGAAAGGAAGACACACAGACAACATGAGAAAACAAGGGAGGAAAGTGCGCCCCAAACAAATCAGGATACTACAATAACAAAACCCATGGACAGTGAAGTTGATGAAATATCAGAGAAGAAGTTCAGAATGTTTATAATTAAAATGATCTGTGAATTAAAGAATGACCTAAATGAGCAAATACAGGCAAAAAAAAATGATTACTTAAACAAAGAGATAAGAGAGCAAATACAGGTATCAAAAGATTACTTCAAGAAAGAGATAGAGACTCTGAAAAAAAATCAGAAATCCCTGAAATGAAGGAAACAATAAACCAATAAAAAAAACTCAATAGAAAGCATAACCAACAGACTAGATCACTTGGAAGAGAGAACGTCAGATAATGAAGAAAAAGTATACAATATGGAAAATAAAGTTGATCACACAGTGAAGAAAGTTAGAAACCATGAACAGAATATTCAAGAATTATGGGATAGTGTAAAAAGACCAAATATAAGAGTTAGTGGTATAGAGGAAGGCACAGAGATTCAAACCAAAGGAATGCACAATCTCTTCAGTGAAATAATATCACAAAATTTCCCAAACATGAAGAATAAATTGGAAAATCAAATACAAGAAGCTTACAGGACACCAAATGTATAAAATTACAACATTATAATAAAAATGCCTAGCATAGAGAATAAGGATAGAATCTTAAAGAGAGGAGGAATCAGATCACATATAGGGGGAGACCAATTTGTATCTGAGCAGATTTTTCAACCTAGACCCTCAAAGCCAGGAGATCATGGAACAACACAAACCAAGCTTTGAAAAAAAAATGGATGCCAACCAAGAAGCTTATATACAGCAAAACTAAGCTTTAGATTTGACGATGAAATAAAAACTTTTCATGATAAACAAAAGTTAAAAGAATTTACAACTAGAAAGCCTTCACTATAGAACATCCTTGGCAAAATATTCCATGAGGAGGAAATGAAAAACAATGATGAAAATCAGCAGAGGGAGGTATTACAATAAAGGAAAAACTAATCAAAGGAGAAACCAAGTCAGGTTAAATAACAAAAATGTCTGGTAATACAAATTATGTCTCAATAATAACCCTGAATGTTAATGGTCAAAAATCACCAATCAAAAGACATAGAGTGATAGATTGGATCAAAAAAGAAAAAAAAAAAAAGACCCAACAATATGCTGCCTCCAAAAGACCTATCTCATAGGAAAAGACATCCACAGACTGAAGGTGAAAGTTTGGGGAAAATCATATCACTCACATGGACTGTAAAAGCCAGTAGGGGGTTCCATCCTCATCAAATAAAGTAGACTTCAAGCTAAAGTTAATCAAAAGGGATAAAGAAGAACACTACATACTGCTCAAGGAAAACATACACCAACAAGACATAACAATTATAAATATATATGCCCCAAATAATGGAGCATCTACATTCATCAATCAAACTCTTCTCAAGTTAAAGAGTCAAACCACAACACAATAATTCTGGGTGACTTTAACACATCTCTTTCACCATTGGATAGATCTTCCAAACTAAAGCTGAACAAAGAAACTATAGAACTCAATAATACAATCAATAACTTAGACTTAACTAACATATATAGAATATTTCATCCTTCAGCAAACTAATACACATTCTTCTCAGCAGCACATGGATCCTTCCTTAATATAAACTATATATTATGCCACAAAGCAACTCTTAGCAAATACAAAAAAGTAGAGATACTACCCTGCATTCTATCAGATCATAATGGAATGAAATTAGAAATCAATGATAAAATAAAAATAAAAGCTACTCCAACACCTGGAGACTAAATAATATGCTTTTGAATAAACAAATTGGTTGCAAAAGACATCAAGGAAGAGATTAAAGCATTCTTAGAGGTAAATGAGAACATTGATACAACATCTCAAAATCTCTGGGACACTATAAAGGTAGTTCTAAGAGTAAAGTTCATTGCATGGAGTCCATTCCTTCAAAGAAGAAAAAAATCAACAAATAAATGATCTAATATAGACATCTCAAAGCCCTAGAAAAAGAGGAAAAAAAAAAAACCAAAATTAGTAGAAGACAGAAAATAATTAAAATCGGAGATGAAATTGAAACAAAAGAAACAATTGAAAAAACTGACAAAACAAAAAGTTGGTTCTTTGAAAAAATAAATAAAATTGGAAAAACCCTTAACCATGCTAATGAAGAGAAGGAAAGAGAAAACTCAAATAACTAACATGTGTGATGAAAAAGAAAATATCACACCAACACTGCAGTACAGAAGATAATTAGAAATTATCTTGAAAACTTGTACTCCAATAAAATAGAAAATATTGAAAGTATTGACAAATTTCTAGAGTCATATTATTTTCCCAAACTGAAGCAGGAAGATATACACAACTTAAACAGATCAATTTCAAGTGATAAAATAGAAGATACCCCATCAGTAGCCTATCAACCAAGAAAAGCCCAGGACTGGATGAATACACAGCTGAGTTCTACAAAGACATTTAACAAAGAACTAACACCAATATTTCTCAAATTATTTTGTGAAATAGAAATAGAGAGAGCACTTCCAAACTTATTCTATGAGGCCAGTATCACTTTGATTCCAAAACCAGGCAAAGACACATCAAAGAAAGAAAACTTCAGACCAATATCTCTAATGAAACTAGATGCAAAAATTCTCAATGAAATTCTGGCTAATTGAATACAAAAACATATCAAAAAGATAGTGCCCCACGATCAAGTGGGGTTTTGCAATGATTATTTCTGTTCACCATACGGAAATCAATAAATGTAATTCATCACATCAATAGACTTAAAGATAAGAATTATATGATCATCTCAATAGATGCAGAAAAAGTATTTAATAAAACACAGCACCTCTTCATGTTCAAAACACTAGAAAAACTAGGAATAACAGGAACATATCTGAACATCATAAAAGCTATCTCAGCTAAACCCCAGGCCAACATCATTCTAAATGGAGGAAAATTGAAAGCATTCCCTCTAAAAACTGGAGCAAGACAGGAATGCCCTCTTTCACCACTTCTATTTAACATAGTTCTTTAAACTCTAGCCAGAGTTTACACAGGTGAAAGAAATTAAAGGGATACAGATAGGAAAAGAAGAACTTAAATTAGTACTATTTGCCCGACAATCTATACCTAGAAGACTCCAAAAAAAATTCCACCAGAAATCTTCTAGAACTAATAAATGAATTCAGCAAAGCGGTAGGATATAAAATCAACACCATAAATCAAAGGCGTTTCTGTACATCAGTGACAAACCCTCAGAAAGAGAAACTAGGAAAACCACCCAAGTTACAATAGCCTCAAAAAAAATAAAATACTTGCGAATCAGCGAAAGACCTCTACAATAAAAATACAGAATGCTAAAAAAAGAAATTGAGAAGATCTTAGAAGATGGAAAGATCTCCCTTGTTCTTGAATAGGCAGAATTAATATTGTCAAAATGATCATACTACCAAAAGCAATATACAGATTTAATGCAATTCCAATCAAAATCCCAATGACATTCCTCACAGAAATAGAAAAACCAGTCATGAAATTCATCTTGAAAAATAAGAGACGCAAAATAGCTAAAGCAATCCTTAGCAAAAAGAGTGAAGTAGGTGACATCACTATACTAGACCTTAAACTATACTACAGTGCAATAGTAACAAAAAAGCATGGTATTGGCACCAAAATAGACTGGAAGACCAATGGTAAAAAATAGGGGACACAGAGACAAACCCACATAACTACAGGTATCTTATATTAGACAAAGGTGCCAAAAACATATATTGGAGAAAAGATAGCCTCTTCAACAAATGGTGCTGGGAAAACTGGAAATCCATATGCAACAAACTAAAATTAAAATCCTATCTCTTTCAATGCACAAAACTCAACTCAAAGTAGATCAAAGACATAGGAATTAAACAAGAGACACTTTGCCTAATGAAAGAAAAAGTTGGCCATAATCTCCATCATGTTGGATTAGACCCCAACTTCCTTAATAAGACTCCTATAGCACAGGAATTAAAATCAAGAATCAATAAATGGGATGAATTCAAACTAAAAAGCTTCTTCTCAGCAAAAGAAACAATCAGTGAGGTGAATAGAGAGCCTACATTGTCAGAGCAAATTTTTACCACACACTCATCAGCTAGAACACTAATCTCTAGGGTATATAAAGCACTCAAAAACCTTAACACCAAAAAAACCAAATAACCCAATCAATAAATGGGCCAAGGACCTAAACAGACACTTCTCAGAAGATGATATATAATCAATCAACAAATATATGAAAAAATGTTCAATATCTCTAGCAATTAGAGAAATGCAAATCAAAACCACTCTAAGATTTCATCTTACTCCAGTCAGAATGGCAGCTATTAAGAATACAAACAACAATAAGTGTTGGCAAGGATGTGGGGGGAAAAGGTACACTCACATACTGCTGGTGGGACTATAAATTGGTGCAGCCAATTCAGAAAGCAGTATGGAAATTTCTTGGAAAATTGGGAATGGAATCACCATTTGACCCAGCTATCCCTCTCCTTGGTCTATACTCAAAGGACTTAAAAACAGCATACTACAGGGACACAGCCACATCAATGTTTATAGCAGCACAATTCACAATAGCTAAACTGTGGAACCAACCTAGATGCCTTTTAATAGATGAATGGATTTTTTAAAATGTGGCATACATACACAATGGAATATTACTCATCAATAAAAGAGAATAAAATCATGTCATTTTCAGGAAAATGGATGGAGTTAGAGAAGATAGTGCTAAGTGAAGTTAGCCAATTCCCAAAAAAACAAATGCTGAATGTTTTCTCCGATATAAGGAGGCTGATTCATAGTCGGGTAGGGAGAGGGAGCATGGGAGGAATAGACAAACTCTAGATAGGGCAGAGGAGGGGAGGGTAAAGGGAGGGGGTATGGAGTTAGAAATGATTGTGGAATGTGAAGGACATTATTATTCAAAGTACACATATGAAGACATGAGTTGGTGTGAATATACTCTGTATACAACCAGAGATATGAAAAATGTGTTCTATATGTGTAATAAGAATTGTAATGCAAAAAAAAAAAAAAAGGAATACAAACAGGGCTGGGGTTATGGCTAGGTGGTAGAGTGCTCACCCAGCACCTGGGTTGGATCCTCAGCACCACATAAAAAATAAATAAATAAAATAAAAGTATAAAAAAAGAATACAAACAAAAATAAGAGTTGGCAAGGATGTGGGGGAAAAGTCACACTCCTACATTGCTGGTGGGACTGCAAATTGGTGCAGCCAATATGGAAAGCAGCATGGAGATTCCTTAGAGAACTGGGAATTGAACCATCATTTGACCCAGCTATCCTTCTCCTTGGTCTTTACCCAAAGGACAGTATACTCCAGGGACATAGCCACATCAATGTTTAAGGCAGCACAATTCACAATAGCTATCCTGTGGAACCAACCTAGATGCCCTTCAGTAGATGAATGGATAGGGAAACATTGGAATATATATACAATGGAATACTATTCAGCATTAAAAGAGGATAAAATCAGGCAATTGCAGGTAAATGGATAGAGATGGAGAATATAATGCTAAGTGAAGTGAGCAAATCCCCAAAACCCAAATGCCAAATGTTTTCTCCAAGGATGCTGATTCATAATGGGGTTAGGGGTTGGGAGCATGGGAGGATTAGATGAAATCTAGATAGAGCAGAGGGAAAGGAGGGTAAGGGAGAGGGTATGGGGGTAGGAACAAAGGTGGAATGAGTTAGACATCATTATCCTAAGTACATGTATGAAGACACGAATGGTGTGACACTACTTTGTATGCAACCAGAAATATGAAAAATTGTGCTCTATATGGGTAATATGAATTGTAATACATTCTGCTGTCATACATAACAAATTAGAATAAAAAAATAAATCCTTCTATAGACTTATGGTCCTAGAAACAGTCTCATATTTTCTTCTTTTTATTGATCCACTGGGAATTTATTTTTGTGTATGGTGTGAAGTTGGGATCTAATTTTCTATATGAATGGCCAGTTGTCCAGAACTATTCTTTGGAATGTCCATTCCTTCTCTATTGAATCATAACCTACACTGTTAGTGTAACATTCTTCTATATGGATGAGGTAAATCCTGAATTCTTTATTCTATCCTATTTGTTTGCTTTGGCACTAATATCATATTTTTAAATTAATGTAGCTTTATAATAAGCATTAACATCTAGTCAGACTTCTTTTTTTTTTCCCCTCACATCATTATATATGTAATCTGTATAACGATGAGGGTCTCCTTCCATCTTCCATGCAATTCCCCTTCTCCCTCCCTTTCCCTCCCACCTCTCTTCCCTATTTAGTGGTAATCTTCTTCTCATGCTCTTCAAATGGGAAATTATATCCCATTTGATTCAAATGTATGAAATGTCAAGATCATTGTACTGTCATGTGTAACTAATTAAAACAAATTTTAAAAATCTAGACAGCAAGTACAATTCTAAATTCTTCATAATTCTCTTGACTTTTCTGGCTAAAATATAGAGATTAGTGTACTGGACACCATGTCTGGCACACTTAAGGAGGTGCATAGTGACTAGTAGCTATACTCTTAATCACTGTGCATCACCATCAGTTTATTCATCAGATACACCATCAATCCTGAGTTTCTTGAAATAAGCTTTTAAAATCTGGTTAGATGCATTTTACCATTGTGGTTGATGTCTTCCAAGATGGCTGACAAAAGTATGCTGCTTCTGTCATCAAGAGGCAGAGCTGATCTC
Source organism: Marmota flaviventris (assembly GCF_047511675.1). Lineage (NCBI taxonomy): Eukaryota > Metazoa > Chordata > Mammalia > Rodentia > Sciuridae > Marmota > Marmota flaviventris. Next base: position 80,814,143 of record NC_092506.1, read on the forward strand.
CCTTTCCCTTGAATCCATCTGGCTTTGTCACTTGATTTAAACAACAGAATGTGGTGAACCTATACTATGCTTATTCTGGGTCTATCCCTGAAGAATTTAGAAGCCTCATTCTCCAATTCTGCCTCTTAGAATTCAGCACACAAGCTTTATGGGAGAACAGGATATCCTCCAGAGGTGGAGAGGCCCTGCAGGATGAGACCCACGTGGACAGACAGACTACCTGAGGAAAACAGCACCCAGAGGACAGTCAGCACCAGGTTCTGTCTGTGCGAGATGCCCACATTCCCTCTGCCAGCTGAATGCAGCTGCAGGGGGAAATCCCAGACAGCACCATGAAGGGCTGAATTGCCTGGCTAACCCACAAGTTGAGGAAAATAATAAATTGTTGTTGTTTCCAGACATTAAGTTCAGGGTGCTTTGTTATCCAGCAATAGAAAACAGAAACAGTCATAGGCACAAAAGCTTAAATATGGTGGTTGTATCTCCGGAGGCTAACAGAAAAACCTCCTTAATCCATAAATAGAATACATTTGTGAAGAGAAATAATAGAAAATTCTCAAACTGACCCGGAATGCCTAGAAAATCCAAGAGAGGCCTGGCTATTGACATGTAAATGAAGATAAGAGGTCTCCAATAGAATCAGACAAACTAGCAAGGGCTCCTATACCTGAATTCCTATTCTTTCCCCTGGGGCAATCTGTGTTTTAAAAAGAGAAGAAGAAAGAATCATTTAAAGAAAAAAAAAAAAAAAAAACCTTCAGTTCCAATCACTTTTCAAACTTAGGCAGAATGACTTTCACAGCTTCAGTCAAGTTTGTCAAAAAGTAATTTTCTACCTAATTTACTTTCACAGGACGCAGACCTTCTCAGAGGCTGGAGGAAAAATTCCTTTCTGACAAGGGTGAGAATGGAACTTAGATTTCTTCCTCGCTTCCTTCCTTCTGGCTACTTTGCACGTGTCAGACACCAAGGACAGGCTCTGCTTCATCCCTGGGCACAGAGCGTGGAGAATATCTCCATGGCAGGGCAAGAGCCTGTTTGTGATTCCCTGCCACCCCTGCTCTGTTAGCTCCAGAGTCATGGTCATCAAACAAGAATACTGGGTCCTTGGGGGCTGTAACACAGCTAAGAATATGAGGAAGCTCAGTGCAGCTTCTTGTTTACAGAGGGGTCAAACAGAGGTGGAACAAACTAAAAACCAATTCTGACTCCAGTGTCAATAAGTAATTTATGACAATGCAGACAGAAATAAAATCTTCCCAGAAAAAGAAAAGTGGGCAGGTAAATTACTGTGGCTTTCCAAGTGATCTCTAGATTTTTGGCTTATCTCCTCTCTCTTCTTTTAAGCTGAACATTTGCTTCATTATTTCTATGTATAAGAAAACTTTATATTAGTGAATAGCCCAGAAGGATGGCACAGATGTCTCCTTGTCTGGTGTCCCCACCCCACCTCCTGCACAGCCCAACCTTCTTTGTGTCCCTAATGCATTTGCAGGACTGTCATGAAACATTAGTGATTTTTAATTGCAGAGTCTAATTACAGCGAAAGAAATTATAATGCAGGGAATAATTTCATGCATGCTCCAGGATACTCAAACCTTTTCAATTGAGCTCTCATTTGCATGGACTCACCTGTATATGCCATGTGCTATAGGGAAAAGTTGAGAAGGTGGCTGAATTCTCTTGCAAACTCTGCAATGAAGATGTACAAAATATGGACAGTTTGGACATAGTGGGGAAAATATGATCTTTGCCAGAGCCTACACTCACACTGACCAAAGGCGCCTAAGTCTAGAACTCAATCTTGCCACAAAGAGGAAGCTAGAGGGAGAATACCATGACTGACAGGGTAGGACGGACTTCCTAAAGTGCATTTGTTCAGCACTTATTATGGGATGGGATAGATGCTTTATACATACATAGTTTTCTCATTAATTCTCGCAACAGTCCTATGTGTTCATACTCCCATCTCTGTGCTATGGGTGGTAACTTCACCTCTACCTCAAATGCTCTTCCCCCAACTGACCCTAGTTCCCTTCCTGCATTTACCTCTAACTTATCCCTTAGGACTCAGTCATTACCAGCTTCCCTGAGAATGTTTCCCTGACCTCCTCTCCCCTGGACCTCTCAACTCCCATGGCAACCTGTGTTGAGCAATAGGAGAGCTGGTACTGGATGCCGTGTGGAATTGTTTACTTTTCTATCAGCTTCCAGTAGACTCCTGAAGGGAAGAATTTCATCATATTTATCTTTGACTCTCTCAAACTTAGCACAGTAGCTGGCATGGGATCTGTGCTTAGTTAATGTTTGTGGACTGAAGTGAATAAATTATCAAGTTAGTAAGGGGTGGAGCTTCCACATCAGCTTAGGTCTATTTGACTCCAAAGCTTATCACAATAGCTGCTCTTCAAGAGTTTTTATTAAGGAGACAGTGTGTATAAAGCATAGTTTCAACAAAAAAGGGGAGAGAGGAAAACTCATTGTCCAAGTTGAAAATGATGTGGGGAGTCTTAAGGAATCTTGTGGCATTCTCAGAGATGGGCATTCAGTGGTATGTTGCTGGAGAGCACAGGGTTGGAGTTAATTGTTTATAGACATCACAGCAATTCTGCCCCTTTCCCAATCTTTCTGTGGCCCAGGGGTCACTAGAATATAGAGAAAAAGGAATTATCTATTCGTAAGTGATAATGAACCTGAATCCCTTTCAGTATGACTGTTGATTTTCTTCCTGAACAGAGAGAACTAGATTTAAAGCAGATTGTTTCTCTTCCATGCCTGGTAGCATGAGGCCTCAGGAGACACCATGTTTAGGATAGGATGGAGGCCCACAGGGCATGTTCCTCTCTAGGACAGACACTTAGGCAGTCACAGGTGGTCAAAGGGGTCCACCTGGAGATTGGCCAGAGGCCTACATGGACAGGATGATGCAAGCCCCAGGAGAGCACCTGCTCCACCCAAACCTTGGCACTCTCTGCTGCCCTGGCCCCTGACTACCAGAGACCTGGCAAAGATTTATTCCAACTTGCACTCCTCCCCAGTTCTTTCATTCCCCTTACTATCACATAAAACCTGAATTCTTTATTTGATACTGGCACTCCATGAACCTCTTTTCTGTCTTCCATTTTTAGGATAAGGAAGCAAATAACAGGTAAACAAGCTATAATCAGAAATTTATTTAATTTTTCTTTTTTACAGCACAAAGGAGGGTATATCTTTCTTTACAAATCTTTATTTAACAAAGAGCTTTTGTATCCATTAGCTCATTGATTTCCCCCACAATCTTCCAAAATAGGGAAGTCAGAGATTATGTTCACATTTTAATTAAGAAAACTGGGGTGTGAAGAAGTTGACATTTATATGGGTCATGTGTGTAGAAAATGGTGAACCAAGACTCAAATTCAGCTCTTGTGACTTTGTGTTCCACACTCTTTATTACTATATTAGCATTTATTAAAGTGATTACTATGTGCCATACTTCACAATGAGGTGTGTCATTTATTATCTCATTTAATTTTCCACATTTTTTATTTAAATAACATTCCCAGTTCACCTCTAAATCTCTATATCCAAGGTGAGAAACATTTCAAAAAGAGTGAATCAGGACAGCACCCTATTCAAAAGCTTCTTCTTTAACGACATAAGGAAAATAATCAAGGCTGACTATTAGTGAACATTGTTCTTTGTAAGACTGTGCTAGGTATACAATATTGAAGTTGAGTTTGAGTTGATCCCTTGCTTTAAGAGTCTAGACCAATGCTGCCCACTAGATCTGAAATGATGGAAATTTCTTACATTTGTATTGTCCAGTATGGTAGCCACTAACCACATGTGGACACTGAGCATTTAAAATGTGCCTAGCATGATGAGGAATTAAAATTTTCAATTTAATTTTCATTGCCTTAAATTTAAATTTACATAAGCACACATGATAGTGGCTGCCATATTGGAAAGCATAGACTCCTAGACTATCAAGTCAGGCAAACCTGAATTGAAATTCCAAATCTGCGTGACCTAACTTCTTTGAATTCTAGAAACCTAAACATAAATATAACAAGATCTATTTCACATAAATGACAGATGTAAACTGTTCAGGAGAAGGTCTGGCACCTAGTAGGTGTTTTTTATTTTACCAGTTACAATCTCTTAACTAATGTCTCCAAAACCTGCTTGATTATAAGCTCCGAGAGAGCAAGAACTCTATTTTATTCACACATGCATCCCTAGCAGTTGGCACAGTATACCTAGTGGGCACTCTGTAGAGGAATTAATAAAAGTTGGCAAACTAGATAGAAGCAAAGTCAACAAGCAGTGATTAGAGCCAGTCATCTGTTATCATTTGGATATAAGGTGTCTTCTGAAAGCTCATGTATAAGACAATGCAGGAGTGTTCAGAGATGAAATGATTAGATCATGAGAGCTATAACCTAATCAATGGGGTGATTCATTTGCTAGATTAATAATCTAAAAAGTTCACTGTACTAGATGGTAACTGTAGGCAGGGAGGGTGTGGCTGAAGGAAGTATGTCACAGGGGACATGCCTTGAGCATTTATATTTTGTTCCTGCTCTCTCTCTCTCTCTCTCTCTCTCTCTCTCTCTCTCTCTCTCTCTCTCCTCCCATGTTGAGGGAGCTATTTGCTCTGCCACACTCTTCTGCCATGATGTCCTTCCTCACGTTAGGCCCAGAGCAATTGAGTCGGCAACCCATGGACTGAGGCCTCTGAAACTGTGAGTCAAAATAAACTTTTCATCCTTTAAATTGTTCTTGTCAGATATTTTGATCACTGCTATACTAAGATGACTAACACAGTGAGTGCCCTTATCTGCCTCATCCCCCAAAATGAATTTTTCCTGAACTGCACTTGGGGTAACACCTGTATGTATTGGAAGATATTGCAAGAAACAAACTATAGAATTTGTGTAAGTGCTGTTATGAGGATGTAGCTGAGGATGTTACTCACCATGTCAAATAGCTTTATGAGGGTATGCAGAATAATTTTCTATTTTACAGTAGAATGTAACTATTTGAGTAGTTATGTTCCATATTATCTCATGAAACTGTCAGCTATGCAAAGATGAAACTTTTATGTTCACATTGGCATACTTATAAGGCATCTGAAAAACCTGGAAACATAGGAAAAACTTATTTTTAAACAATACATTAGTTACTTTTTCAAACAGCATGATAACTAACATAGATCCTTGTCCAAAATAAATGCACTGTGGGATATTAGATTGCTAATCTGAAAAAAAGTATAATACTATCTACCCTGTGTTTTGAAGCCACTCTGTTATATTTGTTGTATTTTTTCATATTAACAGTTGTACCCACTGCTTAAAATTTAGAGGTACTTCACTGCAAGGATGTCAAGAGTGTATTATTTGCAAATGTAATTCGCATACTGTAAAATAATAAGCTTGCCCCACATTTCCAGACTTTATATATTCTATATACAGTCAAATCAGGGTCCAGCTTTCTTTATTCAGGGATTGTTTACTTAGAACAAACAGAATTCACACAAGCTAATTAAACCAAGAAGGGAGGTTTCTGGAAGGAAATAGCATTACATGACATTGAGAATTCTCTCTCCCAGGAGACAGAAGCTGAGTCATCTGTCCGGGCAATGCTTTGTCCACCTCATCCCCCCAGTTCCTAGTCCAATCCTCAGTGGCAGCAGCAACAGGCTCACCAAAGTACAAAGTTGGCCACACAGAAGTGGCAAAGGGAACAACTGGCTGAGACTGGTTTATCTGTATATAATGTCTCCTATATTCTTTATATATTTGGGAGGAGTCCTTATAAGCTATCTTAAATATTTTCTGGAAAAAGATGCAGGAGTAGCAAGGGAAGTAGTAGGAGGGGCTATGGATGCTAGGGAGCAAAGATATGATTATCATTTATTTAATAAACATTGATTCAGTGCCTATAATACAAAACTACATAGAACATATTCTAGTAAGCCCAGTGAAACTTTAGCCTCAGTGTCAACTTTGGCTAATGGTTGCTAACCTTCTCTTCATCTTTTAGACTCTAGGCCTATGTGATGAAAGCCAGTGTTCAGATTAACGATCCTGGCAGCCCAGGATCTTCTATCACTACAGAAAAATGAATTTATATTTCATAAAACTATCTGAGGGTGGAAAATGACTTGTTTATTTGGAAATATTTTCAACAAGGTCTGGACCAAAGGGATTTTTGAGTTCATTTTAAGCTAACCTTTCAATAAACAGGACACTCAGTTTCCTATCTAAAAGCCCTTACTATAAAAGATTCATAGCAGGCTAGACACAGTGGCACATGTCTACAATCCCAGCTGCTAGGGAGTCTGAGACAGGAGGATTGCAAGTTCCAGGCCAACCTCAGCAACTTAGCAAGGCCCTAAGACACTATTTTGCTGGCTTTGTAATAGTATTCTGTATAAAGTGATATTCAGCACTTTTCCTATTCTCATTCAAACTTCAGCAGAAATACCAGGAAAATGGAAGAAAATGTGATACCTGCAACTTGGGTATTGTTTTTATGTACATACCATGGAATAGAGTTGTTTGAATGCTATAGAACTATCTTGCTAAGATTCCATATATTCAATAAACAAACATGTAAAGCAGAAATAAAATAAAATAAAAAATGAAAAGGACTGGTGATATAGCTCAGTGGTAAAGTGCCTCTGGGTTCAATCCCCACTTCCCCCACCCAAAAAAAAAAAAAAAAAAAAGATTCATGTCAGTCACAGTAGGAAAGTAAAAGAACTGAGAAAAAATAAACAACCATGGAAAAATATCTTTTGGATCATTTGGTGGCAGACAGTCTGATCATTTCTTGCATGTATGACCTGAGTATACATGTAAAATGGTGTGAAAGATGTGCTAACCCTAAGTCTACTGTTTTAACACAGCAGAATGAGAAACTCTGGGAAAATCCTAGAGGGGGCCACTGCATACTAATGGCAATGATAGTTACACCAGGAACCATGTTAAGCACCTGGTATGTAATAACTTATTTAAACAAGACACATGTATATATCTTGTGCATAACTATGACAAGTGGAGATTATTATCATGCCCATTTCACAGAAGAAGAGACTGAGTCAAAGAGTAAATAAAGCCTTTTGATTACACAACTCAGTCTGTTTTTTAAGAACTGTTGGTGGCCTAGTAAGGCCATGTCTAAAGACCAGAATAGAAAGTGGAAAGTAAATCTGTGAACAATTTAGTAGCTGTGCAAACACCTAGTCCAAAAAGTTCTGCCTCAAAAATGGATTTGGGATAAGTAGGATTTAATTTTACTATTTAAACCAGGAATAACTTCCACCAGAAATCATACATCAAGGTGACAACAACTGATAAGAATCCCTGACAAGTTTAACTCAAGTTCAGCTGTGTAACTTGGCCAAGAGGCTTTCTTCACTCAGGCATAACGTGATGGAATGGCATAATTGCACTGAGTCAAAATCAGTGTTGACAATAGGCAAGTCATCTATTAGAGAAAATCATTCAAGATCATGGCAGAATTGCTTGTTAAAAGCAATCATAAACCACGGTGCAAATATTGATGTTTATCAACATTTTTATTATCATCATTTTAGATGGATGGCTCAGCAGACTATTTGTTTATCTGCTCTGGGGCCTCTCAACTTGGCGCTAATGAGTTGGCCTTATAAAATTACTGAAATCAGACTCTGCTGGAAAAGCAGGGACTGAGTGGCCCCATAAGGGCTTCTCAGTATAATCAACAATCAACACATACTGTATTATTGGAAGGGGACAGTGCCATGTGAAATGGCAGAAGGAGTGAAGTTGCCCTTGGCAAGAATATATAATTAGATAGTGTTGCAGCAAAAAGAGAGAAAAAAAACACTCACGCTTTTCAGTTTTTCAGTCACCGATGTAGTCAACAGCCCTGCTCTTACTTTCCAGTTGAGCTCTTCCTCCAGGCTCTTTGGAAAGGAGGAATCCTCTTCTTGTCTTCTGCCCACTGACCCCCAGGCCTGTGTGCTCTTCTCTCCCCATTTCTCCTAATGCTATACTTGTCTATTCCAGTATTACCTTGCTTCACTGTGGACTGTGGGACCTAAGGGCAGAAAACAAATGTCTCCAGTGGGAGATCAGGTAGGCAGGGTCACTCTGACATGTGAGCAGGACCCTCCGCTGCAGCCCAGGCCCCTCCACATCCTGTGTTCCTATCTACTCCATATTCTCATGTTAGATGCTCCCCAGAACACAGCACAATGTACTCATGAGCTGCTGGTGGGTCCCAATTCCAGATTTGGCAGCTGTGGAAGTTCTAACGTGGTATAAAGAACATGTAAAGGTAAATTTTAAATGCAAGCTTAAAGGGGAATGAGCTATTTTGGAAAAGGGTTTTATAGACGAGAACATTTAGAACGCAAATATTTAAGAAACTAGTTATAGTTATTTGCCTCTGGGAAGAGGCAACTGGGATGGGGTGGATGCGTGACTTAAGTTTTGCTGTACTTAAATCCAGTTTCATATTTTTTATTTTTTATCATTTGTAATTTTTAAATTAGACTTTAACAGAACTAGCAGTTCATCCAATTGAAGTTGAAACATGAGGAATAATTTTTCTAAAATGGAATCCTTGACAACTGTCCATCTGCCTCTCTCCTAGACCTCCCAGAAGTCCTCTCAAATGGAAGCAATCCATTTGCCTATTCCTCATGTTTGCTCACAAATTGGCACATGAGTGCAGGGCAAGTGTGTTAATGCTCTTCATGCTGCTTCCAACACATTGTTCATGCACCTTCATATAAACACTGGGTCTTCAATGCTCTTACCCTCCAGGTCCATCCTTAGTAACATTTACACTCATTGAGATTTGTTATTTAACATCTTCTGTTTTGTGCAGCTATCATAAAACACCACAGACTGGATAATATATAGGGGAACAAAATTTATTTCTTACAGTTCTGCAAGCTGGAAAGTCCAAGGTCAAGGGCCCCTCATCTTCTAAGAGCCTTCTTGCTGCATCATGGTGGAAGGCCAAGCACAAGAGAGATCATACAAGAGACAGAGAGGAAGGGAGTTAAACATATCTTCTTATAAGAAAACTACGCTCTTAACAACTAACCTCCTCTTACAATAAGGGCATTCATCTATTCAGGAGGGCTCTAGTCAACTCTTGAAGTTCCTACCTCTCAACACTGTTGCATTGAGGATATTTTCCAGAATATGAATCTCAAGGGATACATTCAGGCCTCAAGCCAAAGCATGCTCTAAATATACAATCTGATTTATTGCCATTTACAGAGGTAAAAGCTGAAATTAAGACAAGTCAAGTGACTACATGAACACTGGGATTTGAATTGAGATTTAAGCCTGTACTCTCAGTTCCAACACAATCCTCTCTCCCTCTCTGGTACTCATTTCCATTACCTCCTGTCACCCCTACATTCACTGAAGGGTTTCCCATGTGAATTGGTATTTCTATGCTCTCCCTCTAGCATCCTTATCCTAGGTTGGGGGAAGGACCATGGAAGGGCATCTAGGGAAGATGGAGGAAAGAGAATTAAGGTTGAGAGCGCTTGCCCAGTATGTGTAATGCCTTGGGTTTGATCCCCAGCACCACATACAACAAAATAAACAAAATAAAGGTATTGTGTGTCCACCTACAACTAAAAAAAAAAAAGAATTAAGGTTTCTAGGAAAAAACAACCATAAGGAACATTCAGCTCTATGTCTTCTTCACTCTTTATCCCTACTCACCACAGTGCACACACACATACACACACACACACACATACACATCACTCCTCCAGTGCATACACCTACACACACACACACATTCATATATATAAACACCCATACTAAAGTCCCAATAACTATATGACCCATTCTTGAGAGTTTTGTTCCTCTTCTTTCTAAGATCTTGTACTTTGGCTTTTTACTTTATCTTTTATTAGGATAATCACTAAAAGTTTCACTGAAAAAAAAAAAAAGAAGAAGATGACCTGTATGGTAGGTGCTTGCTTAATAGAAAAGAATGCTTTCTCACATGGGAAGGCTATATGGAATCGGAATGGACACAATTCAGTCCGGAACAAGAGAATGGGAACAAAGGCTGTAGCAACAGGCTAAAACAGGATAGAGGAGAGGAACTGGGACCAGGGATGTTCAGGAGGACTGAAGGAGAAAAGGGACAGTCTTAGTCTGCTTAAAATATGTGTCAGCCTTCTGTTATAGTAACACATATCTTCAGTAAATCAGTTTATAAAGAGAAAAGGTTTGTTTTGGCTTACAGATTTTGAGGTTCTAGTCTATGATTGATTGGCCCTGTTGCTTTTGGGCCTGTGGCAAGGCAGTCTATTGTGTTGGAGACCATGTGGTAGAGGAAACTACTTTCCTCAAGGTAGTCATAAAGCAAAGAGAAAAGAGGAGGAGGCCCATGTCCCACAGTCCCCTTTGTGGTATGCTTCCAGTGATCTAAGACCTCTAACTGGGCTCCACCTCTTTAAGTTCCCACTATCTCCCAGTAACACCAGGGACTAAGCCTTTAACACATGAGCCTTTGGGGGACATTTCTGACCCAAACTATAGCAGAAACCTATAACAAAATGCCATAGACTGGGTGGTTTAAATAATAAAATTTTATTTCCCACAGTTCTGGAGACTAAGAATCCAAGATCAAGGCATAGGCAGATCAGACATCAGGAAAGGGGTAATTTCCTAGTTTGCAACAGCTGTGTGCTCACAGGCAGAATGCAGAGAAACAACAAACTTTTTTGTGTTTCTTACAAGGGTATTAATCTCATCATAAGGACTCTCCCTTCATGATCTTAGTTAACCATAATTACCTTCCAAGGACCCCGTCCTCCAATACTATCACATTGGAGGTTAGGATTTCAACAAATGGAGTTTGGAGTGCCCAAACATTTGGTCCATAGAAGGAATTTTTTTACTTTAACTTTTACAAAGCAATCATAGGAACAAAAAGTTTAATCACCTCCTTCCCCTTCCCCCTGGTTAATCAGTGGCCTGAAAATAAATAACTGAATCACTTTCCTTCTCTCAGCTACCCACAATAAGCCATTCCACAGTGAAAAAAAAAAGCTATAGGCAGAGTCTGTGTACTGGGGAAAAAAATAAATAGACCACCTGGGTTTTCAGACTCAGAAGTAGTTGCCACAGCTTTACTAAGGAAGTAGCTCACCTGGATGCACACAGAAACAAAGTAGCAGAATTATCTGGATAAGTGTCCTTGTGTCTTTTGAATTTCCTACACCTTGTGTCCCAGGCAGAAAAGATATTATTTCAAGCTCTAACAGGGGTCTGGCATGGAAGAGAAACTGAAAGATATAAACTGTTTTCTGAATAAGGCAAAACTCAAGCTATGGAGAAGGTTCATGTTGTTTTTCTTATTTCCCCTCATCCTTCTATTTCCTCCTTCATTCTCCCTTGCTGTGCCCCTGATCAGCTCCTTTTCCCATTATTTCTTCTTTCCTTCTTTTTTACAAAAACTGTCAGACATAGTAGCCATTGTTCTAACCGTATCACAGTGTTTGGAGAATTAGGAAAAATAAATGTCATAGCTCATTAGGAGACTTCAGCCTTCAGAAAAGATCCAGGTAAGAGATGTAAGAATATCATACCTGGAGCTACCAGACAGCAGCTCAGAATCCCAGAGATGAGAAGAGCTATGTGTTCACAGGAAGGTTACTTCATTCTCTGGGTTGATGAGAACAGATACTCAAGTACTTTTGCTGAGGTTAGCGCCCTAAGTACAGGACCAAACCTGCAACAGCTCTCTATAAATATTTTTACAGTAGGAAACCTTGGCAGAAGACATAAGCAAGATCTCTAATATTGCGCTGCTGGTTTGAGAGCTACTCTGACTCTATCAGAGACAAGGGTAGTGAAAATAACCTAGGTAACTTTTAGAGATGTCATGAGTATAAGCATCCACATGGAAACCTGGGGGGAAGGTAAAGAAGCCTGGAATAGAAATCAGGCAAAGCAAACAACATCTGTTGTGGAACCCATACTAAAGGAACATGTGGTTCCTGCCTGGCAAGTCCTAGGTCTGCTGGGGAAGTAACATGTAAAGAAAAAAGTGATACACTAAATCAAATGCAACAATTAGTCTAAGAATCTGTATGGAAGAATTTACTCTGTGCTAATGAGTAGAAACAGTTTTCCCAACAACCTGTACCCTTTCTGTCTTCTGACATAACCAGCTTCTTACCTCTCCTCTCCCATCTCAGCCATGGGCCACCAATGCTGATATTGTTCCTACCCAGACAGCTGCAGGCAAAGAATCTTCACCTCTGAGAACCTCTAGTCTGACCTGACCCTGGAAGTCAGAAGTCCCTTGGTCCTTGATGGTTCCCCAAGCTCCTCACTTTTAGCCTATTTTCCACTTGAACTAACCATCCTCTCCTTAGCCTCTGCCTAGACTTTTGGGATACCTGATATCTGTCTGTTCCTATCCACTGATACCCCACTCTCCTGGGTCTTCGGCTAAACTCTGAGGTAGTGATCTGGCTTTCCTTGCTGCTTTATCCTCCCCTTTACTTCCTACTTTATCCTCCCCTTAGCTGAAGGGAGTTCCACACTATGTCGTATTGATTGGAAGGTGAAGACAACATTCTTGCCTCAGTTAAGTAAGTTACATTACAATAATAAAAGAATGTAAAAAGAGTAGTATTTGCTCTTGCTGTAGGTTATCCTTGGCTTGTTGAAGTTACCAACCACTTCTTGTAAGGTTTGGAATCCAAAAATGGTTTTTCATGGCATTAAGAGACCAACCAGTGGGACACCATGTCATAGTAATCCTCATCCTCTTCCTAAGTAATAGAATGAATTAACCTCACAGAGAAATTCAGCAAGTATCATCACAACATTCAAGAGCTCTAAAACGTACTGCAGCTAAACCTTCTAAATGTTCATGAGATGTCCATCTTATTCAGTCTGGTCCTGGTGCATCTTGGGTCTGTATGAAGAAGGAGTGAGGGAGAGCTAACAACATGGACAATCCATGCCAGCTCCATTCTTTATCTTTTTCCTGACCTGTGCACCAGAAGTAAAAAGACTGTGCCTACTTTGCAGGGGGCTTGTGAGTTCTTCCCCACTGGACTAAAAGCCTGTAAAATGGAGAAAACAGAACACTTATCTTTATATGCCTTATGCTGGGGCAGAATCTGTCACATAGTAACAGCTTGATTAATGTTTGAAGAGTGAATAAATAGGACTCTGCTTAACTCTGAATCTTAACTCTGAATCTGCTTAACTTTGAATCTTCCAATTAAGTATTCCTTCAATGAATACTTTTAAAATTCAGTTCATTATTAAAAGAGGTTAGGGATTCTTTTATGAAATGTTGGCTCAGGAGACATAAAATTTTTAGCTAAAACAATGATTCTCCTTCTGTATATGCAGCACATAATCTTTGGCCCAAAATACTTTAATTTGGATTCAACCAAATTTGGATGCTAGGGATTTCTTTCTTAAGGTTGATGTCACTGAGTTGTGACATTTAGATATACAGTCTGGGATTTACAAGTCAGAATCTCAGATTCAGCTAAGGTTGAGAGCAACCAATTGAATGGAATTGACTAAGAGTTTTTCATTTGGACAAATTTTAAATACTCATCTAAAAATTATATTGTGTTTTCTTCAAAATGGCAAGAATACAAATGGATAGAGGATTTAAGCCTCTCTCTCTTTCTCTCTCTCTCTCTCTCACTCACTCTCATAATACTGAAGCACTTAATTGGAATCTTGAATAACAATGATGACTTGGATATGGCTTTTGAAGCAATGACAGTGCTGAGGACCACTCCAAGAAATTGACTGCATTACTCCTCATGTCTGCTACTTCAGACAGTACTACACTTACATAGAAGACCAAGTGGGGATCAGTGGAGCAGGACCCAATCCACTGGGAAATGTCTTTCATTTTCCTTAACTTGCTAATCTATTCTCCTAGAGATCATGCCAGGATGCAGAGAGTTAATAAGGCATTTTCTAAACCTCTTAATGATCTCCCAGTCACAAGGCCATTCTCTGTAGCATTTGGTCTAAATGATCACATCTGCTCACTAAGACTTAGCTTTCCAGGGCAAACTTACTCCAGACAATACTGTAAATATGTCCAGTTCATGTTTGTGACTTGACTTGATGCCCTATATATTCCCTTACCCGTCTGGGCCACCTCCCTCTGCCTAGCCATCTTTTAGTTACCCCAGACCTATAGGTGAATGCTCTCCTTTCTTAGCTCACAGGAAAGGCTCAACACATGAATTCAAGTGACTGGATTTCCTATTGTAAAAAGTGTTCTTGTGTAATGAAAATCTTTGTTTCTTCTCATTTGAGGTGGGGTAGGAAAGAGGTATGTGTACGTTGATGTGTGTGTACATATGTACATATATGCACATACTTATGGCTTTGTCCAATGCCCTTCAAATTCAACAGATATATTCTAAGGATTTTGGAAGGGTGCTGTGTCAAGCTTACCTTAGGATCATTGAGGAAACTTTTGAAACTACCAATGTCTGGCCTTTACTCTAGCCCCGGTAACCAGACTCTAATCCATGGCTTAGAATCACCGGCATGGTGGAACACACTGAGTTTTAGTATTGGAAGAAGACAGGGGTTCAAATTCTAGCTCTGATACTTACAAGAAGCACAATTTTGAATAAATTACTTAACACTGACATGTTTTAGTGTCTCCACTTGTAAAATGAGGAGGTGATACTCATCTTACTGTAGTATACAGCAGTTACATTACATGCAGGGCATCTAACTCACTGTAAAGGCCAAGTAATTTTGATTTCTTTTTCTGCAGTCCACCAGGGATTTGAGCTGGTTGCCAGAAATGACAAATACAAAAAAATCAAGTTCCTTGACAATGCCTTGTTGGCATAAACAGATAATGTCCTTTTGAAGAAAATAAAAATTTCCTTTGGCTGTCCAAAAACCTTCACCCAAGCAGAGATTTCTCATCTCTGGATGTATTTATTTATTTATTAAAGTATTAATTGGGGTGCTGGGGATTGAACCCAGACCTTATGCATGCTAGGCAAGCACTGTACCACTGAGTTACATCCTCCAGACCCTGGATACACATTTGAATCACCCTGAGTTTAAAACAACAACCAAAAGAAAAAAAAAAAAAAAAAAGAGCTGGGCATGGTGGCACACATCACGTCTAATTCTGGTGGTTCTGGAGGCTGAGGCAGGAGGATCACAAGTTCAAAGCCAGCTTCAGCAACTTAGCAAGGCCCTTAGCAACTTAGTGAGATCCTGTCTCAAAATAATAAATAAAAATTGGCTGGGATGTGGTTCAGTGGTTGAATACCCCTTGGTTCAATCCATGGTGGAGAGAGAGAGAAAGAGATGTGGGGAGGGCAGAGAAAGGAAATTTTAAAAATTCCACCCTAAAGATGGTGTTTTAGTTGCATTAGGATAGAACCTGGGTATCAGTATTCCTTAAAAATTTCGAATTTAAGTCCAGGATTGAAAAGATACTTCTCCAGAACAAGGACATGTATTATTTTGGAGACCACAACAAATAAGTGGTCAAAAGATGAATTTGCCTTCTAGCTTTGCAAAACTGAAAATGGAGATTATATTATTTGACTTAAAGGATAGTCTTTAGATCAAATGAGATAATGTAAGTGAAAGTGCTTTTCAAACCACTTGGGAATTTTAGTACTTATCATTTTGAGATGACAATGTTTCAAGTTAGTGGCATGATAGGTCTACAGAGCTTCTAAGGTTTCCAGTACCTGAAGTAGGATGGAGGGTTTGAACTTAAGAACATTTCTGAAAAATCATGATTTTTTTTTAAAAAAATTATTTTTAATTTAGTTGTACACAACACGTTTATTTTGTTTATTTATTTTCACGTGGTGCTGAGGCTCGAACCCAGGGCCTCTTGCATGCTGGGCGAGCACTCTACCGCTGAGCCACAACCCCAGCCCTGAAAATCATGATGTTGACCAT
Organism: Marmota flaviventris; assembly: GCF_047511675.1. Lineage (NCBI taxonomy): Eukaryota > Metazoa > Chordata > Mammalia > Rodentia > Sciuridae > Marmota > Marmota flaviventris. Next base: position 80,830,102 of record NC_092506.1, read on the forward strand.
AACAAGACTTTACTCACTTCCTCTAGGGAAAAAAGAAGGGTTTTTCTCTGGGTCAAAAAATAATCAAACTTCAAAGCAAATTGAAATAGAAAATTCCTTACTATCCCAAACAACAATTTATCTGATATGTAAATAGTTGCTGGAACTTCTTATTTCTGCAATATAGCTTTTACTTCCCAAATTTGGCTCCCTCCTGTTTCTACAATACTCCTCCACTGACAGGTCTTTGAGGTAGATTGGAACAGTTCATTATTCTAATCACGCAGGTCCTGGGTATCAGGTTTAATTTAGCTGCCTGTGCAGGAGGATGCTGGGTTATTTTCAAGCCTTTAGCCCTTGGCACTGTAAATCAGTCTGAATGTCAGCCAAGGAAAGTATCGAGATGTGAGTTAGCCTTGTGTCTTCAAATGCCATTCATTATTTCTGTAATGAGGAAAAACAAAACAATAAATGTTGCATTTAAACCCTACTTTGTGGCAGGTCATAAATATAAAGAAAGATGAATTGGTGAAGTTTTCTAAATGCTGCTGTGATTTCCCCTCTCCCCTCAGTGTTCAGACACTCATTACAGACTGCAGTAACAAGCCATTCTAATATTTCCTTAATCAGTGATTCTCAACCTTTGTAGTTTGAGAGAAATCCAGATCTCAGGCCCCATCCCAGACTTGCTGATTCAGAATCTGCATTTTAATCTGCACAGGCGATTCCTATGCACATTAAAGTTTGAGAATGCCTATCTGACAAAATCATCACATCAAAGCCTTCCAATCTAATATCATAGTTATGACTCTATCTCACAGATGTGGCAACTGAGACTCTAACAGGAGTGATTATGTGACTAAGTCAAGAACACACAGCTAGTTATTGACAAGCTAAAACTGGTCCCAGATCTACTGATTCTAAAAGAAGAGTGCTTTTCACTTTATAGCATTGGTCCAGATGTAGGATTGTAAGGGTCTTTTTAAATGATCATTGAGGACACTGTGTCTATAATTTATTTTGTATCTTCTGCACAAAAGAAGCTGCTCGAGGATTATTCTTAAATAAGTTAAATGAAAGCAGAAGTAAAAGAAAAAAGTTGTGAGAGACATGCCACTCAGTAAAAGCAAGATTATGTAATGTAAGATTTCCAGGTAAGGACTTTTACCAGATAGCCAGAGAAAGACTTCAATCTATGGATTTCTGGTAACCCTGGAAACCCGAACCTCTGCAGCACAGGGATAAAAATCCTCAAAGGACTGAGATGAAGATTAGTAACATAATTAAATAGAAGGCAGATAGAACCCTTTGAGAAAGAAATCAATACCCACAAACATACAGAATACCATTATAAGAACCCTCCCCCACCCAAGTGATGTCCTCTGGCAAAACACTATGGCCAAGTCCTTTGCAGAGCTAAACATGAGACATTTCAACTGATGACATTACCCCTACCATCTTGCATTCTTGCCCTATCTGATCCAAATTCTATACACCAGCAGTCCAGACTGTTCCAGAAGTTGAAGGAGTAGGACTACATCATGGAATGAGTATGGGTAGACAAATTAACAGTGTAACCTTAGAAAAATTACCTAACTTCTCTGAATCTGTTTTCATATCCCTACAATGGGAGATGATAAATCTGCCCTATTCCATCATGGATTTTTTTTTCGGGGGGTGGAATGGAGGGGGGTAACCAGGGATTGGGCTCAAGAGCCCTCAACCACTGAGCCACATCCCAGCCCTTTTTTGTATTTTATTTAGAGACAGGGTCTCACTGAGTTGCTTAGCACCTCACTTTTGCTCACTTTGAACTTGCAATCCTCCTGTCTCAGTCTCCCTAGTTGCTGGGATTACAGGCATGCACCACTGCACCTGGCTCCATCGTGGACTTTTTGAGTACTAGCTTATTCCACATGAAAGTATTTGAAAAATCATGAAAGCTAGTGATAAATTATAGTCTTATTAATTGCTAGTTTTTTCCTGGTCTTGCAGGCACAAACATCTGAGACCCAGATCCACATTATCATACTGAAAGTGGCCGGTACAGTACAGAAGCCATCTGCTGCTGGGCTAAGTTGTGTGTCAAGCTAGATGCTCACAAATAGAGAAATAAACTGGGGGAGGCCCCCTAATAAAACAACTACAGCTTTCAAACTACATTGCCTCACGTTCCATTACTATGGTAATATTTGCTTGGTTGAAACTGTCTTTGTGAAGTTTTGAAATGCAAATTTTCTTAGGAAAATAACATATTGGCTTGTTACTACTTACACTTTAGTCTGAATTAATCTATCCACAGATTCCTCGGGTACTACTGTCCTAAACAAATGTCCTGACCAAGGGCTTCAAACAAGGGAATTATGTGGTAATTTTGATAGTAGAGAAAAGAGAGAGAATTTTGGAGACTGAGATCCTGCCTGGAGAGGCAAATCTGGGTACCGTGTTGAAGTAAGATATCAGGTACTCAGGGTGCCCCACAAGAGGTAAGAGTTCCAAACTACAGAGAGTATACCAAATAAAGGTGGTAGACTTTGCTGAACCAAACTCACTTTTCCTTTTTCTCAAAATTTAAAAGGAGAAGTATTAGATCCTATGTTCTTTTACCTGACCCAAGTCCTTGTTTTGGTAAATTCTTGGTCATTTCTCCTTTGTGTCAGAGTTTAGCTTCACATTGCTCCAGGAAATGGAAAAACAAAGCTAATTTTCTTGACTATTATTCTTCATAAACCATCATTTATCCCAGAGAAGCAGCTACCTGCGAGGTTCTCTTAATTCTACTATCTTTTTTTATCAAAATCTTTTACAGTGAGTTGGAAGGCCAGAGTTTCTCCAATGTAAGTTATACCTATTTTAGGGGAAAAGCATTCAAGATCTTAAAAATGACTCTTTAAGGTCATAAACCTGGGAAATCTACAGAACCCTTTATTGGTGTATCAAGCTGCCTCAATTTCTCCAGGATGATCTAAAGATAAGACAATGACTGCACAAATTCGGCTGAACACAAAATCATAGCTCACAGCACCCAGGTGAATCCTGACAAGTTTTTCTCCCCAAGGCTGCACTTCATGAACCTTTAACACATCCAGTTCTTCCATTCCCCAGCTAGCCACTGATCCATGGCTACAAATCACCCAGGTATCTCTGCAGTTACCCTTGATCCCAACTTTGCTCTGAATCCCTGTGTTCCTCAAGTTCTGGTGGATTCCAATCTTAGCTTTCATTTCTGGCCTATTTTCATGCATTGTACTTGACCCCAGAATTTAGAACCCCAATGTAATTCAGACCTCTTTAGCTCATCATAATAGTTTAGATTTACTTGTCTCTAAATATTATGATTCTGTGTCCTGTGATTAGATTTTAAAAGCCTGTCCTACTGAACTCTGGAGTAGTTTTGGACTCACTTGGCCATAGAAAGTGGTCAGAAGAGATACCAAGGTTTAACATCTCCCTTCTCAATGACAAGAATATTCCAGAAAAAGCCTAATCCCAGCAAAAAGATATGGAACAGAATGGTAGCTGGCCCATGTTGGACATAAGAGTGAGAAATAAATCTTTGTTATTATAAACACAGAGATTTGGGAGTCTGACTTGTCACTGTACTACAACTGATTCACATATCCTCAGATTCTTACTTTTTACAGTAACTTCAATCAGACAGACAGATGCCAGATTTGACTCCAGCTCCAATATACCATGACCTTTAAAGCAAAGGAATTAACCCACCAGTGGGGAGAAGCAATGTGTTCTGTGATGATCCTATAAGTGAGTAGGGCTGTACTGAGTCCCCTGATTTCATCTGTCTTTCTGGGTTAAGCTGTTAACAAAATCTCATCTCAGAATGAAGCATCCTACTTGATACCAGGGTCCCCTGTGGGTAAACTAAGCATTATCATATGAGAAGGCCATGGTGGACTTTCATTATATGGATATCTTTTAGACTTCATAAAAGGAAATCACCAATCTGGCCTTACCCAGCCCATCTATTCATCTAATAAATTGCCAAACTCTAATACTACAAAATTGAATTTCTAGGATCCAGCAGTAGTCATTAGAGGTGTTACTTTCTATGTTAAATTTTCTTCACATATGGATTTTCATTTCTTCTCTTCATTGCCTTTTCAACCATGGAAATAATGTGACAAGGTCAAAATAATGCTGCTCGGGACTCTGAGAAACATAGGATCTGATTACGGTGCATTCCTCCAGTGTACCCTTGGAGCATTTTCTACCCTCTCTGGGCTCCACCTCATCTGTAAGTCTAGGATAACTTTTCAGAGATTGCCAATCACACGAGGTGTGTCTGGCACTAAGTAGGCATTCCAAAAATGATGGCTGAACACTGTTGTCACATTCCTCAAAGCCCCAGACTATCTTCTTATGGATAACAGAAACTTCCAGGCAGATGTATTTTGGGGACACTTTGCTTCATTAAGCTAATGTGTTCAAATTGTGTATGTATGTTTTTTTCTCTGTTTTCCACCTCTCCAGAAGACCATGGTACCTTGAGGGTTTTTAAACAAAATAATGAATGAATGACTCAGAATGGTGAGTCTTTCAATATGATTTACAACTAGTTATTCTTTCCACTCTTAGTTCTCTTTCTGTTCATGCGTAGGTCCTGCGCTCACTTGTGGCAATTAAGAGAATATGAATGCATGTGTGTGTGAAGCACCCTGAGTTCTTCAGAAGAGGAATGTATGTCTATATCTATATCTATATCTATATCTATATCTATGTCTATGTCTATGTCTGTCTATCTATCTATCTATCTATATATATATATATATTTTTTTTAAATACTAGAGAAGAAATTATGTACGTCCATGGCTAATTACTGCTCATAGTTCTTTAACGATGTCCCAAAGTGTTTGGCAAAGAACAGATTGATTCTGCCTTGATAGTTGATATTTATTGTCTGCAGTGTATACACGATTTATAAGCAGGAGTTACAGCCATCTAGTAATTATCCTACATCTAGTAAATTATACATAAAGTAATAATAAAAATTTTAAAGGGTGACCAACATTTCTGCCTGTGTTCAATTTCTCGTGTAAAGAATAACAAACTTTGGGGTTTGTTCTTAAACAATATCAGATCTTCCCTTATCTAAACTCAGTATCTCTCTGTTATCCAACCAAATCCCTCCTTTAATGTATGTGTTCAGCTGTAGCAGGACTCCATGCATCTTCCAAAGCTTGGAAATGGACCCAGAGATTTCTTTAGAATCTAAGTCTGATGAAAAATCTTTGTTATTCTCAACCAAGGTCTCATTTGAAGTGCTGTGGAAATACAAGGTAGTTCTCCAAAAGCATGTTTAGTAAGTATAATAAAATATAGTGTTTTGCAAATTGTGTTCTGTGGCCACTTGCTTCAAAGTGCCTGGGATAGATGGGTTAAAATGCTGATTTATAGGCTCTGCCTCAAATGGTTGGAAGAGAATTTCAGGAAACAATATTTTTAACAAGCTCTCTAGGTGTATCTTCCATGTACTAAATTGTGAGAATCACTAGTATATTTGTTAATATGAGTTCTAGAGTCAGGTGAAACCAAACTGAAATTCTTACTAGCTATGTGATCTCAGACAAGTTACTTAACTTCCCTGGACCTCAACATCAACACATCTGAAAAACTACCCTATAATTGAGTCATGTAGCTGGGGCCTTTCAAGAAACTGAGGCAATGCAAAGACCCCCTCTTCAAACCCTGATTCTTGTTATCAAGTCAGAAAGATTTCAGACATGTTGCTCAGAGTAACAGAAATGAGTTTATTTAAAGGATAGGGAATAGGAAAAGGGGACACTCTCAAGGGGGAGAGTGGGTCCTCTCAGAGAGGAGAGTGGACAATGTGCCTCTCCTGTACTCCAGTTTTATTGGGGATCCCACAGAAGTTTCCAGAGAGTCCCACACAGGTATACCTCTTGACTTTTGAATGACTGCAGAATGATATCAGACTTTTAAGTCCCCACTGTCTTGGCAACTCTAGGTCACGTTGGCCCATGCTGATCAGTTCATATTGGATTCTTACAAAAATTATGGTTAGGAGGAACGATCCTTTATCTCTCAGAGTTTCGGGATCTGGTAACAAAAGTCTCCTCCTTCAGGGTAACTGGGTTCCTCTTATTAACATTATTGTGGGCCTGAATTTCTCCTTCAGTTAACATGTATTTGCTGAGAAATGTGACATATCCTGTCCACTTAGGCCAGGCAGGGCTGCAGGCACATTACGTCTTGGAAAAGCACAGTGGGCCTATTTTACAGAATTATTCTGTTAACCTTGTGTTCCCACCATTCACATCTGTCTGTCACACGAAAGTTGGAAAGATAAAAAGATTGAAAAGATTATCCATGAGTGCTTGCCTAGCATGCACAAGACCCTGGATTCAATCCCCAGCACCACACACACAAAAATTAAAAGAAATTATGCATATAAAGCAGTGCTTCTCAAACTCTATGTGCGTAACAATCACCTGGGGATCTTGTTAAAATGCAAATTCTGACTCAGTGGTTGTGAGGTTCTGACTTTTTGTAGTAAGCTCCCTAGTAAAGTCCATGCTGCTGGTCCCCCATCTGCACTTTGAGTAATTACTGGGTACTCAGGAAATTCTTAATAATGTTCATTTTCCCAAGATTTGGCAGGTGAAGATGAAAAGAAATTAGTCAATAGCCTTTTTTTTTTTTTTTTTTTGGTTCTGGGGATTGAGCTCCACCACTGAGTCACATCTCCAGCCCAATTTTGTATTTTATTTAAGACAGGTTCTCACTGAGTTGCTTAGCACCCCACTTTTGCTGAGGCTGGCTTTGAACTCACAATCCTCTGGTCTCAGCCTCCCAAGCTTCTAGGATTACAGGCGAGTGTCATTGCATCCGGGCAGGCAATGGCCTTTTTGAATGCTCATCACCCATTAGAATCATGTGTAGTGTTTTGAAAAATGCAGGTCCCTGGGCATGCATTTCAGAAGACACTGGTAGAGGGACCGGGGTTGTGACTCAGTGGCTCAGTGGTAGAGCACTTGCCTAGCACATGCGAGGCACTGGGTTCAATCCTCAGCACCACATACAAATAAATAAATAAAATAAAATTATTGTGTCCAACTATAAAAACTAAAATATATTTAAAAAAGAAGAAGAAGACAACCTTGGTAAATATCTTTATGGTTGAGACCAGAGTTCATTATTCTTGTTACAGAGTTGGGGCCCCCTGGGCATTGTGAAGAACTGCCTTCAAGCCCCAATTCTTGCCATCAACTCAGAAAGATTTCAGACATGTTACTCTGAATAACATAAATGAGTTTATTGAAGAGATAGGAAAAGGGAAAGGGGACCCTCTCAAGGGAGAAAGTGGGTCCTCTCAGAGAGGAGAGGGAAAGTATGCCTCTTCTACACTATAGTTTTATTGGAGTCCCAAGAAAGTTTCCAGAGAGTTGCACCAAAGTCCAACTCTTGACTTTTGACTGACAGAAGAATAACATTAGACTTTCAAGTCCCTACTACCATGAAAATTCTAGGTCACCTTGACCCATGCCCACCAGTTCTAATTGAATTCTTAACCATAAATTCTTAATTTTATGGTTAGGAGGAATTATCCTTATCTCCCTAAGTTTTGGGATCTGGTCTATGAAAAGGAGCGCAAAAGTCTCTCCCTCCTGGGTAACTTAGGTTCCTCTTACCAACATTGTTTTGGGCCTGCATATCTCCTGCTGATAATAGTTTGCTGAGGAATGTGTCATAGCCTATCCACTTAAGCCAGGCATTGCTGTAGGCAAATTGCTTTTTGGAAAAGAAAGTATGTGGGGTTCAGCACAGTAGGCCCATTTTATAGAATTATTCCCTTAACTTCATGTTCCCACCATTCACATCTATCTGTTCCCTAATATTCCTAAAGTGCTACAAAAGTGATGCAGGATAGAAAACTATAGGATCTAAAGCAATAAGTATCTTGGGCAAAGTTTATTTGATAGCCACTTAGAGATTGTCCATTGTCTTCCTGGAAAAAAAAATCTTATTCATCAAAATTCCAGTCTAAAGTGTACTGCCTGAATCATAACCATTGAAGAGGAGAGAGAAAATTTTGGCCATAGACCCTAAATTGTTCTGGAACCTCTAGCAATTTTATGGTCAGTCTCCATTGCCTTTCTATCCTTTACTATACAAAGGAAGAAGGAGTTATAAGAGGCAAACACCATACGGGGATCCAACTCCATCACCTGCTAGCTGTGGGATCTTGGGCATGGTACTTTAATTTCCTGATCCTCAGGTACCTGTATATGCTTAGGCAATATCTATCTCACCTAACCTCACAAACATATTATGAAAGTAAAAAAACCCCAAAATACTCTTTAACCTTGAAACTCAAATTGTGGTCCATAGACAATCAATATCAGTACCACTAATACTATCACCAAGAGTGCTTGAAATGCAGAATCTCAAAACTACTGAATAAGAATCTGCAGATTAACAAACATGGTAATTCCTATGCAAAATTTATAAAACACTGCTTTATGATATTTAAAAAATTATTGGAAGGGTTATAAGATGAAATCATCCTCATTCTTTAAGTTCTCTCAGTCTTGTTGGAAAGGAGCAAGGCATATTACAATGAAGATTTGGAGATGGATACAAAGTCAACAAATCAGGGTGCTAAATAATGTCCATACTTTTCTAGAAACCAGAACTATTAAAAGACAAAGCAGCAACAACTACATTATTTGGCACTCTTTCTAGCTCTGATTAATCAATTCTCTCCAAAGGTTTTCATGATTATGAGATAAGAGGATGATAATATTTTTACCTCAGTAGTAAAATGAAAGAATGGGGTTGTTTAAGACCAGAGTCAATTGTATTCAGTTGTCTTGGTCATAACTTCTGGAACATAAATAGGCAGACAATCATCTGAGCCTTTTGTGAAAATGCAGACTTTAAGATAAAATCTCAGAGTGCAGCCCAATGACCCGGGAAGAGGCCCACCCCAGCACCTCACACCTCACAACCACAGAGAAGCGGCACCCCGCATGCTGGGTTTCCTTATTCACCAAGGCGTGCTCCACAGACCTATATCAGGGTACACATAGACTTAAGGCTTCCATCATCAGAAAACTGGGATATCACCACTTCTATCAAGGGACAATAATAAGGACCTAGTATAATGTCACCAAGGTCCCTGTGGGCCTGGCTGCACCAGAGGTATCTCTATTAGGGTTGCTAACAGTTATCCTGTTGCAGAGGTAACAGGGAGTCTTGCATGGTTTGCCTATCTCTTGTTTCTCCTAATAACAGCCAACATTTTATGATTAATGTTTCACTAGTCATAAAATTTAATACCTTTATATTCTCACATCCTACTTCATAAACATCTCAGCCAATCCCCAGGCCCCCCTTCTACCATTAGAAACTGTAAACCATTACACAAACCTATTGACTATATGGTAGAAGATAATAAAACTCATCATTTCTGATTATAGTGACAAAACTGTAAATGTAAAAACAGAAGCTAACTGATCTATGGCTGCACATTGGGTACATTGAGTGCTGTAATATTGATCTCCCCCTTCAAGTTGATGTATTGGTAACCTGTAGGGATACTATAAGACAATAGGGCAGAAGCTGTAATACCTCGGATCTGCACTGCAAGAGAGGAAGACACATAGACATCATGAAAAAACAAGAGAAGAAAGTGCCCCCAAACAAACCAAGACACTACAACAATAGAATCCATAGATAGGGCAGTAGGTGAAATGTCAGAGAAGGAGTTCAGAATATACATGACTAAAATAATCTGGGAATTAAAGAATGACATAAGTGAGCAGATACCAGCAAAAATCGATTACACCAACAAAGAGATAAGAGAGCAAATATAGGTAGCAAGAGATTACTTCAAGAAAGAGATAGAGATTAAAAAAAATAGAAATTCTTGAAATGAAAGAAACAATAAGCCAAGTAAAAAACTCAATAGAGAACATCAACAACAGTCTAGATCACTCAGAAGACAACACCTCAAACAATGAAGACAAAGTATACATTCTTGAAAATAAAGTTGATCTCACAGTGAAGAGGGTAAGAAACCATGAACGGAATATCCAAGAACTATGGGATACCATCAAAAGACCAAATTTAAGATTTATTGTGATAGAGGAAGGTTCAGAGATTCAAACGAAAGGAATACACAGTCTCTTCAATGAAATAATATCAGAAAATTTCCCATGTATGAAGAATGAATTAGAAAATCAAATACAAGAGTCCTATAGAACACCAAATGTACAAAATTACAACAGATCTATATCAAGACACATTATAATGAAAATGCCTAGCATACAGAATAAGGACAAAATTTTAAAGGCCACAAGAGAGAAAAATCAGATTATATGTAAGGGAAGACCAATTTGTATCTCAGCAGATTTTTCATCCAGACTCTTAAAACCAGGAGATCCTGGAACAACATATAACAAGCTCTGAAAGACAATGGATGCCAACCAAAACTTTTATATCCAGAAATTAAGTTTCAAATTAAATTTGATGATGAAATAAAACCTTCCATGATAAACAAAAGCTAAAATAATTTACAACAACAAAGCCTGAACTACAGAACATTCTTGGGCAAAATATTCCATGAGGAGGAAATGAAAAAAAAAAAATGAAAATCTGCAAAGGGAAGAACTACAATAAAGGAAAAGCCAACCAAAGGAAAAACTAAGTCAAGTTAAATACCAAAATTAAACAAAAATGACTGGAAATTCAAATCATGTCTCAATAATGACCCTGAATGTTAATGGCCTAAACTCACCAATCAAAAGACACAGACTGGTAGAGTGAATTAAAAAAAAAAAAAAGACCCAACAATATGCTGCCTTCAAGAGACTCGTCTCATAGGAAAAGACATCCACAGACTGAAGGTGAAAAATTGGGATAAAATATACCATTCACATCTGCATAAACAAGTAGGAGTTTCTATCCTCATATAAAATAGACTTCAAGCCAAAGTTAATCAAAAGGGATGAAGAAGGACATTTCATATTGCTTAAGGAAACCATACATCAACAAGACATAACATATGTATAAATATATATGCCCCAAACAGTGGAGTATCTACATTCATCAATCAAACTCTTCTCAAGTTAAAGAGTCAAATAGACCACAACACAATAATACTGGGTGACTTTAACACACCTCTTTCACCACTGGATATATCTTCCAAACAAAAGCTAAACAAAGAAACTATACAACTCAATAATACAATCAATAACTTAGACTTAACTGAAATATATAGAATATATTATCCATCAATGAGTGAGTACACTTTCTTCTTAGCAGCACATGTATCCATCTCTAAAATAGACCATATATTATGCCACAAAGCAATCTTAGCAAATACAAAAAAGTAGAGATACTACCCTGCATTCTATCAGACCACAATGGAATGAAATTATAAATCAATGATAAAATGAAAAATAAAAGCTACTCCAACACCTGGAGACTAAATAATATCCTATAAAATGAACAATGGGTTGCAAAAGATATTAAGGAGGAGATTAAAGGATTCTTAGAAGTAAATGAGAACACTGATACATCTCGAAATCTCTGGGACACTATAACAGCAGTTCCAAGAGGAAAGTTCATTGCATGGAGTTCATTCTTTCAAAGAAGAAAAATTCAACAAATAAATGAACTAACATTACATCTCAAAGCCCTAGAAAATGAAGAACAAATCAACACCAAAAGCAGTAGAAGACACGAAATAATTAAAATCAGAGCTGATATCAATGAAATTGAAACAAAATAATTGAAAAGATTGACAAAACAAAAAGTTGGTTCTTTGAAAAAAATGAATAAAATTGACAGGCCCTTAGCTATGCTAATGAAGAGAAGGAGAGAGAAAACTCAAATTACTAACATGTGATGAAAAAGGAAATATCACAATAGACACTACAGAAATACAGAAGACAATGAGAAATTATTTTGAAAACTTGTACTCCAATAAAATAGAAAATATCAAAGGCATTGACAGATTTCTAGGGGCATATGATATGCCCAAACTAAATCAAGATGATATACACAATTTAAACAGATCAATTTCAAGTAAGAAAATAGAGGACTCCATTAGAAGCTTACCAACCAAGAAAAGCCCAGAACCGAATGGATACAAGCTGAGTTCTACAAGACCTTAAAGAAGAACTAACACCAATACTCCTCAAACTATTTCATGAAATAGAAAGAGGGAACACTTCCAAACTCATTCTATGAGGCCAATATCACCCTGATTTCAAAACCAAACAAAGACACATCAAAAGGTTCATCCCAGGGATGCAAGTTTGGTTCAACATACAGAAATCAATAAGTGTAATTCACCACATCAATAGACTCAAATATAAAAATCATATGATCATCTCAATAGATGCAAAGAAAACATTTGACATAATATAGCACCTCTTCATGTTAAAAACACTAGAAAAACTAGAGATAACAGGAACATATCTCAACATCATAAAAGCTATCTATGCTAAGCCCCAGGCCAACATCATTCTAAATAGAGAAAAATTGAAAAGCATTCCCTCTAAAAACTGGAAAAAGACAGGGATGCCCTCTTTCACCACTTCTATTTAACATAGTTCTTGAAACTCTAGCCAGAGGAATTACACAGGTGAAAGAAATTAAAGGGATACAGATAGGAAAAGAAGAACTCAAATTAGCACTATTTGCCAACAATATGATTCTATACCTAGAAGACTCAAAAAAATTCCACCAGACATCTTCTAGAACTAATAAATGAATTCAGCAAAAAATAGCAGGATATCAAATCAACACCCATAAATCAAAGGTATTTCTGTGCATCAGTGACAATTTCTCAGAAAGAGAAACTAGGAAAACCACCCATTTTACAATAGCCTCAAAAAAAAAAAAAATACTTGGGAATCAACTTAACAAAAGAGGTGAACTACAGAATGCTAAAGAAAGAAATTAAAGAAGACTTCAGAAAATGGAAAAATCTCCCTTGGTTTTGGATAGATAGAATTAATATTGTCAAAATACCAGACCACCAAAAGCACTATACAGATTCAATGCAATTTCAATCAAAATCCCAATGACATTCCTCATGGAAATAGAAAAAGCAATCATGAAATTCATCTGGAAAAATAAGAGATCCAGAATAGCTAAAGCAATCCTAAGCAGGAAGAGTGAAACAGGTGGCATCACTATACCAGACCTTAAACTATACTACAGTGCAATAGTAACAAAAACAGCATGGTATTGGCACCAAAATAGACCTGTAAAATAATGGTACAGAATAGGGGACACAGAGACAAACCCACATAATTACAGTTATCTCATATTAGACAAAGGTGCCAAAACATATATTGGAGAAAAGAGAGCCACTTCAACAAATGGTGCTGGGAAAACTGAAAATCCACATGTAACAAAATGAAATTAAACCTCTATCTCTCACCATGCACAAAATTCAATTCAAAGTGGATTAAGGACCTAGGAATTAAACCAGAGACCTTGCGCCTAATGGCAGAAAAAGTAGGCCCAAATATCCATCATGTCGGATTAGGCCCCAACTTCCTTAATAAGATTCCTATAGCACAAGAATTAAAATCAAGAATCAATAAATGGGATGGATTCAAACTAAAAAGTTTCTTCTCAGCAAAAGAAACAATCAGTGACGTGAATATAGAGCCTACATCTTGGGAACAAATTTTTACCACACACATATCAGCTAGAACACTATTCTCTAGGATATATAAAGCCCTCAAAAACCTTAACACAAGAAAAATAAATAACCCAATCAAAAAACGGGCCAAGGAACTGAAGAGACACTTCTCAGAAGAGGATATACAATCAATCAACAAATAAAAAAATGTTCAACATCTCTAGCAATTAGAGAAATGCAAATCAAAACTAAGATTTCATCTCACTCCAGTCAGTATGGCAGCTATCAAGAATACAAACAACAATAGAGTTGGCAAAGATGTGGGAAAAAAGTCACACTCATACATTGCTGGTGGGACTGCAAATTGGTGCAGTCAATCTGGAAAGCAGTATGGAGATTCCTTGAAAAACTTGGAATGAAACCACCATTTGACCCAGCCATCCCATTCCTTGTTTTATACCCAAAGGACTTAAAAACAGCATACTAGAGGGACACAGCCACATCAATGTTTATAGCAGCACAATTCACAATAGCTAAATTGTGGAACGATGCCCTTCAGTAGATGAATGTATAGGGGAACCTTGGTATATATACACAATGGAATATTACACAGCATAAAAGAGAATAAAATCATGGCATCTGCAGGTAAATGGATTGATTTGGAGAATATAATGCTAAGTGAAGTAAGGAAATCCAAAAAAACCAAAGGCCGAATGTTTTCTTTGATATGAGGATGCTGACTCATAATGGTGATGGTAGGGGAGCAGGGGAAGAATGGAGGAACTTTAGATAGGACAAAGGGGAAGAAGGAGAAGGGAGAGAGCATGGGGTTAGGAAATATGGTGGAATGAGTTAGACAGCATTACCCTAAGTACATGAATGAAGACATGAATGGTGTGCTAATACTTTGTGTATAATCAGTGACTTGAAAAATTGTGCTCTATATGTGTAATGTGAAATGAACTGCATTCTGCCATCATATATAACAAATTAGAATAAATAAATAATTTAATAAAAAAGAAGTCTCAGAGTCTGCATTTCTACAGACTCCCAGAAGATGCCCATACTGCACAAACAGTAGTTTAAAGAGTTACAGTTGGGAATTCAGACCACCAGCCCTATGCCAGAGGCATTGACTGTTGGAGAAAAATATTTTTAGTACACCTTAACCCATCTGTGCCACAACAAATGGGAAGCACTATCTTATCTTATGCCTTCCAGATGGGTCCAGAAAATGTTGCTCCTGTACCAGAGGATATCTTTAGTACCTGACACACATGCAAATGGGCGGATAAGAAGACACCTGCCTTCCCTGTGCATACATATGGCAGCACTTCATGGTGTTAGCCAATACTGCCAAAAGGGGAAGGGAAATACCAAGTCTGGTGGATATATGGCTTGGAAAGCTAAGAACCCTGTCAATGTAAACTTTTCCACTTTTCCAGAACTGTATAATGGTGTTCATTTACATGTCTCTCCTTGGAGCAGGACTATGTGAATGCACAGCTCCCGGGAGCTACATAACGTTCTCCTGCTGGCATCTGCTTTGTGCATAGATGTTTAGCGACTGTCTCAGCTCACCCCTCCCTGACCTCCCCAAGTAATTTGTTTTATGACAATCTGCCTTGTCATAGCATTCCTACTTCTCAGATTCAAGGAACTGTATGTGTTTTTTTGGGTGAATATTTTTTTTAGTTGTTGATGAACCTTTATTTTATTTATTTGTATGTGGTGCTAAGAATCAAACCCAGTACCTCACACATGCTAGGCAAGCGCTCTACCACTGAGCCACAACCCCAGCCCCTCAAGGGATTGTATGTTTGATGAGCCAAGGAATACTATACCACCCCCTTCTACCTTAACTCATGATATAGTATGGTAGTGAGACATTTATCTACAAGAAAGAATATGCTTAACAAACACTGCCAAGAAAGCCTGAGTGGGCTCAATATTCACATATTCATTTACATACCTATATTCTTTTTATAATATTTATTTTTTAGTTGTAGTTGAACACAATACCTTTATTTCACTTATTTACTTTTTTTTAATGTGGTGCTGAGGATCAAACCCAGTGCCTCATGCATGCCAGGCGAGCGTGCTACCACTTGAGCCACATCCCCAGCCCCACATACCTATATTCTTAATGAAGAAATTTTAAAAAGCTCAAGGGAAAATTAATGCATTCGACTGCATAAAAAATTGTAACTTCTTTTTGACAAACACTAAAAAACAAGGGTGAAGACAAATGGCAACCTGGAAAAAATATTAGTCACTTCAAGATTTAATATACAATGAACAAATCAATAAAGTAACTGATCACAATAGAAAGATGAACAAAGGATACAATATAGGAATACACACAAACAACGCATACACAAATGGATGATAAACATATCCATTAAAATATGCAAATAATTTTAAAATTTAATTAAAAATAGTTTGTCTATCAGAATACTAAAGGTGAGGGGGCTGGGGTTGTGGCTCAGAGGTATAGCGCTTGCCTAGCATGCGTGAGGCACTGAGTTCGATCCTCAGCACCACATAAAAATAAAATGAGGGTATGTGTCCACCTACAACTAAAAAAAAAATAATAATTTCACTACAGGTGAAAATATTGACAAAATCCTTTTTGGTGAGGTATGGGCCAGCAGGACCACAATGTGAACTGTTAATGGGAATATACCTTTAAGATTCATACCTTGGAGTGGTTCAAAGCTATAGTCCTAGCTAGGAGGCTGAGCCAGGAGGATCACTGGAGCCCAGGAGTTCAAGGCTGGCAACATAGGGAGATCCTTATCTCAAAAAAAAAAAAAGATTCATACCTTGGAATCAATAATCTCACTCACAGAAATCTATCCTAGGGAGACATTTGCACAAGAAGATGAACATTCATTCATTCAACAGACATTTATTTATCTTTCTTTTTTTCTCAGTATTGGAGATTGAATCCAAGGGTGCTCTACCACCAAGTTACTTCCCCAGTCCTTTGTATGTTTTGCGACAGGGTCTCACTAAATTGGCTGAGGCTAGTGGCCTTAAATATGTGATCCTCCTGCTTCAGCCTACCAAGTAGCTGGGATTACAGGCACATACCACCATGCATGGCTTGAAAACTGAGATTCCTATATATAATAAAATCATGGACATTGCATCTTAATAAAATAGTACATTATGTGAATAAGTATAATCTAATATGCTTGAATACTTATAAAATATTTCTTCACTAAAGCAATGTAGTTTAGTAAAAGAAACATGCATTTTAGAATCACAGTTAAGTACTAACTCTTATTTATCTACTTGTAAATTAAATGTTTCAAAACACTGGCAGTCATATCAGAATTTTTTACCTACAAAATAGATGTAGTTATCTCACACGGATAGCATGGGGATAGAATAATGTAACATCTAGCACATAGAAAGGCCCAATAATGCTTGTTTAAAAATTGGATATTTCATTTCCAGTCTGATTCCATTTGGGGTTTACAGTAAGTTAAAAATGTCTTGTTTTTTCAAAGTGAATTATGATAAAAATATTAGGAATGTTTAAAATAAGTACAGAATTTTACCTGTGATGATAACCTCTTTTTATAAGCTAATAACATATTTTTATTTTACATTTCCTATTACACTAATTGCATTCCTTGATTAGTTACTCATCATGAAATGGAAAGTCATGTCATGACATAAAGGACTAAGGAAATTTCCATGATTTGGATGTAAGATTAAAATTAACAGTGTTATAATAAGAAACAACGAGAGATACTAGATTTAATAAAAGGTTGATTAATTGCTAATTCCCAGCCCTTCTTTCCTTCCTACACCTGATATAAGGCTAAATTCCATTGTTTTTCTTATTTTTTTCCATACTTTTTATTGGTGCATTATAATTGTATTATACTGATGGGAGTTGCTACATATACATACATGTACACAATACACAATGTCATGATATAATTTGGCAAATATTACTCCTCAGCACTTTCCCCTCACTCCCCATCTCCTACTCCTTTGTCTTGAGCCTTTATGTATATGAGGCATTAAATTAGGAATTAGAAACACAGCTGAGAATAAAATAGGCAAAAATCTGTGACTTCAAGAAGCAAACATTATGATCAGAGAAGACAAATGACAAATCATGTTTGTGTGGGGGGGGGGGTAGAAAAATAAAGCAGGGTTAGGGTAATAGAAGATGGAATGGGCTGTTCCTACAGCATGATTAGGAAAGTTCTCTCTGATGAGGATGCAACTGAACAGAGATGTGAACAAA
The DNA here is from genome assembly GCF_047511675.1 of Marmota flaviventris. Lineage (NCBI taxonomy): Eukaryota > Metazoa > Chordata > Mammalia > Rodentia > Sciuridae > Marmota > Marmota flaviventris. Next base: position 80,847,996 of record NC_092506.1, read on the forward strand.
GTAGAGAAGCAGAGCATGGAGATGTCAGTGGAGAGATGACTACAAGCCAAGGGAAGAGGAGATACAATGGAAGGGGCATATTAGTGTGTATAAGGGTCATCCAGGAGGCCAGTGACTCCGGAGCAGTGAGAGGGAGGGATAAAGTGGTAGAAGCTGGGGCTGGCTGAATGTGGGGTGGGGTGGGGTGGGGATGGCAGCCTGCAATCATGTAGGGCCATGTCTGTCTTGATAGGGCCAGTGGGATTTTACTGTGAATAAGACAAGCAGAATTGGAAGGCTTTGAGCAGAGCAGCAATGAGCTATGATTCTAATTTGTAAAGACTCTCTGGCTGCTGGATGGGTGAACAGCAGAAGTCTAGGCAGAAAGACCACTTTGGGAAGTGATGATAATCCAGGTAAGATGTGATGGGGGAAGGTCAGAGAAGGCAGTGGAAAGTAGTTGAATTTCAGATATGTTTTGAAGATAGTATCTTCAGGATTTCATGACAGAGAAGCTGTGAGTTGTAAGAGAGAGAAAGGGGTCAAGAATGACTCTGAGATTTATGGCTGGGAAGCATATTTATTGATATGGGGAAGCTCATAGGAGGAGAAGTCAGGTGAGGTAAGGTCAAAGAAATCAAGAGGCTTCCAACCTGTTGAATTTGGATATTAGTAGAGATGTCAGGTTAGAATCTGGGTTATAGATCTGAAGTTTAGGGTGAAGATATGCATTTGGGATGATATCCATAGAATTTAGTCCTGAGACTCCATGGGATTGCCTAAGGAATGAATGTAGAAAGGGAAGAAAAAAGGTCTGAGAACTGAACCCTGGGATATTCTAAAACTTGGGAGTTAGAACAATGATGGGGAAACCAGCAAAAGAGACTGAAGAGCTGTAGCCAAGAGGAGGGAATGATGGAAAAAAATTGGACAGAACAGAGGGTAATGGACGGGAATAGGAAGGACAGTAGAATTAATTGGCCATAACTTTCCTAGCCTTATTGTTTGTATACATGACCAAGGTAATTCCACATTATGTATGATCACAAGAGTGGAAACCCAATAGAGTAAGTTATACTTTATATATGTATATTCTGCCAAAATACATTTTACTGTCATGTATAACTAAAAAAAAAAACAAATAAATAAGCAGTAGCCAATAAACAGGAGAAATTATTGAGAGAGAGGTATCTTGGAAGGCAAATAACGAGGTTCAAAAAATAAAGGAAAAATTGATGAGTGCAAGGCTGATCACAGGTCCAGAAAGATGAGTAAGGACAGAGCCCTGGGTTTGACGACAGGGAGGTCAGTTACCACTGGTAACTCGCCACAAACTGTTTAGAGAAATCCATGAGGGAAATGAGTTTAGTGTGTTCTAGAGATGTAAGAGAGAAAGTGAGATTGACAAAAATGAAACTCTTCCGAACATTCTAGCTGTCTAAGGAAACAAAGAAAACGGACTATCACTAGAGGTGGAATGATCTCAAGGGCTTTTTTTTTTTTTTTTTTAAAGATGGGAGTTACTATCTCACATTAGTTTTCTAAGAAATGGATGACTAAAAGGGGAAAGATGACAAGGGAAAAATAAAGGACAACTGTTAGACTAAGGCAGATGAAATAGAATCCAATTAATAAAAGAGCTTATATATTAGATAGAAGTAGATACAAATAATTTATTACACAATTATTTATAATGGTAAAAACCATGAAAATTATGAAAAATTTATTTGTAGGTACTTGGTACATGCATAAGAAAGTATGGGTGTAAGTACAACAAATTAAAACAAGTAATTAAAATTTAAGGTGAAAATTCTGAACTTATCTACATGATATTATATCTGAAATAAAAAGCAAGACAAACAAAAATGGTGTAGTAGAATTCTTAAACAAAAATTGTTTAAAGTGCTTTATCTACATGAGATTTAGACGTTTTTGCTTTCTTTACAATATTCTATGTAGATTATTTTTTACAATAAATAAATACTTAAAACTATTTTCTTCATTTAGAGCTACTACCTGAAGACAGGCCCCTCCCCGAAGCCCTTTTGGAGACATTAAATCATTTATCACTTAATTTCAAATCCTTTCAAGACTCCCCCCTTATGGTGTCTACCCCTCAAACATCAATTCAAAGACCAAATCTGCCACTTAAGTTGCTTGCCTTTGAGCAATATATTTAACTTTTATAGGCCTGTTCTTTCATCTATGAGAAACTGCAATTTTATTAATAATTCACATTAAATTATTAATGTAAAAAAATTTAAAAATCTGCTTCAGAAAACTGTTCTGAAGATCAAAAAGACAAGATAGGTAAAATGCCCAGTCCATTGCCTGGCACATAATAGATACTTATGGCTAGGTTGTTTTTATGTGAGACTGCTGTCTGTTTGCTTCCTGGGGCAGGTCTGGTATGCTGTGCACACTTAGAGATGATGGGGGAGCACCCTCTTATCAATAGCAATGATGCTGCCTTGGCTTTTTCTTATTTCTAGTGACACAGGTCCCTTTTGTATATAACCTAGGGCAATTTGTGAGAGCAGGAAAAGTAAAAATTCCCATGGCTTCCCATGCACAGAAAATATTCCAAAGTTTGGCTCTTCTGTCCTCTAGTGGCAGACTTTTTAATTTTCACCCATTTTCTCAGCATAAATTGAAGAAATTTTGTCCAGAGGGCCATCTGAAGTTCTCCTTCACCTTCTACTATTAGTCCTGCCACTATCATATACTTGTGAGAGCATCTATATCTGGCCCATTGCCCTCTTCCTTATTCTAAGTCTTAGAAGGTCATTCTTAAAATGCAATTGTGTCTAAAAAGAGTAGTGTGTGTGAATCCTTTAGTTTGAATTAAGCCAGACTGAGCAATGAGACATAGTGTAGACTACTTTTTCAGCAGGAGAAGGGTCAGGAAAGTTGATGGGAAGTTAGCCATAATGGTGAGCCATAAAGGGCGCTCCTCACTGCTCCAAGGGTGAAGATAAGGAGGCATGAGTGCCAATAATGCTTCCTTTGCACTCAAAAATCATAGTTGTCTATCTAGGAGTATTACCTTCTAGGTGGATACAGTAAAACTGGAACATAGGTCTTGAATGGAAATATGTAAAATGTTCTAATCCAAAAGGTGCCCTCTTTAACATGCTGACATAAAGAATCTCAGATTTGGGGTCAAAAAAGAAACAAGCGGCCAGGGACATGGTGGCAAACACCTGTAATCCCAGCAGCTCGGGAGGCGGAGGCAGGAGGATCTTGAGTTCAAAGCCAGCCTGAGGCAACTGCGAGGTGCTCAGCAACTCAGTAAGATCCTGTCTCTAAATAAAATACAAAATAGGGCTGGGGATGTGACTCAGTAGTTGAGTGCCCCTGAGTTCAATCCCACTCCCACCAAAATAAGAAACAAACAACAAACAAACAAAATGAAACCACAGGGGTTGAATGCCACTCTTGCTATTAGCAAGATGTGTAGTGCCAGACAAACAATTTGGCCTTTCTGAGCATAAGCTTTCTCATCTGTAGAATAAACATGATGATGATAATTCTGCTCTCAATGAAATACTTGGGAAGTCACAGAACATGTAATGGTTTTGTTTTTTCTATTAGGTCTCCCTAAGAGTGGTGTGCTGTAATTAGTGTTGAAGGGCATGTGCGGAAAAGGAACACCCACCTTCTCACTGGCTTGATGAGATGGGAACAGGCTATGAAGTCCCAAGCTCTTTAGTAAAGCAGAGAAGAGAATGCACAGGATAGATAGGTCCCTATTGGAGGACTTGGTAAAAATTCCGAAAGTGGAATCCCAGTAGTGAAGCCTTAGGATTTGGGAAGAAATTGAGGGGGAAATTGGTACTTGTAACCTGAGAAGTACTGTGGGAGATGAGCTATTCAACTCAGAATACTAGAATATGGGCTTTATCTAAAGAAGAAAGGTCAACATGAGCCCAAATGTAGACCCTATGGAGACGGTTTGAGAGAGATGGAACAAGCTGGATGGGACTCTAGGTCCTCTATAAAAGGTGGTTCTAGGATGGGTAGTACAGGAAGGAAATGGTGGTAAGATCATTCTCAATGATTTAACTTGAAAATAGGGTTATCAAATGCCATTCCTTTAGGAACAAGTCAAGTGTTACACCAGGGACACTCTTACAGCCAAAGTTTTATCACATTAAACATATAGGAAACAAGATCTCCTGCTGGCCAACAAATTAAAGCCCAGAGTTATTTTTGAGATCAGGCCATAATACAATATAAAAGATAAGTCTGATGTCTAATATTTGTGGGTACATACATATTTTCATTTGTTCATCAGATAATTACTGAAGGCTACCTGTGGTTCAAACACTATGCTCTTCCTAGCACTGAAGAAATAAAGGATAAATTAGACATGGTGATTTCTTTCAAGATAAAAGACATCATTAATGTTAAGAGAAAGTTTGGGACATGGACAGATCTCAGCTGGCTGGAGGAGGAACACAAATCACAGAGAATTGTTCAATATTTATACAGTAAATGTTTATTGAGTTACTGGGGTGGGGTGGAATACAATAGAGCAAGCAGAGAGAAATGCAAAGACTATATACTCAAGTGTCAGAAATATCTGAGTAAAAACCCTGGCTCTGCCACTTGAACTATGCAACACCAGGCAACATAAGGGCTCAGTTCAATAGTAGATATTAGAATTTGAAAGACTACCTCAGCCTTGAAAGATGAATACGTTTTGGATTTGTGGACATAAAGGAAGGGCATTTTATCCTACCACTTAGCAACACATACTTGGCTTGATGGTCACATATTAGGCAAGCAGAACAGCAGGTATGCTAAGAGGAAGAGAACAACACTTGGATCCATACCACACTGATCCCACACTAACAAGGCGCAAAGAATATGACATAATTTGCACATCCACAATATTATGATCTTGTACTGTGAAATTCTGAGTTGTGACTATGTGAACAAATGGAATTTTGTCATGTACTTTATGATCTTTGCACTTGCTTCTAGAGGAAGCATTATGGATTGAATTTTGTCTCTTGAGAACTGATAGGTAGAAGGCCTGAGCCCCAGGACCTCAGAATATGAAGAATATGAATAAAGTACTTTATTTAGAAATAGGGTCACTGCAGATATAATTAGTTGAAATCATACTAGAGTAAGAAGAGACCTCAAATCCAGTATGATTGAAGTCCTTATTAAAAGGGGGAGATCCAGGCACTCAGGCATCCACAGGGAGAGTGCTATGTGAGACGAAATGCAGAGATCAGGGTGATACATCTATAACTCAAGAACCACCAGAAGCTAGGAGGCTTGGAGCAGACCCTTCCCTCATGCCTTCAGAAGAAACATGGCCTTGCCAACAGATCTTGATTGTTGGACTCCCAGCGTCCAGAAGTGTGAGACAACAAGTATCTCCCATTTGAACCCACTCGGTTTGTGGAACTTTGTTAGAGCAACCCTAGAAAATTTACACAGGAAGACTTTAAGGCTTTTGAGAAAGGGGAATAAATAATGTTTGGGGTAGAAGTAAGAGTAGGAGGAAGGAAAGGCAAAATGGCTGGTAACAAAAACATAGAGAGATGTGTGAAGAGAATCACACACAGTGTCTGAGGCCTGGAGCAAAGGTACAGATGACACTGATCGAGTGGATGACACAGAGATAAAATTTCCTAAAAAGAATGACTTTGAATAGCAACAGGTCGTACTGACTCTAGGAAATAAGTGTTGGAAAGAGGAGACTCATGCTGAGGGGTCTGCCATGATCCAATCAGAAAACTAAAATTGTAGCTAGGAAATATAGTGTCATCATTTGATCCCCAAATAGCAAAGCACTGAGCTTCCTTCCTTCTCACAGGACTCTGTGTTCAGTGGCACTTCTCAACTATTAAAGGGAGCACGAACTGTGGCTGCGCAGTTTAAATCTAGTTAAAATATAGATTCTAGAGGCTGGAGGTATAGCTTTCTGGTAGAATACTTGTCTGTCATGTGTGCAGCCCTGAGTTAAATCCCCAGAGCCATAAAAAATTAATTAATTAAAATGCAATAATACAGATCCTGATCAAGGTTTGGGCAGGGCCTAAGAGTCTTCATTTCTAACAAGATCCCAGTTGGTGCCAATGCTTCTGGTCCTTGGGCCACACTTTGGGTAGAAAATGTGCTAATTACCATTATGTTTATAGATAATTGGAAATATGTTGGATGAAGAGAACACCACACAAATAGTAATGATTCTTATACTGGGTAAATTAAAGAAGGTCAAGTGGTAGTAACAAATAAATGGTAGCATGAAAGTTAATGCCCTAAGTCTGTTCTGATAGCCAAACCATAATATGATCTCATACACTTCTAAGCTTCTATTTTCCTAATTTGTTTTTAAAACTAAATGGTTTCCTCTGCCCCCTGTGTTGGGGGTTGAGCCCAGGGGGTACTTAACCACTGAGCTACATCCCCAGTCCTTTTTATTTCTTGAGACCCAGTCTCATCAAGTCTCATTAGGGCCTTGCTAAGTTTCTGAGGCTGGCTTTGAACTTACAATCTTTCTGCCTCAGCCTTCTGAACCTTAGGATTACAGGTGTGTGCCACTGTGCCTAACTATAACTTAAGTTTTTAAAATGTAATCTTTACATCTGCTATATAGGATGAAATGGATATTAACATTTCTAGCACATGGAGTACCAATAAATGTGTATCTTTATCCAATTTTATAGAGAGAAACTGAGCTTTAGAGAGGTTAACTATTAGTCAAGCAGAAGTTCAAACCCATACCTTCTGACTAACCTGCAAATCTTCCCACCCTATCAAACCCTTGACTGCCATATGCCTTTCTGGGTTATAAATGATCTCCTTTTTATCTAGACTTCCCTGTCTTTTTAAGCATGCAGATCACAGTCTGTATACTTTTGATTTACTATATATTAGTGATTTTGAGAGGTAGCATATTAATATGCCACAAAAGATTTAAAAAATGAAACAAGATAATAAATTTCCCTATTCTTTCCTTTCACTTTTTCCTCTCAGAAAATGACTCAATTTTTTGTTCAATACCTGCTCCACTCTTTACAAATAATTTTTTAACAGTCTTATTCAGCCAGTCTTTCCTCTCATGTACTTTTAATTAAGCTCACTCCTATCTAGATATTGTCTCTTGTAAAGCTCTTGTGTTTATGCCAGGGAGAAAGCAGGTAGTTGACAGATAGGTGAAGTTCTTCTGTTCTTTCTGGGATCCTCTTCCTTTTGGATTTTATATGTAAGAATTGTTGAGGTTACTCCCCACTTAAATATTAGTTTCTCATACTTGATGTGAACTAGGATTAAAGTGAAATCAGAACAGTGAAACCATTACCATCAGATAAACAAACTGCTCCACCCTAAACAGCTTTGGTTGCAGCATTAGGTGGAAATCAGTCACACTAATGACATTACTGCCAAGGGGCAATTCTTCCTCTTGATTCTAGTTATTAATTGTTCATTAATTTAAAATGGGTTAACAAAACTAGAAGCTAAACATACCTACTTCTCCCTAGGTATCTAATATACAAGGATCTAAGTAAAATCAAACCCAAAACACCAATAAACACTTTTAAAAGTTTTATTTCATCTTATAATCAGAAACAAATGTATTAAAATATAATCACCCCCAAAAGGATAGAAAACTATTGAACACTTTGTTCTAGGCACTGTCTTAGCTTTAAACCTCACAACAACCTTTAGATACTTTTACTACATCTTTTTCATAGGTAAGGAAACTGACTTTTAGGGAGGTTTAGTCACTAGCTCAAAGTTATAGAGTAGGTCAGCCAGAAATTTAAATCTAAGCAGTTGGACTCTAGGCCCAAGATCTTAAGCAATATTCTGTTCTATCTCCCAAGATGCCCATATGTTATATAGGTTTACACATAAATCTAGAGCTTCTTTTAAATAGCTCCTGTCATTAAAGTACAGAATGAGCAGGCATATCACCAACCTCAGGAATAGCTGGATCTGGGAATTTGAACACTGTCAGGATTCTCTTTCCCTACTCATTGCTGGGTGTCAGACTCATTCTTTTAGACCAGCTTGTGGGGAATCTGGGTTGGTCAGTTTTGCATCATTGTGACCAAAATACCTGATAAGAACAACTTAGAGGAAGAAAAGTTTATTTTGGCTTACAGTTTCAGAGATTCAGTTTGTGGTGGGCTCTGGGCGCAAGTGAGACAGAACATCATGGTCAAGGGGCATGGAAGAGGAGCGCTGCTCTGCTCATGGAAGCCAGAAAGTAGAGAGGAGAAGCCATGGGAACAAAATAAAATCCCCAAGGATATGCTCCCAGTAACACACCTCCTCCAGCCATGTTCTACTTGCCTATAGTTACTACCTAAAACGGTACTCCTTTCAAATTATTAATCCATCAAATGGATTTATCCACTGATTCAATTACAACTCTCATAATCTCTTAATTTCATCTCCAAACATTTCTGAATTAAACAGGAGCTTTGGGGAGAACTCATAGTCAAACCATATTGAGAAGCTCTAGTTTCATATATTAATATAAGCCCAAGAAGAATATATTCATTTCTGCTGGTTCCAGAAACAATTCCTATGACTCTGTTTACCCACTTTAGGTCATATACCCATCCTTAGATCAGTCACAATATCAAGACAGACAGAGAATTGCAATTTTTCCAGTCTGTGTCACATGCCTAAAGGGCTAGATCTGTACCAGAGGAGGAGAGAAAGATGCTGGATGGAAAAAAAATATATATAATAGCTGCTTACTTAACACATGTATAGCCCTGTAGAGTCTGCAAAATGTTCTCATATGTTTCTTGCTTTTTGAGTCACAAAACTACCCTATGAAGAGGGCAATTCAAGTATTACTAAGAGAACAGTGGTGGGTTAAAATAACCACAAGATCTTTGTCACTATTTCCACTAAGAGATGGAGTTCATTTCCCCTTCACTTGAATCTGGGCTGGTCCCATGATACTTAGCAAATAAAATGTGATAGAACTTATTACAACTTCTCCTCAGCATCACCTTCAGAAGCATTTGTAGCTTCTACTTTCTTTGAAAATGCCCAATCTTAGCATACTCCCTCTGGAAACCAAACCACTAGACAGTGAGTTGTTCAATCCAATGGAGAGGGCACACATAGATGCTCTGGTCAAGAGTTCCAGCTGAAGGCTGGGGTTGTAGCCCAGTGGTAGAGTGCTTGCCTAGCCCATGTGAGGCACTGGATTCGATCCTCAGCCCCTCACAAAAATAAATAAAATAAAGGTATTGTATTTATCTATAACCACACACACACACACACACGTTCTAGCTGAGTTCTCAGGTAATAGCCAATCATTTTGGACATTCCAGGGTAGTTTGGTTGCAGCAATAAACAACCCAAACAGATGCAGAGCATGGTGGTCCATGCCTGTAATCCCAGCAACTCAGGAGGCTGAGACAGAAGGATAGCAAATTTGAGACTCTCAGCAATTTAGCAAGAACCTGTCTCAAAATTTAATAATTGGGGATGGAGCTCAGTGGGCATCAAACAAACAAAAAGAAAAAGAAAAGGAGGAAAAGGGGGCAGGGGAGGAGAAGAGAACCAAAACAGAAAACAAGAGTCATTCGTTTAAGGTCCCACTGCTAGAAAGTATGGGTTATGCTGCTAAGCCAGACATTCTGACTCTAAGCCCACTGGCCATTGATTCCTCATTGCCTCCTATTTAAAACAGAACAAGTCTCCATTCATATCTCCATTTGTGGAATTTCTTCCCAGGATGCCACCAGGGAAGTGGAGCATATAATTTGTTCATTCATTCAGCTGGTCGACAAACATTTGAGAAGGTCTATATGCCAGGCACCTGAACAAAATCTACTCCCAGTTCTCAAGGGACTCAAAGTTTACTCATTGGAGAGCTTTGATAACAGCTGATTTCAATAGGAACTCACAAATACCCTGATGGGGAAACTGCAAAGTGCTTTTGGAAATCATGGCCCTGCACTAAACCTAGCCCAAAGCATGAAATAATAGGCACATCTTCTAGGGTGTGGAAGGGTAAGTCTGAATCAATATAATTATTCATCAAGATAAATGTGACAGATGGAGGGCAGGGAAGAAAAACCCAAGTATTTGGGAAGAAACATGAATTCTAGTCCTAGTTCCACTCTTTACTTATATGTTCTTTTGGCGGAATCATTGAAACTCTCAGCTTCCTGGTCAATAAATCTGAGATGGGATCACACTATTTCTTCTTTATGTACTTGAGAGTTCCTCTCTTCAATTCCTGTCTTTAAGTTTGGTATTCTTTAGTTTGGTTCTTAGGTCAATGCCTTCTCATGCTGCAGATTCTTCTGAAGTGATCCGCTCCATCCACTCCTCTAGCTTTTGGTTTTACTCACAAAATAAAACCCGTATATGCTTAAACCAGTTATTTCTGTAGATGCTCTCTGAACGCATTTATCTACTTTACATTGCTAGATGTTCCAAAGGCAATGAATTCCAAAATGTGCAGACCTGAGCTATCACCATGTCCACTTAACTATCACTTCTGATTGCTTCCTTGACAATCAGTAATCAACAATGCTACACAAGCTAGTGGCCTGTGAGAGAACTTCACTGTCCCTCAACCTCACATGTAATCGTTTGTCCAGTACTGTTAATTTTGTTTCCTAAATATTTCTGGAATTCATCCCTTTGTCCAGATAGCCCACCTTCAAGATGGAATCTTAACACCAAAGTCACTCCCATAGCTCTGGGCAAATAGCTTCCCCATCCGGACTTCCGTTTCGGGACCTGTGACAGGAGCGAGTCCAGAGAAAGAAAGTAAGCCCTCAAGTCCTAGTAGGTCTGAGAAATAATAGGCCTCTACGTAGGGCCGCGCGTGCTGGCGCGCCTACTGGCGCGCCTGCGCGGGGCTCCAACAGGCGCGGCCTTTCGGCGGCCCCAGGAAGGGCAGGAGCGGGCGGGATTCCGCGGTTTGGTCCCGCCATTGGCGGGCGGTTTGAATGACGGAAGTGACGAGGGCTTGGCGATGTCCGCTCCGCAGGCGCACAAACGGCTGTGGGGAAGCTGGTCGGCAGCCACTGTTGGAGTCGGCTTCTTCTGAGCCGCGGCTGCAGGCTTCGGGCTCCCGGTTTACAGGTGAGTGAGGGTTTGCACCTGTCTCCCCGCGGCCCTCGGTATGCACGACGCCCGGAAGCCCAGACGCTGGGGGTGTGCACCAAGGACGGAGTCCCAGATTGCAGCCCGGCCCGCGGATCTCGGGTGTCGGCAGTCAGCGGGGCTCGGCTGCCGTCGGGCTGCGGCTGTACTGAGCGCACGGGATAGGAGACGCGTGCGACCCGGGCTGCTCCCGGTCCTGTTGCGCGAGTGGCGTTGCGCGCCTTCCCCGGGCGGGTTCTCGAGGGGTTCCCCTGCTGCCTCCCCCGCCCCTGAGCTTCCACGCCGCGGGGTGGAGGCTGGGGGTGTTTGCTGCTGCCACTTCCTGCAAATCACTTATGGATGTGGTCTGAATCCTGGTAGCCGTTTGGAGTCGTATTCTGCAGAGAGGATCTCTTTTGGGGTCTGCCACCCTTAAATTTCTCAGGTATTCTGTCACAGAGTCCACTTTTAAACAGTGACAGTTTTGAGTCTTTAACACAAAATGTATTTGGAGGCTTCGCATTGAGTAAGTCACATAATTACTAGAACAACCTGTTGGGGAAGATATTACTTCCCTTAAACAATTTAAGAAAATGAGACCAAAATGATTTAAATGATTTGTCCTGTGTCGTCTTCTAATAAGTGGCAGCGGTGGATCTTGAATCTGCGTCGTGAAAGTCTAGTATTTTGTGTTTACCATGTGCCAGGTACCGTTTTATTCTCAGTCTGAGATCTTACAAGACAAGTAGAAATAGGGCAGCAGGGAAAATGTCCAACGTAGAATTCCATTTGGTAGGCGTAGAAGGAAAAATGTAAATAGAAAATAACATATATAAACACTATAGTAATTGATTCGGACAATAATTGTCAATGGCTACTAAAGTAAGTAGGTAGAAGTATGGTGAAAAACATGATTTTTTTTTTATATAACCTCTACTGTATCAGACACTTATAAGAAATATAATAAATATAGTGGATAATTCTGATAGGCACCATCTTAACCAAGTGGTCAAAATTGCATCACAAGTAGTAAGGCATATCATCCTGATAGGTCAGGATGAACTTAATTATGTAGTGTTGTTGCCAGAAATGCACAACCTCTGCCTAGTCACAAGATTAGATGAATTTAAGTTGAGGATGCTGAACTAAAAAACCGGCTGGTGTTCTTTTTTTTTTTTTTAATTTAAATATTGGGGTTTTGAAAAGAGTAAGGAACTGTCCCATATTAGAGGATACCTGGCAATCATGAGAATGTAACCCACAGACATTCATTTCTTGCATTCTGAACTCTATTTACATGGAGTGTCAATGGCAGGGATACTAAGAGAGGTCTATTGTTGAGAAAACTCCACAGAGGTCTCTGAGCCTGCCTTAGCATCCACTCTCCTTCACTCAGTGTCAGACTTTCATTGTAGTCTGAGTGCTTCTAGCCTTTTCCAGCTCCTTCCTTGTTTTCTCTCCCAGAGGCATCTCCCCTAAATTTAATCCCATCTTGTCTTCTGCTTTCTGGAGCATCCAGGTACACAACACCAAATGCCTAAGATTGGGTCCTGATCCAGAAAGTAGATGGTAGTAGGATAATTGACAAAATTTGAATAAGGTCTGTAGGTTAGTTAAAAGTATTGGGCCAGTGTTCATTACCTGATTTTGGTCATTGTGTTATGGTTATGTAAGATGTTGACATCTGTAGAAACTGAGGAAAGGTGTATGGTAATTAAAATTATTTTCAAGTAAATTTTAATAGTTTTAAATTATGCATGAAAAAAGTGATTCTATCATATCATAGATAAAAATAACTATAATCCTCTGACAAATGATGATGAATACTCAAAAAGAATATGAAAAATTAGTTTTATCCTTTTATATTAGAGTGTAATTTAGAATAAAATACCCAGATCTAAGCATTCCATTTGAAGAATTTTTACATATTTGTATACTTGTTTAACCATCATACAGATCAAAATATAGAATATTACAGGCAGGCTCCTTTGTGTCCCACTCCTAGTCATTAATTTCCACAAAGGTAATCCCTGTTTTAACCTCTGTCCTTATGGATTTGTCTTGAATCCATTGTTTTTGAACATCATATGAATGGAATTTTATATGCTCTTTTTTGTATCTGGCTTTTTTTCCCATTCAGTGACATTTTAAAATTATTTTTATACACACACACACACACACACACACACTTTCTTTTTCTCCATCCAGTCATATTTTGAGATTTACCAATAATTAATTATAATAGTTTGAATATGAGTGAATTTTTCAGACAAATTAAAAAAGACTCATGTGGAAGACTAAATTTAGTCTTACTCATTTTTTCCCCATACTTCTTATTCTTCATCCTCACTCATAAAAAACAACAACTTAAATAAAACCTTCTTCAGTCCACATATCAGAAAGTCAAGCCAAATGGAATAAGGAAACCAGATTTTCTTAGCTTTGCCACTAGATATTGTCACTTAGGCAAGTCCTTTAACCCAGCGGCCTTTATTTCTTTGGGTATTGTTATGGTTTAGATGTGGTGTCACTCAAAAGCTCATGTGTGAGATAATGCAAGAAGGTTTGGAGGAGAAATGATTGGACTGTAACATTAACCTAATCAGATAATTAATCCCTGATGGGATTAACTGGGTGTTGGCTGGAGGTGGTGAGGTATGGTTAGAGGAAGTGGTTCATTGAGGGGTATGGCTATGGGGTACATATTTTGTATCTGCAGAGTGTTGTCTCTCAAGTGAGCTGATTCCCTCTGCCATGCTGTTCCGCCATGATGTACTGCCTCACCTAGATCCCCGAGTAATGGAGCTAGCCACTTATGTACTGAACCCCTGAATCCCTAAGTAAACCTTTCCTCCTCTACAGTTTTTCTGATTGGGTCTTTCAGTCACAGCAGCGAAAAAGCTGATTAAAACATCTATAAGATGAGATAGTTAACATTTTATCATTACCAAACACTTGGGAGTATCAAATCACTAAGATGCATTGGAAAAATTTTTTAGGTGCGAGCAGTTATTCCTTTTGACAGAGTCCTGTGGAAGATCCTAATTGACTGTATTTATGTAGTACTTTACATGAATTAATAATTCGCTGAATGTCATTCAGTCAATATACTTACTGAAGTACCTATGTAGGTTCAAGACACTGTTTTTAGACTATGGATATGAAACAGTAAATAATACTATATGTCTTCACTGAGTTTACATTCTGATGGAGAATTCACAGAAAAAGTATTAAACCCATAGTTTGCCAGCCCCTATTCTGTTTGCACTTGATTGAGAAGACTATCATTCATAGCATCTGAAATAGTTTTTATTTTTCATATTTATTTGAATATTAACATATTTTAGATAACAACACCATCCTTCAATTGTTAGGAATCTTGATCCATAAAGTGGCAGACTGTAATTAACAGAAAACTGGAGTAGGTCATACCTAAACAATATAGAATTCAGTCCCATATAAATGTATAGATAATATATATTACCAATGGGCAAGTTAGGGGTGAATGAATGAGTGGAGCAGGAATTCATGAAGGAAGCTAGTCTTATGCCAGCTTTAGAAACATGTTCTATCCAGTAACACAGTTTACCTCCCTGATTATTGTTGAAGAGACTTGAAAAGTGGTGACGTGTCTCAGATGAAATCATGGTTTTGCATTGATGTTAAGTGTATAATTTTTCGAAGTGGTAGTAACATGAACAAGTTGATATCAGAATTACTTAAGGGTTTTCAGATTCTACAGTGTACAGATTCTTAACTCCTCCCCCCATCCATTTTACCCATATAGAGGTATATTAAAAACTGGGGAAGAGTGGGAGATTACCTGCCTGAGTATAAAAATAGTTTTAGAAGAATATACCAGGAAATGGGGTTGGGTTTGTGGTTTCGTGGTAGAGTGCTTGCCTGGAATGTGCGAGGCACTGGGTTTGATTCTTAGCACAGCATAGAAATAAAAAATAAAAGTCCATCAACAACTAAAATAAATAGATAAGATAGATATTAAAAAAAAAATACACCCGGAAATCGAAACACTGACACATTCAATTATTCTAGAAAGGATTTTTTAAAATAGTCATCCATTTAAAACCACACCATTGTATTATTGATGAATTGTTTATTATTGATGAATTGTATGGCCCATGGAATTGATGTGATCCCATCAGATACAGTGATGCTTTGTAATTGAGATAAACAAGAAACCGGGAGCTGAATCAAGTGACCAGCAGCCCTTTACTATGGTATACCAGTCTCACTGTTTTCAGCAGGTTGTCAAGAGTTCTAAAGTATTAAACTATTATGGAAACATTTGTTCTCTGCCACACATCTTTTTAAATCTTCTGCTATTTTACATTTAAACTAAGTAAACTCTGGAAAATACTCATCAAGGACAAGTCAGGTCTTTTTCCTCACTTCTGAGAAGCACTGATCTAAGTGTTGGGTTTATAATTGCTATTTGCAAACAAGTTGGAAAATTTATTTTATTTGCCTATATACAGCCCTCTATAAATATGAATTTTTAAAATTATTTTAATCCTTGCTGCTCTATTTCAATGGCATATATCCTTATAGACATTTTTCTTTTTAAAAAATTCAGATCCTTTATATTTGAAGTATACAGAAATGAAAAGAAAGGTAAATGCTGGCAAGCTGAGATTGAGTCCCAATGAGGAAGCCTTAATTTTGAAGGAAGATTATGAAAGAAGACGAAAACTAAGATTGCTACAGGTATGATTTCTTCTGAATAAAGCTTTAAGTCTTTCTTTGTCTCTCCAACTGTTTAGGTTTTTATGTTCTGTTTTGATTTTGCATCAGAATGTCCTAATTGCACTTAAAAGCCTCTTCTGGCAGTTAAAAAAAAAAAAAAAAAGAGCCCTGGTTCTTTCATATTAACTAGTTTTGAAACATTTGAAAAATATGGTGAGATAATAAATATTTTGGGGGATAGTTGGAAGATAGGTATTATTTGATTAAATAAACATTAGAAAATAGGTCTTTAAATATTTTTAAATGATCTGTTGTCTGCAGATGAGAACAGAACATAGAATGATTTCCCAGAAGACTTGTTGAAACAATTATTTGTTTTTGAGACAAATTTAATAGAGATTATAGATTGTTCTTTTTTAACTGTCTAGAATAATGTAGGTAAGTCTTTGTGAAGCTTGCTATTCTGTCTAGAATTGATGATGATGTACCACAGAAATGGAGTTCTCATCTGGCTCTATCTCTGCTTCTTTGGGCTGTGAAATTCATTAAATCATATTTACCATTTTAACCTTTTATAGGTTATTGGAGTGATAGTAGCAGTTGCATTAGAGGTGTAGGAGAGAAAAACAATACAAATAAAGGCCTTTGAAGTCGTCTTGAGATTCTTATTTTTTCGACGTTGTTAGGATTTTCTCTTCTACAAAGAACTTAAGATGAGTCTTCAGAAGAATTGATGGGCCTGAAGAGAATTCATTTGAGTTCCTATTTCCAGATAGCTTTTCAAAAGAGTTTCAATAAGCCTCCTTCACATAATTCATTAAATGTTCATTCTTTAGGTTCGAGAACAAGAAAAGGATATCGCCTTACAGATAAGAGAAGATGTAAAGCAGAGGAGAAATCAGCACTTTACTCGTTTGGCAGAGGAGCTAAGGACAGAATGGAAAGAATCACAAACTCAGAAAATACGAAACTTGGAAAAATTGTATTTGGCAAGCTTAAGAAATATGGGAGAGGGACATCGACAGGCCAAAGAAAATGTGAGTGAGTTTCTTTGACTATCAGATTGTGGCAGTAATGTCATTTAAAAGTAAATTATATTTGTTGAATGCTTGGGTTATAAAAGTATTTTCATGTATACAATTTGTTTTGGGCAGCCTGAGCTTGCTGTTTTTTGTTTTTTTTTTTTAATCAATTTAATTTAATTTGAAAATAGTACTGTCTTTCCCCTAGTAAGTTATGTCAAGTAAAACACATCTTTCTGGGATGTTTAAATTAGCAGTATTTTCTTCCAGTTCTTACTTACCTGTATAAATTAAATAATCACCTTATGAATCAGAAGTTGTTTATCTCAAGCATTTTGGACAGATTCAGTGGAATAAATTTATATTTCTAATTTCAGTGTCATTCCTTATACCTCTAAACATGTATGGTTGGGTGTATTACATATCCTTGGATTTCATTCACAAATAATAACAATTTTTTGATGACTTGCAGAAAGGAAAGGTAGATCTTATTCAGTATTTAACGCTGCCTCCTAAATTTATTTTGATTTGTTTACTGTCGTTTGTGGTTAGAAAATATTACTTTGCCATTTCAGAATCAGTCCTACAATAAACAGGCTGGTTCCAAAGAAGATAAATCTTTGATAAAGATTAATGAGAAAAAGAAATATCTTTAAATAATGTGGCAGGCAGTCTGATTCTTGGTCCTAGTTTTGGTCTGTGTTTTTAGCATTAAGTTCAGAGATCATATTTTTGTAGCTCTATGTTTGCCATCATTAACTTTGTGCTTTAGTGCAGTTTTCCCCCAACCTTAGACATTTGTGTGGCGTCTCATGATTTTTGCTCTGGCTCGTAACTACTTTTGTTACCACAGCTTGGCATTTAATTTAAAAGGATTCTTTTATTATTTAATTTAACCCTTGTCCTAGTACTTTGATAGTCTCTTTTTGTAATATAAGTTAAATGCTTATGTTAGCTTTAAATTCAGTTGTTTCTATATTTAGTCCTTCCTGATACAGCATATTGTCAGTGGTACCACTGAATATTTTGCTGTAGTGTGTAAGGAAGTATGCCAAAATTGAAAAGTCATTTTTATTCTGAAATCAAACAGTTGCATTTCTACTAATCTTGTTTAACATGACATTTTAAGTATTGCATACTTTTAGGAACCTGATTTAGATGCTCTGGCACGTCGGGCAGCAGAAAGGAAAAGAAAAGCAGACATAAGGCATCAAGAGGCCCTGAAAGTACAGAAAAACCAAAAAGAAATATTAACGAAACAAAAAACCTGGTAATGTATTAATTTTCAAAAACTAGCATGGCTAGAAATGGGTGCTAACTAGTGTGATACAGTGGAGAGTGGTTTACTGAGGTAAACTTAATAATGAATGAGCTTTCTCTTCTAATTTGTAATCTGAACATTTGAGTGTTGTAGTAGTTGCGAAGTTTCTGGAGAAATATATAACTGGTTCAGAATGTACGTCAATCAAAATCTATTTGACTGATGTAAAAGAGGAATAAAAATCAGTGTAAATTAAGAACGTTAAAAGAAGGCTAGAGATGTAGTGGTAGAGTGCTTGTCTAATGTGTGATGTTCTGGGCTTCATCCCTGGTTCTAGGGGGAGAAAAAATACTGAAAGAGGTAGAGACTATAGATTCTGAAAGTCAATAGGCCTTTTTGTATGCCGTAAGAAGGAACCTATTACTGGTCAGCAGTGGTCATTTTATACAACATTTCTAGCTTTAACTCTAAACTGTTCTAAAAAACATTTGATGTTTGTTGGGTTGGTCTACACTATGGAGCTTATGTTTTTAGATAGTCCTCTTTTATTGGTAAATGTTTTCATACACATCCAATGTGTATAAACAGCATGCTGAGCCTGTGGTATCAGACTGTAGGACTTGTAGAGGTCCTCTGACTTTTTTATTTTTAACCCTGAGATATTACCTTAGAGATTAATTGATGATTAATTAATTGATCTCTCTCTCTTTTTTTTTAAAGGCATATAAAAGCTCGAAAGGAAGCTTTGCTTGTGGAAAAAAAGAGATCTGCTAAAATTACAAGTCGGCCACCACCTCCTCCAACTCTTTTCGAGGTGAATTACTTTGAGTTTTGGGGGGAACTAGGTTATGATAATACTTTGCTGTTAAAACTCAATGGAGTTCAAAATAATTTTCATTTGTTTAAACTTAATTGTACAAGTAATGCATAAGTATAGCTGGAGTATTTTAAAATAACCGTAGATACCATTTCACCCATAAACACTTCAGTATATATTTCTGATATATAAGGACTTTATTTTTTTAAAAAACAACATAATAATGCTATTTTCCCTAATATTTTGTAATGTTCATTGTATGTTCAGTTTTCCTCAATGGTCTTAAAGTTTTTTGTTTGTTTATTTGAAAAATTATAATGGTTTTGGTTTTCAAAAAATTATTAATAGTTCTGGTATGTTTTGAATGGTAATTGAAGATTGAATTCAAAGCCTTGCACTTGCTAGGCAAGTGCTGTTATCACTGAGCTACATCCCCAATCCTTTTTAAATTTTATTTTGAGTCAAGGTCTCACTGAGCTGCCCAGGTTGCCCTCAGACTTGGAATCTTTCTTCCTTGGCCTCCTGAGTAGCTGGAATATAGGCACAAGCCACTGTGCACAGCACCTTTTTATTATTTATTTATTTATTTAATTTGGATTTTCAGTTATTTATTTATTTGTTTTTTGGTTTCAGGAATTGAACCCAAGGGCATCATTTTTATTTTTAATGTGCTTTATTTAATGAAAAAGAAACAGCATAAGTTGTCATATAGATGTTTCCACATTTTGGATTTGGCTCACTATAGTCACCTTTCATGGATAAATTAAGGTTCAGATAAGTATTTCAAATTTCCTCAGATTATGAGATAATGGAAAAAATTTATGGAAGTAAAATGTGTGCTTTTGTGATTGGAACTCATTTTTTAAAAAAAGTTTATTGAGCAAAGAAGAAATTAATTTTTTTAAAGTATTCTTCCCTTGTTTATATTAGCTTTTTGTGATTATTGAATTGGCTACTTTGATATACATAGTTATTTTTGTCTGAAAATATTAAGTAGAAGGAAAAAAAAGAGAAATTTAGGGATGTCTAATTTAGTTGTATATTCAAGTATATTTTATGTGCATGTCATCAGCATAGTACAAGGTATTCTCTTAGGTCTTTAATTTTGTTACTTTCATGCTTTTACTTATTTATTTATCTTTTATATATATATATATATATATATATATATATATATATATATATATATATATAAAAGTTGTAGTTGAACACAATAACTCTATCTCATTTATTTATTTTTATGTGGTGTTGAGGATTGCACCCAGGGCCCCACACATGCAAGGCAAGTGTTCTACTGCTGAGCCAAAACTCCAGCCCTATTTTCATGCTTTTATG
This sequence comes from Marmota flaviventris, assembly GCF_047511675.1. NCBI lineage: Eukaryota > Metazoa > Chordata > Mammalia > Rodentia > Sciuridae > Marmota > Marmota flaviventris. The sequence continues at coordinate 80,868,208 of NC_092506.1, forward strand.
ATGAGCCATCTGCCATGTAAACATTTGATCCAATAGGGTTCAGATGGAAGAGTCATGTTTCAGCCACTCCCTCAATACCACGTATGCTGCTAAAACGCAAGCAGTGTTTTAGCCATGATGCCTTTTGATTACTTTTGTCATAATTTCTAATGTTCATAAAATGCCAAGATCAAAAATTTATAAAAATCAAACAATATTATCTGTGTAAGTGCTTTGGTAGGTATGAATTATATGTAAATATGTGGTTGTTCTTTTTTCCAAATTATTATGAAAATTTTTCAAATACATAGAAGTTTAGAGTGCAATTAGTACCTTTTATATACAGGTTTTAAGTAGATAAGTGTATCTATTTGCACATTTAATGTAAAATACAGGGGTGATATTTTACCCTAAATATTTGAACATGCTTCTTATAAGAATATTCTCTTATATAATCACAATACCATTATCACTCTAAGAAAATTAGCATTAATTCCTTAATATCACTTAATATGCAATCCATAATCACTATTTTTTGATTGGCCCTAAATTCTCTAGTCTTATAACTTTTTCTTTTTAAAATTAGGGTCTGTCTTGGTTCTCACATTGCTTCTGCTTTTTTCGTTTCTCTTATTCTACAGCATTATCTACCCCAGCTCTTGTTAACTTATTTGTTTTAGACTTTTGAAGAGACTAAACTAGTTTCACATATTCTGCCCTTGTCTTATTTCCACATGGGTTTATGCACTGTATTTCCATTAAACTGGAGGTAGGCTTAAAAGCTTGATTATATTTTGCAAGAATACTGTATAGGTGATGTTGTGTAGTCTATGATGTCACTTCAGGCAGTACAGAATGGCGGTTGCTTTCCTATTAATGATTCTAAGTTTGATCAATCGGTTATAGTGGTGACTATGAAGGATGTCTATCTAAAAGGCATAATTTTCCCTTTTCAGTTACCACCTATTCTGTGAGGTAACACTTTGGAGCCTGGCTGGTATTGTCATCCTGCATTAATTCTATTTCAAAAAAGAAATATTTCTCTTATCAATGGGCGTGAACTTGAGCTCCTTTTAAGAATACAGATGTAAATTTGTCTTTCCCTTTACTAAATTTCGGAGTAAAGTTTTATTGTGCTTATCACAGTGCTGGAAAATCTTTTTTTCCTTTCCCTTTGTGACTATAATTGTAGACTAGTGGATTTTTATTTATTCAGTCTTAGTCAATTATTGTCATTATTCTTTTTCTTCTGATGTTTGCAGTATCTGAAATTTTTATCAACAGCAGACTTCAAGCTGGCTCTATTTTCTCATTGCTTCTTGAGCACATCTTTGTTCTCTAGCCCAGGTATGACCCAGGCTCACTGTGACCTCCCTGTTTCCACATCTGGAGTCTCCAAAGAGCCCAGATTGTTTTTAGTGATGAATTTTTCTTGTAGACCAAGATCTGGGTGATTATATTTTTAATTTAATTAGAAAACATTATTTTAGAAAGAGATCTATTACCGAAGCTTCTAAAGGCATTGGGAAAGAACAGTGTCTTTGAGTATGTTTTGAATTGGTTGTGAATATGTGTATTGAAGGGAGGGAAAGGATTTTGGTTTAGGTTGTGCAGTGAGTATCTGGGGACCCTGGCGGTATACCCTGTGAAGGAGCAGTGTCATATACACAGAATATAGGTACATTTGTATCTCTGTTCACTCAAACAAATACAAATATGAATGCTGAGAAGTCTGGGGAAATGGGACTGTTTAATCTTCTCAAATATAGAAGGTCTTTCTTTAATTAATCCAAGAAAATAATGTGTGTGTGTGAGAGAGAGAAATAAAATCTTATGAGAAAACCGTTTCTATAGTGAAAAGAATGGACTCTTTTCATGTACTTACAGATTTTAGTTGTCTTGGATTTCTTATTTGTATCTCATTTAATCACTATAGTACCTCGTCAGGGTAGAAGTTATCTCTGTTTCACAAGTGAGGAACATTGAAGATCAAGGACTGAATAATCTGAGCAAAGTAATTTAATAGTTAAGGGAAAGAATCGGAGTTTATGTCAAGGTCTGTCTAATTCTGTAAAGCTTATGATCTTTCTATTGTGATATTTAGCTTTCCATGAATATACCTTCTCTGTTTTCACTCTTTTCTGTTAAACTATTATAGACTCTAAATTCTGAAATGTAAGCAACCATAATCTTTATAGAACTGCTAAAGAATAGTTTGTATTGAAACCCCTGAGATGTTATAAGGGCTCATATCTCTGATATCTTATACCATATATATTTTTAAAGCATATTACTTCCAGGTGCTGTGGTACATACCTATAATCCCAGCGGCTTGGGAGGCTGAGACAGGAGGATCGCAAGTTCAAAGCCAGGCTAAGCAACAGCGAGGTGCTAAGCAACTCAGTGAGACCCTGTCCCTACATAAAATAAAAATAAGGCTGGGGGTGTGGCTTAGTGGCTGAGTGCCCTTGAGTTCAATCCCTGGTACCCATCCCCCCCCCAAAAAAAAAAGCATATTACTTTTGTTTTTTGCATGGCTTTCAGAGAAAGTGTACCAGCTGTGGGAGAAAGTCAGTTCCTTTTATCTGTAGTCATGGGACTTCTTCCTTTAGTGGGTGCCCTTTTTTCATTGCTCTTTTAGCCAATCTCAAGTTAAAAAGCAAATCTTTGATTAATTCTCAATATTATACTTTTTCCCTTCTGAGCTTGTGTTGAATTTTTTATGTCAGTGCTACTACTTTATAGTTTTAGAAGTATTTTTTCATACATTATTTGATTCCTACAACAATTGTCACAATTGGTGCATTATAATTATATATAATAGTAGGATTCGTTGTTACATATTCACATGTGCACACAATATAACAGTATAGTTTGGTTAGTTTTGTTCCCCAGTACCTCCCTTTTCTCTCCCTTCCTCCTTCCTTGTGGTTCCCTTCCTCAGTTGTACTGGTTTCCCTTCTATTTTCATGAGATCCCTCCCCACCAGGCTTTTCCCCTGTTTTCTTTCTAGCTTCCATATATGAGAGAAAATATACAAATGTTAGTCTATTTTTTCTAGTTCTGTGAAGAAAGTTATTAGCATATTGATGGAGAATTTATTGAATCTATAGATTGCTTTTTGGTAGTATAGCCATTTTAACAATATTAATTCTGCCTATTCATGAACGAGGAGGTCTTTCTTCTTTCTTTAATTTCTTCATTCAGTGCTCTACAATTTTCATTGTGGAGATCTTTCATGATCTTGGTAAGATTGGTCCCTAGTTTTCTATTTTGTTTCTTTTTTTGTGAGACTATCAATGGAATTGTTCCTGATGTCTTTTTTAGCAAATTCATTATTGGTGTTTAGGAAAGTTATGATTTTTGTATTTTAATTCTGTATTTTGCTACCTAATTTTCTTGAAAAAACCAAGGGACAGAGAAGTTATAGTACATTGCTATGGTTTCATAGCTAGTATATTGTGTAGAAAGAAGAGACTCAACAGAAATGTTATTTCTTTGTGAACATTCATTTTGTTATGTTATATACAAAATGATTAGAACTTCTAATGATTAGGACTGTTACTTTGAACTCCTTCAAGGCAGGAGCCATTATTTTATTTTACATTTCAACATCATTTACTGTGCCTACCTCTTTCACGTATAGTAGGTACTTAGGAAATTCCTTTAGTTGGTTTAATTAGATATCAGTACATAATAAATTATAGATTGAATCTGCTTTGGTGAGAAAGGCAGAAATATGAGAAAAGGAGTGAAAGAAATAGTGTATTTATCTTTTTGAGAGTTGTTTTGTTGTGGAATAAGTATAATTAAATGTTGGCTAATGGTTCGGGACCAAAAATTAATATACATCATTAAATATTGAACTGTAGTGGAATTTTTGTAATTAGATATGGAATAGGATATAAATAGTGTGTGTTTGTTCCTATGAATTAAGTTCTTGTAATTTGATTTGCCCAGTCTTCTAAACACTTTTACTCAGATGTTTTAAAATGGAATATATCTCTGAATTACTTGGAAGTTGAAGTGAACTTCTAAACTGAAGTAAAAGATATTGATTATATTAAAGACACTTGGAAAATGTTTTGAAGTACTAGTGGATCTGGTACTTTTGTTAAAATTCATAATAATTTAACTTTGGAAATAGTGATTTATTTCATTGTGAGTTTTAGCTAATGTCAAATGAGTTTACTGATTGTACTAGTTCATTTTCTATTGCTAATAAGATAGTACCACAGACTGCGTATTATAAAGAAAGGTTTATTTGGCACTGTGGTTCTGGTGCATGGTGGAAGGACTGCATCTGTTGACGGTCTTCTTGCTGGCAGAATCACAAATTGAAAGCCAGGTGCAGTGCTACATGCCTGTAATCCCAGCGGCTCAGGAGGCCGAGGCAGGAGGATTGTGAGTTCAAAGCCAGCCTCAGCAATAGCAAGGCGTTAAGCAACTCAGTGAGACCCTGTCTCTAAATAAAATACAAAATAGGGCTGGGGATGTGGCTTAGTGGTTGAGTATCCCTGAGTTCAATCCCCAGTACCTCCCCCCCACCCCCCTACCCCCTGCAAAAAAAAAAAAGAATACCAAGTTAATGTTTGGGGCCTCATATTGCACCAGATAGGTAGTATGCAAGTAACCAAATTGACTTTTATAGCAGATTCATTTTGAAAAAAATTCACTGATGATTTGAAAGGGTTTATCCATTCCTTAGAGGAGAACATTCCTTAGAGATCACTTCCTGGTGATCCCACCTCTTAATATCATAATGGGGATTAAATTACAATATAAATTTTAGAGAAGACAAACCATATTCAAACCCAAATTATAGCACTGATTAAAATGCAAGTTGTTTTTGTGTTTGTTTTTACATTGGATCCAGCGTTAAGTGAAAATTAATGCTTTTAACCTAAGCTCTCTTTTTTATGTTTGTGTTTCAGAACATTGAAGTAAAAAGAATTTCTTCAATGAAAACCAGTAGTTCTACCTACCATCATATTTCTACTCTTGTGAATAGAGAGATGGTCACAAAGCAGGTGATTGACTTATTGTTTATTCATACTCTCACTTTATTATTTGTGTTCACTGAATTCATTTCTATTTTGGTTCTGTGTCTGGTTTTGCCAGATTTCAAAAATTTGAATAATTCTACTAATAATACTAGGACAATAATGATCAAAATCATGTAAGTATGTTTTGGATTTTCATGTCAGATATGCAGTGTTTTTATATGAATAAAAGAAAGTAGATAGCTATTTAAATGGCTATCTTTTAAAATGGTGGATTTTAAAAACTTTTTTATATAAAGTAATAAATATATGCTCTCTGTGAAAAAATTTGGAACTATGCACGTAAGTGTTAATTAGGGAAAGTACCAATGATTCCATGACCAAAGGGTAGTATGGTTAATATATTTAATTCATTAATTTGTCTTTATAAACATATACATATGTCCCCCCATGGGATTTGAACCAAGGTCCCTTTACCACTGAGCCATATCCCCAGTCCTTTTTATTTTTAATTTTGAAACAGGGTCTTGGTAAGTTGCTCAGGGCCTTGCTAAATTGCTGAGGCTGTCATTGAATTTGCGATTCTCCTGCCTTAGCCTCCCAAACAGCTGGGATTAGAGGCATGTGCCATTGTAGCTGGCTTACACACACTTTTAAAAATATTGTTTTTGCAATTCTGGGGATTGGGTACTTTATCACTAATCTATATCCCTAGTCCTATTACTGTTTATTTTGAAATGGATCTTACTAAGTTGTTGAGACTGGTCTCAAACTTGGAATCCTGCCTCAGCTTCACTAGTCATGGGTGCATCACATCTGGCTAAAAACATGATTTATAATAGCCATTTAATAGTTTATTATAGAATTTTAAAAATCATTCCTATGTTATTTTGGTTTACTTGCTTCTATAAATGATGTAAACATAATTATCTTATACTATTTATATCCACATCTGATTTTATATTGCAAATAGATCCCTAGAAGAGTAATTATTTCCAAACTGTATAACAGTTGATATAGGTAATTAAATTGCCTTTTATTTTTATTTTATTGATTCTTTTTTGCTGTATATGACAGAAGAATCCATTTCAACATAATTATACAAGCATGGAATGTATCTTATTCTAATTCAGTCCTCAGTATTTCTCCTTCCTCTTCTCTCCCCCATCCCCCGCTCCCTTCCCTCTACTGATCTTTCTGCTATTTACCCATAGTTATTATTTTTTTTTAAATCAATTTCTTGTGTTTGGACACATTGGTGAAATTCCCTGTGGTATACTCATATATGCACAGGAAAGTTATGTCAGATTCATTCTGCTGTCTTTCTTTTTCCCATACCCCCTCCCTTCTCTTTATTTCCGTTTTCTACTTCACTGGACTTTTATCCTAAACCCTCACCTGTCTTATTGTAGATTAGCTTCCACATATCAGAAAAAAAAAAAAAAAAATGGGGGCTGGGATTGTGGCTCAGTGGTAGAGCTCTCGCCTAGCACGGGCGGGACCTGGGTTCGATCCTCAGCACCACATAAAAATAAAGGCATTGTGTTGTGTCCATCTACATCTAAAAAATAAATATAAAAAAAAAAAAAAGTGAAACAACTCTGGAGCTGTGGCTGTGGATGTAGCTCAGTGACAGAGCACTTGTCGAGCTTGCGCAAAGCCCTAGGTTCAATCCCCAGTACAAAAAAAAAAAAAAAAAAAATCCTAAAAAATGAAACTCCTGCTGAATAAATTCTGATTGAATTGGAATTAAAACTTTAAACAAACAAAAAAAAACATTTGACTTTTGTTGTTTGGGGGTTGACTTATTTCACTTAGCATAATAGTCTCCAGATCCATCTATTTACTGGCAAATGTCATAATTTCCATCGTGTATATATACCACATTTCTTTATTTTTATGTGGTGCTGAGGATTGAACCCTGTGCCTCTTGAATGCTAGGCTAGAGCTCTATTCCTGAGCCACAACCCCACCTCCACCTTTTTTTTTTTTTCTATTCATCTATTTAAGGGCACCTAGGTTGACTTCATAGTTTAGCTATTGTGAATTGTGCTGCTATAAACACTGATGTGGCTGCATCCCTGTAGTATGTTGACTTTAACTCCTTTAGATATATACTGAAGAGTGGTATAACCAGGTCAAATGGTAGTTCCATTCCTAGTTTTTTGAGGTATATCCATACTGCTTTCCATAGTGGTTGCAACAATTTGCGGTCCCACCAATAATGTATGAGTGTGCCCTTTTCCCCACATCCTTGCCTGTATTTATTATTTGTATTCTTGATAATTGTCATTCTGGCTAGAGTGAAATGAAATCTCAGTATTGTTTTAATTTGAGTTTCTCTAATAGCTAGGGATATTGAACATTTTTTTCATAGATTTGTTGACTGTATTTCTTCTTCTTTTTTTTGGTATCAGGGGCACTTAACCACTGAGTCACATCCCCAGCATTTTTTTATATTTTGTTTAGAGACGGTCTTGCTGAATTGCTGAGGCTGGCTTTGAACTTGTGATCCTCCTGCCTCAGCCACCTGAGCTGCTGGGATTATAGGTGTGCGCCATTGCACCCGGCCTGGTATTTCTTCTTTTGAGAAGTCTGTTTCTTTGTATATCCTGGATATTAAAACCTTTCTGAGAAGAAAGTGGCAAAGATTTCCTCTCATTCTGTAGGCTGTTTCTTTGTGCTCTTGTTTCCTTTGCTATGAAGAAGATTTTTAATTTGATACCGTCTCATTTATTGAGTTTTTATTTTACTTCTTACCCTTTAGGAGTCTTGTTAAGGAGGTCAGTTCCTGAGCTCATATATTGGAGTGTTGGTCCTATGTTTTCTTTTAGCAGGTGCAGTATGTCTGGTCTAATTCCTAGGTCTTTGATCTACCTTGAGTTTAGTTGTATGCAGGGTAAATTTCATTATGTATTTCCAGTTTTCCCAGCACCATTTGCTAAAAAGGCTTTTTCTTCTCCTATGAATGTTTATGGCACCTTTATCAAGTATGAGATAACTGTATTTATGTGGGTTTGTCTCTGTGTCTTGTATTCCGTTGGTCTTAATGCCTGTTCTGGTGCCAATAACATGCTCTTTTTATTACTATAGCTCTGTTTTATAATTTACAGTCTGATATTTTGATGCCTCTTACTTCTTTTTGCTTGCTGAGGATTGCTTTGGCTATTCTGGGCCTCTTATGTTTCCAAATGAATTTCATGACTGCTTTTTCTATTTCTATGAAGAACATCACTGGAATTTTGATGGGAATTGCCTTGAATCTGTATAGTGCTTTTGGTAGTCGTTTTAGTCAGCTTTTTCACTGCTGTGACTAAAGGACCTGAAGAACAATTTTAGAGGAGGAAAAGTGAATTTTAGGGCTTAAGGTTTCACAGGTCTCAGTCCATAAACAGCTGGGTTCATTTCTTGGGACTTGAAGTAAGGCATCATGACAAAAGAGTGTGAGATGGAGGGAAGTGGCTCACATGATGATCAGAAAGCAGAGGGAGACCACTTGGCACATAAAAAATATATACCCCAAAGTCTCACCCCCAGTGACCATCTCCTCTAGGCACACCTTATCCATCTTAAATTATCGCTTGGTTAATCCCATCATGGGATTGAATTAGTGCTGGGGTTAAGGCTGTCATAACCCAATCATTTCTCCTCTAAACCTTCTTGCATGTCTCACACAGGAACTTTTGGGGGACATCTTATATCCAAACCATTACCATACTATGGCCATTTTGATAAGACTAATTCTACCTATCCAAGAACATGGGAGTTCTATCCATCTTCTATAGTCTTCTTCATTCTCTTTCTTAGGGTTCTATAGTTTTTATTGAAGAGGTCCTTTACCTCTTTTGTTAGATTGATTCCCAAGTTGTTTTTCTTTTTTGAGGTTATTGTGATTAGGATGGTTTTTCTAATTTCTTTCTCAGTAGATTCACCATTAGAGTATAGGAAAGTGGTTGATTTATGTGTTGATTTTGTATCCTGCTACTTTGCTGAATTCACTTATGAGTTCTAGAAGTTTTCTTTTAGAGCTTTTTGGATCTTCTGAATAATAGGATCATGTCCTTGGAGATTGTTTAAGCTCTTCTTTTCCTATTCATATCCCTTTAATTTTCTTTTCTTGCCTAATTGCTGTGGCTAGAGTTTCAAGGACTGTGTTGAATAGAGGTGGTAAAAGTGAGCATCTCTGTCTTGTTCTTGTTTTTAGAAGGAATGCTTTCAATTTTTCTCCATTCAGAATAATGTTGGCCCTGAGTTTGTCTTATATATCCTTTACAACTTTTGTTTCTTCTGTCTCTAGTTTTTCTAGTGTTTTATACATGAATGGATGCTGTATTTTGTCAAATGCATTTTCTGTATCTGTTGAGACAATAATGTGATTTTTGTGTTTATTTATGTGGTGGAATACAGTTATTGATTTTTGTATGTTGAGCTAATCTTGCACCCCTTGGATGAACCCCACTTGATCATGGTGCTCTATCTTTTTATGTGTTTTTGTATGCAGTTTGCCAGTATTAAGAATTTTTGCATCTGTGTTCATCAAGAGTATTGATGTAAAGCTTTCTTTCTTTGGTGTGGCTTTGTCTATTTTGGCATCAGGGTGATATTGGCTTTATAGAATGAGTTTGGAAGAATTCCCTCCTTTTCTATTTCATGGAATAATTTGAGGAGGATTGCTATTAGTTCTTCTTTAAAGGTCTAATAGAATTCAGCTGAGAATCCATCTAGTCCTGGGTTTTCCTTTGTTGGTAGTCTTTTGATGCTTCTTCAGTTTCATTACCTGAAATTGATCTGTTTGAATTGTCTGCATTCTCTAGGTTTGATTTGGGTGGGTCAGATGTCTCTAGGAATTTGTCAGTGTGTTCAAGATTTTGTAGCTTGTTGGAGTATAAATTTTTTCAAAATAGTTTCTAATAATCCTATAGATTTCAGTAGTGTCTATGGTGATATTTCCATTTCATCATGGATTTTAATAACTGAGTTTTTCAGTCTTTCTTTTGGTTAGCTTAGCTAAGGGTTTATCTGTTTTGTTTACTCTTTCCAAAAACCATCTTTTGTTTTATTGATATTTTGACTTTTGTTTTTTTCAATCTCAATTTCCTTGATTTTTAGCTCTGATTTTTTTTTTTTATCTTTATTTTGTTTCTGTATGGTGCTGAGGATCAAACATACTGTCTCACATGTGCTAGGTGAACGCTCTACCACTTGAGCCTAGCCCCTAGCTCTGATTTTAATTATTTCTCATCTACTAATTTTGGTGTTCATTTGTTCTTTCTCTAGAGCCTTGAGATGTAATGTTAGATTGTTTGTTTGATATCTTTCTATTTTAATGTATGAACTTAGTGCTATGAACTTTCCTCTTAGAACTGCTTTTATAGTGTCCTAGACATTTTGATATGTTGTATCATTATTCTCATTTAGTTTATTTTTCTCCTGATTTCTTCTACTATCTATTCATCATTCAAAAGTGTACTATTTTAGTATCCACATGTTAGTGTGATTTCTACTTTTTATCTTATTATTGATTTCTAATTTCATTCCATAATGATCTGATAGAATGCAGGGAATCATCTCTATTTTTTTGTATTTGCTGAGAGTTGCTTTGTGGCCTCAATATGGTCTATTTAAGAGAAGAATCCATGAGCTGCTGAGAAGAAGGTGTATTCAGTCATTGATGGATAAAATATTCTATATATGTCTGTTAAAATTCATTGTAAAAATTTTAGTTTTGTAGCATCTTTATTTAGTTTGGATGATCAATCCAGTGATGACATAGGTGTGTTGAAGTCACCCAGTATTATTGTGTTGTGGTCTATTTGATTTTTAACATTTAGAAGGATTTGTTTGTTATATGTAGAAGCTCTGTTGTTTGGGGCATAAGTATTTACAATCATTATGTCTTGTGTGATTCCCTTAAGCAGAATGAAATGACCTTCTTTGTTTCTTCTGATTAATTTTGGCTTGAAGTCCACTTTATCTGATATGAGAATAGTGACCCTGCTTGTTTACAAGATCAATGTGAATGGTATGGTTTTTTCTCCATCTTTCACTTTCAGTATGTGGATGTCTTTGCCTTTGAGGTGAGTCCCTTTGGAGACAGCTTATTATTGGTTTTTCTTTTTCTTTCTTTCTTTTTTTTTTTAAATCCAAACTGCCAACCTATGTCTTAGTTGAAGAGTTCAGACCGTTTACATTCAGTGTTATTATTGAGTTATGTTTTTTATTTCCTGTCATTTTGGTTTATTTGTAGTGCTTAAATTGAATTTGATTCTCCTTTACTTGACTGTTCTCCTAGTATATTTCTTCTCTGTTCTGCTTTTCACGTTTATTTTTGATTGCTTCTTCATGGACTAGTTTATTGAGTATGTTTTGTAGTGTAGGCTTTTTAGTTGTAAATTCTTTTAGCTTTTGTTTATCATGGAAGGTTTTTATTTCATCTTCAATTCTAAAGCTTACTTTTTCTGGGTGTAGTATTCTTGGTTGGCGTCCATATTCTTTCAGAGCTTGGTATATTATTCCAAGACCATCTAGCTTTTAGGGTCTAGGTTGAGAAATTAGTTGAAATCTGGATTGGTTTCCCTCTAAATGTGCCAGTCTTTTTTATCTAGGAATTTTAAAATTCTATCCTTATTTTGTATGTTAGGTATTTTCATCATAATGTGCCTTGGAGCAGATCTGATGTAATTTTGTATATTTGGAGTCCTGTGCCTCCTTCATTTGAATTTACATTGCATTCTTAAGGTTTGGGAAATTTCCTGATATTATTGTGTTCTTTCAGTTTGTATTTCAAAGCCCTCATCTATCCTGACGAATCTTAAATTTGATCTTTTAATATTATCCCGTATTTTTGATTATTCTGTTCATGGTCTCTCTTTTTTTTTTTTTTTAAAGAGAGAGAGAGAGAGAATTTTTTAATATTTATTTTTCAGTTTTTGGCGGACACAACATCATTGTTTGTATGTGGTGCTGAGGATCGAACCCAGGCCGCACGCATGCCAGGCGAGCGCGCTACCGCTTGAGCCACATCCCCAGCCCTGTTCATGGTCTCTTAACATCTTTTCTCTGTGGTCAGCTTTATTTTCTAGATTATATACTTTGTTTTCAAGGTCTGAAAATCTATCTTCAGAGTGGTCTAGTCTATTTGTGATGCTTTTCATTGAATTTTTAATTTGGTTTATTGATTCCTTCATCTTAAGGATTTCTGATTGGTTGTTTTTCAGAATGTCTATTTCCTTAGTGAAGTGATCTTTGACTTCTTGTATTTTTCTTGATTTCACTCCCAAATCATCTTTTACCTAATAGTACAGTTTAACTATGAACTTTTCTAAATTCCTTTTGACATTTCTTCCATTGTGGTGTCAATAAAGTCTGTTATTGAGGCATTTGGGTTGTTTGGGGTGTTTTGTTCCCTTTTATTTTCATATTGTTTGTATGTCTACACATTATCAGTATGGTTATGACTCCTTTTTTAAGTGAAGGACTACTTTTTGAACTTCTTAAGATCCCTGTATTGGGTGAATATCCAGAAAATGGTATTTTAATTCACTGTGTGATTTCTGCTGATCCCAATATCAGCCCAGCTTTAAACAATGCCTCTGAGCCTATTTGCTATAGTTGCTTCTGGCCAAGGCCTCAATATATTCAACCTTATAAGAATAAAAGTTATTGAAGTTGATCACTGCTGTTCCTCAAGTTCAGGTATATACCTATGGTAAAATTCTCTTAATTTTGCTTTTCCTTCTGTGCCTCCCATTTGTGCTGTGAGGAAATCTGGAACTGCTGCTTAGCTCATCTCCACCATCTTGCCTCTCCACATTATTTTGTAGTTATACAGTTTCCAAAAGGGAAATGGTCAGACCCTGTATGTCCTCTGAAGCTTACTTGCCATGTTCTTGTTACATAATCATGAAGAACTTTTGATAGTAAATTGTCTTTTTTAAAAATATCAGTAATATGAAAATGGTTGTCTTACCATACCATTGCCTGCATAGAATACTATGGTTTAAAAATAGCTGCCAATCTTAAGAGTGATAAATGATATATTGTTATTATTATAATTATTAATTCTTTGTAATAGTGGATTTTAATATTTCTGCTGAATACTTTTGGTCACTAGGAAAATAAGGTATCAGTAGAGTATTTGTGTGGAGTTTAAAATGCAACAAATGTACATTTTGGTTGACTGCTTAGTAGCAAGTGTTAACCATGCTCAGTTAATACCTAGCATGCATATCATCATCATAGAATGAACCCCTGAGAATTGAGATTTATTTAAAAATTATACAAAATATAATTATGTTTTCAATGTCATTGTAATACAGGTGTAATAACTAGTCTGTTGCTAACTTGCCCTCTTTGTTTCTATACTGCATTTTTGCAGTTTTAAATAGATGTTTCCTTTTAGTTGAGATTGATGAAGAAAGATTTTTCTCCTGTCTTCATCAACATAAGTGATAATGTTAGATTAAGTCATTAAGCTTGCCTTTTTGATATTAGCTAGACCTCTTTCCTCTTCAATTTCTGGACTTTTTAAAGATTGGACCAGAAGTTAAAAGAGTTTCATAACAGTAGTACCCCAGCCAGAGCATTTTGTACTGATTAAAGAAGATGCTCTCTGAATATTTTCAGAATAGATTGATGATTTTACAGTTTTTATTCTGATATTTTATTGCTGCTTTACTCCCTCACTTAGGTAAAAATCTGTTCTTAAATCTTGGATTTAAAAAGTAACAACAAGCAATGAGCTTTGCTTTCAAGATAAAATCATCTCTGAATTTTCATCTTTACCTCACATGTATAATAATTTAGCATCTGCTCTGGAATAGAATGTTCTGATCTTAACAGCAAGTATAATAAAAAATTTGTGTATTATTGTCATAGATGTTTGAGTATTTTTCTTCTGGAGTTTTTTTTTAATAAATAAACTGCTTTTGTTTGTTCAGTATGCCTTTTTAACTTATAAGAGTTGATATTGTGGAATTTTTTTGATATTCTGAAACAGCAGTTCCAAACCTTCGTATCATTAAATTTGTCTTTTGCTGGAAAAGAATAATGACATTAGCCTGCCATGCTCCTACTTCAAGTCAGTAATTCTCTGTTATGTTTACTTATTCATTTTCAGTACACACCAATTAACAAAATATAATATGTTGGCCTTTATATTTCTCTCTTTTGTCAATGAAAATTGTGTACACTTTTTCAAAATATGAGTCCAAAAGTACTTTTCTAGCCTCATCCATTATTTTGTTTTCTGTGACACAGAAATGTCTGTGGAGAAATGAAGCAGAAATAGCTGTTTTCTGTGTTTAAGTACAATATCGTATTTAATTTATCAGATTTAAGTATGATAGTTTGCCATGCTATCATACTTAAAAAGACTTCTATCCAAA